>NC_092774.1:69680149-69980149 GCF_047496795.1 Chiloscyllium punctatum
GTGAACTCACTGATGTCTCTGCAGGTGGGAGGAGCGGGTGAAGCCCTTCCCGCACGGAGAGCAAGTGAACGGTCTCTTTGATCCTCCAAGCTGAGAAACTGGTGTGAAGTACTGTACTTTTCACAGTCACTGCACTGAATCTCCCTCATTCGGGTGTATCAGTATTCTTCCTGCCACACCAGTGTCCAAGCAGACAAAAGCAAACATTTTTTCTCAACTGGAATGGCTGCTGATATTCAAGTCCCAATGAATCAAGTGGCTCTGTCAGAAGCTGTTGTATCTTGTGGGCGGCACGGTGGCACAGTGGCTAGCACTGCTGTCTCACAGCGCCAGAGACCCGGGTTCAATTCCCCGTGTCTGCGTGGGTTTCCTCCGGGTGCTCCGGTTTCCTCCCACAGTCCAAAGATGTGCAGGTCAGGTGAATTAGCCATCCTAAATTGCCCGTAGTGTAGGTAAGGGGTAGATGTCGGGGCATGGGTGGGTTGCGCTTCGGCGGGGCGGTGTGGACTTGTTGGTCCGAAGGGCCTGTTTCCTGTAAGTAATGTAATCTTTTGGTTTCAGATTTCTTTCCCCATGTCTTCCTGCAAAAGAAATCACGAAATAAGTCACAGTCAGTACAGTCAAATGAACATAACATCGGTGACAATTCCTTAGATTGCCAGATATATGATTGCTGATCATATATTATCCATGACACAGAAACCTGAAAACCCTCATTCAGCAAGGTAGCATTAGGTATATAAAGAGGAAAGCTTCATTTAGGTGACAATGACCTGGAACAACCTTCCTACAAAGGTGCTGGAAATGGAGCTGAATCAAGGATATGAAAATGAAATGTCAAGGCTGCTTCAGGAAAGAAAGCCAGTAAAGTTGCTGAAAGACTTCCTGCTGACCTGTTCAATAAAAATGAATACAAGAAATACACGATGTAATTCCATTACTATATTAGAAGGTGAAAAATCATAGCCATGCAGCGTGTACAACAGCGAATATCAGAAAATCCCTGCAGTGCAGAAAGAGGCCATTTGGCCCATCGAGCCTACTTCGCCATTCTTTAAGGTCATGGCTGATCTATCCATCATCTCAGCTCCTCTTACCTGCATTATCATGACTACCCTAAATTCACCTACCATCCAAAATCCCATCGAACTGTGTCTTCAATATGCCTGCTTCTATTGCTTCATTGGGCAAAGAATTCCACAGATTTACCACTCTCTCTAGGAAACGTAGTCCCTCCTCCTCTGCCTTAAACCTACCCCTAATCTTTTTACCTAGTCTAACCCACCAGCAGAAACGACGGGATAAGGTGGGTCTGGGTGGCATGCTGTTCAATGGGTCAGTGTGGACTTGATGGGTTGAATGGCCTCCTTCCACACTGTAGGGCTTCTATGATTTACTACAGTTGTGTTTGCCCAGAACCACAGCTCCCACAACCTCCCAACTTCTGCAAATTGAAAGACAAGTCCCACTCAGCCCTCTCATATGTGTGTTATCTAACTGCTTCATCGCTTCCAGTGAATAGAGCGCACACCTCCCACTGCTGCCAGTGACCTTTACAATGCTGATAAAATAATGCAATACCTGCAGTACTGAAAACCGTAAGACTTCTGATGATACCAGTTAATGATTCACCGCTCCTTCTGATGCACAGCATTGGAAATACATTGTTGGGGGCTGAAAGAAATGAGCAGTTTAAAACACAAACCCACCTAACCCTTCACTAGGCTTCCCGCTCAGGACACTTTACTTAAAACACTTAAACCCCACATTGCAATAAATTCCCACATTCCATCAAAATTCTGGATGTCCTCACTTACTCAGTTGCTGTCTCTCAAATGAAAGATTTCATTGTAGCTTCTGCTCCCAGTAAGGACAAAATATCTTTGAAAGCTGCTCTGAAATTCCAGTCTTCACAACAATACTTCTGCTTTCCTTCAGTCCAAATTGTCTGTGCTGACCAAATATCCCAAAGTAACATAGTCCCATTTGTCAGCACTTAGCCTCTCTCCCTCTCAATTCACCCTGTTACCAGATGCCATTTAAAATGCTATAATTATACCAGCTTCCACCATTTCCTCTGGTAGCTCATTCCATGCTTTTGCATCACTCTCTGTGTGAGAAAGTTGTCCATAAGGTTCCTTTTAAATCTTGCCCCTCTCACCTCAAATCTATGCCCTCTAGTTTTGGACTTCCCTACTCTGGGGAAATGTTTTTGGCTATTCACCCTATCCACGCTCCTTATGAACTTCTATAAAGTCACCCCTCAGCCTCCAATGCTTCAGGGAAAACAGCCCCAGCCTATTCAGCCTCTCCCTATAGCTCAAACCCTCCACCTCTGGCAATAGCCTTGTAATTCTTTGCCAAACCCTTTCAAAGGTTCACAACACTTTTCCTGCAGCAGGGTAACCAGAACTGAACACAGGATTCCAAAAGTAGCCTCATCAATGTCCAGTACAGGGGCAACATAACCTCCAACATCTGTACTAAATTGCACTGACCTTTTAAGGCAAGCACATCAAACACCTCCTTCGCAATCCTGTCTACCTGCGACTCAAGAAACTATGAACCAGCACTCCAAGGTAATGGGTCAACAACACTCCCCATTAACTTTGCAGATCCTGCCCTGATCTGCCTTTCCAAAATCAACATTTCAAAATGGGGTTGAGAAACGTATCAGTTGTGATTGAATGGTGGAGTAGATCTGATGGGCTGAATGGCCTAATTTCTGCACCGATGTCATTTGGTCTCTTTCTGTCCTGGACACAAAGTGTGAGAATTAGGTGCAGGAATAGGTCATTTGGTCTTTCCAGTCGGCACCAGCATTGAACAGTTCATAACTGGATATAAATATACCGGCATCTGGGTGGACAGGGTGGGATTTTTTTCCACTGTAGCATCGGATGTTGAGAGATGACCTTAGAGAGGATTACAAAATCTTCAGGGGTATTGATGAGGTGAACTGCAGGTATTCTTTCCCCGAGATGGGTGTTTCAAGGTTCGGAAGGAAACTTTGAAGATGAGAGGAGAAATATTTTAAAAAGACATGAGGGGCACCTTTTTATTTTAAGACAGAGAATGGTTCTCATGTGGTATCAATGTCCAGAGGAGGTGGTGGATGCAGGTACAGTTACAGTGTTTAAAAGACATTTGGATAAGTACATAGAGTCATAGAGATGTACAGTATGGAAACAGACCCTTCGGTCCAACCCGTCCATGCTGACCAGATATCCCAACCCAATCTAGTCCCACCTGCCAGCACCCGGCCCATATCCCTCCAAACCCTTCCTATTCATATACCCATCCAAATGCCTCTTAAATGTTGCAATTTTAATAGGAAAGGTTCAGAGAGTCTGGGCCAAACACTGGCAGGTGGGACGAGTTTTGTTTCAGAACACAGTCAGCATGGACTAGTTGGACTTAATGGTCTGTTTCTGTGCTGTGTGACTGTAACTGTTCTTAAAACCATTTTCTTACCTTCCCCCAATACCCATCCACTTCTTTGTTCTTCAAAGTCAAATGGACTCAGCCTTCAATACATTCAATGACTGACCTAACTGCAGGAAGACATCCCCACTTCTGAACTCAACTTCTCTTGCTAATATATCACTTGCCTTGCTGATTGCTTGCTGGTCCTGTCTGACAACTGGCAGTGACTGGTGTGGAAGGACGCTGAGGCCCCTTTGTCCATCCACACATCATTCCTGATGAAGGGCTCGTGCCCAAAACATTTACTCTCCTCCTCCTCAGTTGCTGCCTAACCTGCTGTGCTTTTCCAGCGCCACACGTTTCAATTTTGATCTCCATCATCTCACTTTCACTACATCTCAACATATCACCATTTAAACAATGCGCCTCCTCTCTGCGTTTTTTAAAACACATCAAAGGCTATAGATTTTTTTTTTTTTTTTTTTATTTCAAAAATATACTTTATTCATAAAAAGATTTGATGGTCTGTACATTTGATCATGCCATACATATGTCCACATTTCCAAACACAGATTCGAATTTATCAATGTCATTTACAATCCTGTGCATTTTTCAATCTTGTACATATATTTGGCTGAGGCATCAGCAGAGCCCAAAAAAACGTCTGTATGGGCCCCCTGTTCTTCTTTCGGCAGGCCGATCTTACACGGTGGTCTTTCCCCACCGCGCCTTGGCGGCAGCTGCCCCAAGCTTCAGCGCGTCCCTCAACACGTAGTCTTGGACCTTGGAATGTGCCAGTCTGCAACACTCGGTCGGGGTCAACTCCTTCAGCTGGAAGATCAACAGGTTTCGGACCGCCCAGAGAGCGTCCTTCACCGAGTTGATGATCCTCCAGGCGCAGTTAATGTTCGTCTCGGTGTGAGTCCCGGGGAACAGGCCGTAGAGCACGGAGTCCCGCGTCACGGCGCTGCTCGGGACGAACCTCGACAAGCACCACTGCATTCCTCTCCAGACTTCCTCTGCATAGGCACATTCCAGAAGGAGGTGTGTGACAGTCTCGTCCCCCCCGCAGCCACTTCGAGGGCAGCGTGCGGTGCGGCAGAGAGTCCGGGCGTGCATAAAGGATCTCACGGGCAGAGCCCTTCTCACCACCAGCCAAGCCACGTCTTGGTGCTTGTTGGAAAGTTCTGGCGATGAGGCATTCTGCCAAATGGCTTTGACAGTCTGCTCAGGGAACCGCTCGACAGGATCCGCCCTCTCCTTTTCCCGAAGGGTCTCAAGGACGCTACGTGCTGACCACTTCCTGATGGACTTGTGGTCAAAGGTGTTTTTCCTCATAAATTTCTCCACGAAGGACAGGTGATACGGAACGGTCCAACTACTCGGAGCGTTCCGCGGCAGCGAGGCCAGGCCCATCCTTCGCAACACCGGGGACAGGTAGAACCTCAGTACGTAGTGACACTTGGTGTTTGCGTACCGGGGATCCACGCACAGCTTGATGCAGCCACACACAAAGGTGGCCATCAGGGTGAGGGTGGCATTGGGCGTGTTTTTTCCCCCATTGCACCGGTCTTTGTACATTGAGTCTCTTCGGACCCGGTCCATCTTTGATCTCCAAATGAATTGGAAGATGGCCCGGGTGACTGCGGCGGCACAGGTCCTGGGGATAGGCCAGACCTGTGCCACATATAGCAATACTGAGAGGACCTCACACCTGATGACCAGGTTTTTTCCCGCGATGGAGAGCGACCGTTGCCCCCATCTGCCTAGTTTCTGTCTCATCTTTCTGATCCGCTCCTCCCAGGTCTTGGCGCACGCCCCAGCCCCCCCGAACCAAATACCCAGCACCTTCAGGTGGTCAGTCCTGACGGTGAAGGGGATAGAGGATTGGTCGGCCCAGTTCCCGAAGAGCATGGCCTCGCTCTTGCCTCGGTTTACCTTGGCCCCCGAGGCCCGTTCGAACTGGTCGCAGATGCACACGAGTCTGTGCACGGACAGCGGATCCGAGCAGAAAACAGCGACGTCATCCATGTACAGGGAGGCCTTAACCTGCAGGCCCCCGCTGCCAGGAATAGTCACCCCTCTCAGGCTCGCATCCTTCCTGATGGATTCGGCAAATGGCTCTATGCAACACACAAACAAGGCGGGTGAGAGGGGGCATCCCTGCCTGACTCCAGATCTTACAGGGAAGCTATCTGATTCCCACCCATTGATTGAGACTGCACTTATAATGTTGGTGTAGAGCAGTCTGATCCAATTTCCGATTCCCTCCCCAAAGCCCATTTTGGAGAGGACATCCCTCATATATGTATGCGATATCCTGTCAAAGGCTTTCTCCTGGTCCAGGCTGATGAGGCAGGTGTCCACCCCCCTGTCCTGCACGTAGGCGATCGTATCCCTGAGGAGTGCGAGACTCTCAGAGATCTTCCTGCCCGGTACAGCACAGGTTTGGTCCGGGTGGATCACCGATCCCAGAGCAGACCTGACCCGGTTGGCGATGACCTTTGACAGGATTTTGTAGTCTGCATTTAACAGTGAGATCGGTCTCCAATTTCTAATTTCCTCCCTCTCCCCCTTCCGCTTGTAGACGAGGGTGATGATGCCTTTCCTCATGGATTCACTCATGGTACCTGCCCGGAGCATACTGACATACACCTCCAGCAGGTCCTGGCCGATCAAGTCCCAAAGAGCGGAATAAACCTCGACCGGTAAGCCGTCGCTTCCGGGAGTTTTATTCTTTTCGAAGGACTCCAGGGCCTTGGTCAGTTCATCCAGAGATAGCGGCTGGTCCAGCCTCTCTCGTGTTCCGTCATCTAGGACCTCCGTGATAGAGGACAGGAACGACTGGGAGGCCGCGCTGTCGGTCGGCTTCGAGTCATACAGGCTGGCGTAGAAGGATTTGCTGATCCTCATGACGTCAGCCTGAGATGACGTTACCGAGCCATCTTCTTTCTTCAGGCTGCTGAGCACGGAGCTCTCTTTGTGCACCTTCTGGAAGAAGAAACGTGAGCACGTCTCGTCCTGCTCCACCGAGCGGACCCTGGACCGGAAGATTATCCTGGAGGCCTCCGAGGCAAAGAGCGAGGCTTGCTGGCCCTTCACCTCCTTGAGGTCCTCCGTGACATCCACCCCCATCGTCTGCAGCAGGAGCAGGTTCTGCATACTTTCCTGGAGCTGGGACAGTTTTCCCCGCCTCTCTCTCGCTTCCTGGACACCTTTGAGGAGAAAGAACCTCTTGATGTTCCCTTTTACCGTTTCCCACCAGTCCGCTGGAGACTCAAAGAGGGGCTTCACGGTTCTCCAACCTGCGTAATCCCTCTTGAGCTCTTCGATGTTTCCCGGGGTCAACAGCTTAGTGTTCAGTTTCCACGTTCCCTTGCCCGCCCGCTGTTCGTCCTGTAGGTGACAGTCGGCCAGCAGGAGGCAGTGGTCAGAGAAGAACACCGGCTTGACGTCGGTGGATCTGACCGAGAGCGTTCGGGACACAAACAGGTAATCTATCCTTGAGCGGATAGACCCGTCTGCCCGTGACCAGGTGTATCTACGCTGCGCTCCGTCTGCAGGGGCGCTGAAGACGTCGTGTAGCTTGGCGTCCTTGACCGTTTCCATCAGGGCCCTGGACGTAGCGTCCGGTTTACTGTCCCCCCCGCCGGATCGTCCATCAGCATCAATGATGCAGTTGAAGTCTCCGGCCAGAATGACCGGCCTGGACGTAGCCAGCAGCAGTGGAAGCTGTTGCAGGACGGCCAACCGTTCACTCTTACCCACTGGGGCGTACACGTTGATTAGTCTCACGGGAGCGTTTCTGTATTTAACATCCGCGACGAGGAGGCGCCCGCCCACCACCTCCTTAACCTCGGAGATGGTGAAGTTGCCTCCCCGCAACAGGATACCCAGGCCGGAGGCGCGGCTATCGTTGCCCCCCGACCACACTGACGGCCCGTGGGCCCACAAGCTCGACCATCTCCTGTAACTGCTGAGGTGCGGTATCCCACACTCCTGCAGAAACAGGATATCGGCTTTGACGTTGGCCAGGAAGGCCAGCGTTGAAACACATCGCGTAGCCGCTTTAATGCTACGTACATTTACGCTGGCAATTTTAAACCCCATTTTTAACAGTTTGCGGGGTTACCAGTGTCCATTTTCTTCTGGTCTTGCTCCAGTGGGTTAGCTGCGTGCATCCCCGTGGTGACAGCAAACTGCTGGACCTTCCCAGGGCTGAGGTAGTTGTCCGGCTCCACGCTGGAGTCATTTCCCCGCTCTGGTGTCATCGTGTCGGACCCAGGGTCCTCATCGCCCCGTTCTCCATCTGACAGCAGGGCTGTCACTGGGACGCTGCTCCCAGTTCCCTGGAGCTGTGGGCCGGTGGGTACCCCTTGGTTCTCACCGGGTAGGGGGAGGCCTTCACCCATCCCCTCAGAGGGATCGTCTTTCCCTTCTTGGGCGGTGTTGCCCTCCTTTCTCCCCACGGCGCTCTGCCTCTTCCTCCGGAGGCGACCCTTCTTGCGCCCGTCCTCACCCTCGGAGGAGCTGCCTGTATCCTCCTCTTGGAGGTGTCTCTTCCCCCTTCGCTTGGTGGCTTTGGGGCCCTCGAGAGGTTTCCTTTTCCTGTTTTTAACGATAATCCACTGCTCTGCCTCCTTTGATCCCTCCTCTTCCATTTCCTCCGTCTGTTCTGCAGGAGCTTGGGTCGGCTGCTGCATCTCCCCGCTGTCTGCTGCCTGCTCCTCTACAACTTTCCCTTCCTTCTGGGTGCCTCCAGGTACCGTTCCTTTGCTGATTCGCGGTACCTCGTTAGACTTTGTCGGTCCGCGGCTCGTGTTGCCACCTCCGGCCATCTGTGCGTAGGTGGCGGCTCCTCGTCTTGGGCAGGCCTTGTACATGTGGCCCGCCTCCCCGCACAGGTTGCAGCTCTTTTCCTCCCGACAGTCCTTTGTCAAGTGACCCTCCTGTTTGCAGTTCCTGCAGATGGTCACTTTGCAATCCACCGCCACGTGTCCCGACTTCCCGCAGGTTCGGCACACTTTGGGCTGCCCTGCATATGTCAGGTAGCCTCTGCTCCCTCCGATTGCGAAGCTCGAGGGTGGGTGGAGGATGTTCCCACTGTCATCGGCCCTCAGAGTTACCTTGACCTGCCTCTTACTGGTCCAGATCCCAAAGGGGTCGATCACATCGGTGGCTTCTCCCTCGACTTGGACGTACCTTCCCAGGAAGGTCAGGACATCAGCCGCTGGAACGTAGGGGTTGTACATATGGATTGTAACAACCCGGTTCCTCTGTGCAGGAAGCACACACAATGGCGTCGCCGACAAGATGGAGAACAGCGGCTCCCCTTCCTTCTCCTTGAAGACCTTCAGGAGCTGTTCGCACTGCTTCACGCTCCTGAAGGTCACATCGAAGTAGCCAGCCCCAGGGAAATCCTGCAGGCAGTACACGTCTGCAGCTGCAAGGCCGCAACACTCCAGCAGAACTTTCTTCACAAACACCGTCCGATCCACCGGTGTGTGCTCCTCCACCTTCTTCACAGTCACCCTGACTGTGTTCCGAATGCCCTGGCCCGGGCGGCGAGTGGCTGCTGAGGCCATAGCTCAGAGGTTGGCTGGTCCCTGAATTGGCGTTAGGCCGAAGCCAGCATGAAGATCCACCAAGAGCAGGTCAGCACAACCAAACGATCCTCCAACGTCCAATCACGATCCAGCGATGGTCTCCAGCAGCTCCAACGACTCGCAACACGACCCTCGCAGTTTTTCCCCCGCCAGCACGCTTCTGCTGCGTCGAACCTCCAACACTCGAGCAGAATCTCTTCCTCTGGTCCTCAGGAACGACACAAATATATAATCCTGCAAACGCAGAATCACCCCAAAGACTTCTATATGTGAGTGCATGCATGAGAGAGAGCGTGTGTGTGCGTGTGCATGCTGGGTACAGTGTGTGTGTGTGTGATGGAGTATAAGCATGTGAGATGGCGTATGCGAAGATTTCAGTGTGGGGATGTATTACTGTGTGTCTGAGAGAGAGCATGTCTATCAGAGAGGGTCTGCACAAGCGTGTGAGTATGTAAGAGAGTGTGCTTGTGTGTGTGAGTGTATTGTGTCGCTGGGTCTCCTGTAGTGTGACGTGAACCCAGGGTCTCGGCTGAGGCCATCCTCATGTGTTCTAAATTTGGCTATCAGCCTCTGCTCGGCCATTCGATCAAAGAGGGCTGAGGTACGAGAAAGGACGGGCGGGGGCACTGGTGGTGGTGGAGAAGGGAGAGAAATGGAGAGGGGACAGAGGTTGGGGAGTAGAGAATAACTGGGGTTCAGAGGGTTGGGGAGAGAATTGGGGTGCAGTGTGAAGAGGGGAGAAAGGGCGGGGACAGTGGGTGGGGAGAAAATGGACAAGGTGCAGAATGGGAAGCGAGAGACAGCACAAATCCCACCTTCCCCAGGACTGCTGTCAGTGTCCCACGAACTGGAACCCACTCTTTCCACAGCAGTTTTGGGGCAACCATTTCTCAATATAAGCATGGCGAAGGCATATCATCCCTGCAGGCCATTCACACCGACCTTCCCAACAGCATCCCACTTAGACTCACTCGATTACGCTACAGCCCTGCAGTTCCCTATGGCTATTTCCTGATGAAGGGTTTTGCCCGAAACGTCGATTCTCCTGCTCCTCAGATGCTGCCTGACCTGCTGTGCTTTTCCAGCACCACACTCTCGACCCTAATCTCCAGCATCTGCAGTCCTCACTTTCGCCCTGTAGGGGGTGAATGTTATATTCCTAGTCTTTTAAATCTTTTAAAATCTTTTCCCCTCACCTTAAACCTATACCCTGTAGTTTTGGAATACCTCTACCCTGGGGAAAAGACAGAAACGTTGAGCAGCCAGACAAAATGCAAAAGGAATAACATGTCGAGGCACAGGGGAAAAAACATTTCGACAAAAAATTGCTTTGGTATTTTTCTCTCGTATTCTCATTTGGACACTTAAAATTTGTCATGATATGGAGGTGCCCGTGTTGGACTGGGGTGTACGAAGTTAAAAATCACACAACACCAGGATACAGTCCAATAGGCTTGTTTGGAAGCACTAGCTTTCGCAGCGCCGCTCCTTCATCAGGTGGTTGTGGAGGATAAGATCATAAATTCTGTGTCTTATGATCTAGGATTTGCACATTAATGAACTGAAACCTGCAACCCATTCTAAAAGATGAAAGACTTAACAGCAATCTTGGATGGTTCAATATATCATTTCAGTTGCATGACACTGATGTTTTGCTATAAATTCTGTCTCTTACGATCTTAGACTCCACAACCACCTGATGAAGGAGCAGCGCTCTGAAAGCTAGTGCTTCCAAATAAGTCTGTTGGACTATGACCAGGTGTTTTGTGCTTTTTAACTGTAAAATTTGTAACAAATTCCTGCACACTGAGCATGCTCCGCGGTGTCAGTAATCAATGTGCATGACCGCCAGTGTCAGCAAAGCACTGCGCATATTCCTTGGTGCCCGCAGAAACTGCGCGTCAGCTCCTTTCCATGGACCAATGAAGAACCTTGGAGGACCGGAAGGAGATTGGTCCTCCTGCAAATCAGAGCCGGCCATTTTCGAAATGTGGAGGTTGGACCGTGAGCTCTGAAGATGCTGCTTTCTCTGTGAACTTCACCCCAGACTGTAACTTCCTTCCTCTGTCTAACTTTTGTGAGTACAACAGTCTGTTTCTCACCACTTTTTCCATGTTTTGTTTCATTCTGGGGTTGAATTGTTGACTTGCAGCAACTGAAAGGAAAGAGTGAATCGATGGAGGGGACAGAAAAGTTGATCCAGGTCTGTGTCTCAATTTGCAAACACATGGCAAATGCAGTGACACAATCTATAGCCTTTGATGTGTTTTAAAAAACGCAGAGAGGAGGCGCATTGTTTAAATGGTGATATGTTGAGATGTAGTGAAAGTGAGATGATGGAGATCAAAATTGAAACGTGTGGCGCTGGAAAAGCACAGCAGGTTAGGCAGCAACTGAGGAGGAGGAGAGTAAATGTTTTGGGCACGAGCCCTTCATCAGGAATGATGTGTGGATGGACAAAGGGGCCTCAGCGTCCTTCCACACCAGTCACTGCCAGTTGTCAGACAGGACCAGCAAGCAATCAGCAAGGCAAGTGATATATTAGCAAGAGAAGTTGAGTTCAGAAGTGGGGATGTCTTCCTGCAGTTAGGTCAGTCATTGAATGTATTGAAGGCTGAGTCCATTTGACTTTGAAGAACAAAGAAGTGGATGGGTATTGGGGGAAGGTAAGAAAATGGTTTTAAGAACAGTTACAGTCACACAGCACAGAAACAGACCATTAAGTCCAACTAGTCCATGCTGACTGTGTTCTGAAACAAAACTCGTCCCACCTGCCAGTGTTTGGCCCAGACTCTCTGAACCTTTCCTATTAAAATTGCAACATTTAAGAGGCATTTGGATGGGTATATGAATAGGAAGGGTTTGGAGGGATATGGGCCGGGTGCTGGCAGGTGGGACTAGATTGGGTTGGGATATCTGGTCAGCATGGACGGGTTGGACCGAAGGGTCTGTTTCCATACTGTACATCTCTATGACTCTATGTACTTATCCAAATGTCTTTTAAACACTGTAACTGTACCTGCATCCACCACCTCCTCTGGACATTGATACCACATGAGAACCATTCTCTGTCTTAAAATAAAAAGGTGCCCCTCATGTCTTTTTAAAATATTTCTCCTCTCATCTTCAAAGTTTCCTTCCGAACCTTGAAACACCCATCTCGGGGAAAGAATACCTGCAGTTCACCTCATCAATACCCCTGAAGATTTTGTAATCCTCTCTAAGGTCATCTCTCAACATCCGATGCTACAGTGGAAAAAAATCCCACCCTGTCCACCCAGATGCCGGTATATTTATATCCAGTTATGAACTGTTCAATGCTGGTGCCGACTGGAAAGACCAAATGACCTATTCCTGCACCTAATTCTCACACTTTGTGTCCAGGACAGAAAGAGACCAAATGACATCGGTGCAGAAATTAGGCCATTCAGCCCATCAGATCTACTCCACCATTCAATCACAACTGATACGTTTCTCAACCCCATTTTGAAATGTTGATTTTGGAAAGGCAGATCAGGGCAGGATCTGCAAAGTTAATGGGGAGTGTTGTTGACCCATTACCTTGGAGTGCTGGTTCATAGTTTCTTGAGTCGCAGGTAGACAGGATTGCGAAGGAGGTGTTTGATGTGCTTGCCTTAAAAGGTCAGTGCAATTTAGTACAGATGTTGGAGGTTATGTTGCCCCTGTACTGGACATTGATGAGGCTACTTTTGGAATCCTGTGTTCAGTTCTGGTTACCCTGCTGCAGGAAAAGTGTTGTGAACCTTTGAAAGGGTTTGGCAAAGAATTACAAGGCTATTGCCAGAGGTGGAGGGTTTGAGCTATAGGGAGAGGCTGAATAGGCTGGGGCTGTTTTCCCTGAAGCATTGGAGGCTGAGGGGTGACTTTATAGAAGTTCATAAGGAGCGTGGATAGGGTGAATAGCCAAAAACATTTCCCCAGAGTAGGGAAGTCCAAAACTAGAGGGCATAGATTTGAGGTGAGAGGGGCAAGATTTAAAAGGAACCTTATGGACAACTTTCTCACACAGAGAGTGATGCAAAAGCATGGAATGAGCTACCAGAGGAAATGGTGGAAGCTGGTATAATTATAGCATTTTAAATGGCATCTGGTAACAGGGTGAATTGAGAGGGAGAGAGGCTAAGTGCTGACAAATGGGACTATGTTACTTTGGGATATTTGGTCAGCACAGACAATTTGGACTGAAGGAAAGCAGAAGTATTGTTGTGAAGACTGGAATTTCAGAGCAGCTTTCAAAGATATTTTGTCCTTACTGGGAGCAGAAGCTACAATGAAATCTTTCATTTGAGAGACAGCAACTGAGTAAGTGAGGACATCCAGAATTTTGATGGAATGTGGGAATTTATTGCAATGTGGGGTTTAAGTGTTTTAAGTAAAGTGTCCTGAGCGGGAAGCCTAGTGAAGGGTTAGGTGGGTTTGTGTTTTAAACTGCTCATTTCTTTCAGCCCCCAACAATGTATTTCCAATGCTGTGCATCAGAAGGAGCGGTGAATCATTAACTGGTATCATCAGAAGTCTTACGGTTTTCAGTACTGCAGGTATTGCATTATTTTATCAGCATTGTAAAGGTCACTGGCAGCAGTGGGAGGTGTGCGCTCTATTCACTGGAAGCGATGAAGCAGTTAGATAACACACATATGAGAGGGCTGAGTGGGACTTGTCTTTCAATTTGCAGAAGTTGGGAGGTTGTGGGAGCTGTGGTTCTGGGCAAACACAACTGTAGTAAATCATAGAAGCCCTACAGTGTGGAAGGAGGCCATTCAACCCATCAAGTCCACACTGACCCATTGAACAGCATGCCACCCAGACCCACCTTATCCCGTCGTTTCTGCTGGTGGGTTAGACTAGGTAAAAAGATTAGGGGTAGGTTTAAGGCAGAGGAGGAGGGACTACGTTTCCTAGAGAGAGTGGTAAATCTGTGGAATTCTTTGCCCAATGAAGCAATAGAAGCAGGCATATTGAAGACACAGTTCGATGGGATTTTGGATGGTAGGTGAATTTAGGGTAGTCATGATAATGCAGGTAAGAGGAGCTGAGATGATGGATAGATCAGCCATGACCTTAAAGAATGGCGAAGTAGGCTCGATGGGCCAAATGGCCTCTTTCTGCACTGCAGGGATTTTCTGATATTCGCTGTTGTACACGCTGCATGGCTATGATTTTTCACCTTCTAATATAGTAATGGAATTACATCGTGTATTTCTTGTATTCATTTTTATTGAACAGGTCAGCAGGAAGTCTTTCAGCAACTTTACTGGCTTTCTTTCCTGAAGCAGCCTTGACATTTCATTTTCATATCCTTGATTCAGCTCCATTTCCAGCACCTTTGTAGGAAGGTTGTTCCAGGTCATTGTCACCTAAATGAAGCTTTCCTCTTTATATACCTAATGCTACCTTGCTGAATGAGGGTTTTCAGGTTTCTGTGTCATGGATAATATATGATCAGCAATCATATATCTGGCAATCTAAGGAATTGTCACCGATGTTATGTTCATTTGACTGTACTGACTGTGACTTATTTCGTGATTTCTTTTGCAGGAAGACATGGGGAAAGAAATCTGAAACCAAAAGATTACATTACTTACAGGAAACAGGCCCTTCGGACCAACAAGTCCACACCGCCCCGCCGAAGCGCAACCCACCCATGCCCCGACATCTACCCCTTACCTACACTACGGGCAATTTAGGATGGCTAATTCACCTGACCTGCACATCTTTGGACTGTGGGAGGAAACCGGAGCACCCGGAGGAAACCCACGCAGACACGGGGAATTGAACCCGGGTCTCTGGCGCTGTGAGACAGCAGTGCTAGCCACTGTGCCACCGTGCCGCCCACAAGATATAACAGCTTCTGACAGAGCCACTTGATTCATTGGGACTTGAATATCAGCAGCCATTCCAGTTGAGAAAAAATGTTTGCTTTTGTCTGCTTGGACACTGGTGTGGCAGGAAGAATACTGATACACCCGAATGAGGGAGATTCAGTGCAGTGACTGTGAAAAGTACAGTACTTCACACCAGTTTCTCAGCTTGGAGGATCAAAGAGACCGTTCACTTGCTCTCCGTGCGGGAAGGGCTTCACCCGCTCCTCCCACCTGCAGAGACATCAGTGAGTTCACCAACCATCACAGGGGGATTGAAGGAGCTTCGGCCGAGTGCCGTTATCGACTGCATTAATAACCCAGTTCTGGGGACTCCCGGGTTTGAATCTCACCAAAGCAGATGGCGGATTTGGAGTTCAGTCAGAAATCTGGAGTTCAGAATCTCATTATGAAACCATTTTCGGGGAACAAACTCCCCAATCTGATTCACTCATGCTTTAGGGGAGGAAACTGCCGTTGTGGGAAAGGATTCACTCAGTCGTCCCAGCTGCATCCTTTCCCTGGTCTGGCCTATATGTGACTCCAGACCCACAGCAGTGCGGTTGACTCTTGACAGCCCCTCTGCAAGTGCGCGGGGGGAATCTTACTTGCATACAGGCTATGGGTTGCAATTGCTGAGTGAAGCAATACTTCCTCCAGGCTAAGGCTGCACCAAGGATCGAATTACAAAGGGACAACTCAGCTGACCAATAGTGGAGAAAGTGGGATGCAGGGGACTGTGTGTGTGTGTGTGTGTGTGTGTGTGTGTGTGTGTTTAAAAAAAAAGCTACTTTTTGTGCACCTTTTTGCTGGGACGACCTGAAGCTGCAACAAAGTTAGTTCCCAAAAAAGTTACCTGAACTTACCGTCGGACTCAGACATTGAAGGCTATGAGATCCAACAGGTTTTTTTAAAAATCTGCTCATTTCTTTCAATCTCCGGCGCAAGGTTTCTAATGTCTTCTCTCAGAAGGAGCAGTCAGTGTGTAGCTCTTAGTATTAGAATCGTACATTTTTCAGGACTGATGGTTCATTGTTTCCTCAGCATTGTAAAGTTTACTGGCAGCAGTGGGAGGGGTGGGCTGTCTTCACTGGAAACAAAGTTAAAAATCCAGTTATAGTCCAACAGTTATATTTGGAAGCACTCGCTTTCGGAGTGTTGTTCCTTCGTCAGGTAGCTGTATAGCAGGATCATAAGACACAGAATTTGAAGCAAAATGATATATTGAACAAATCTCGACTGCTTTTAAGTGTTTCATCTTTAGAATGGGTTGCAGGTTTCAGTTCATTAGTATGTAAATCCCAAAACTTCTTTTAAGTCACAGTCTCGAGATAACTTAAGGTTTTACAAAGAGGTGCCATCTCAGCCCAGACAATGCATGAAAGATGTAAGGTTAGAGTCTGTCTTGAGTCATACTGGTTCTGTTCCCAAAGTAGGAATTTAGAAAATATTACATGGAGTGGTTGCCTGCAGATTGTGCACTTTTTGAGCAAAATAGAATGTATCTACAAATATAATTCTGCAAATGCAAATTCACCCCATGGTCTTATCTATGTGTGCATGCATGAGAGTGAGTGTGTGTGTGCATACACGCGGGTCTGGCTGAGAGACTGTGTGTTTGCGTGTGTGCATGCTTGGTAAAGTGAGAGTGTGCAGGAGTATAAGTCTGTGAGAGGATGTGTGTGTGGGTGGGTACATGTGTGTGCATCTGAGAGAGCGCGTATATCTGAGAGAGTGCCTGCGTGAGTATGTGAGAATGTATGGCTGTCTGTGAGAGACAGCCAGTGTAGTGGGGTCACCTGTAATGCAACATGAACCCAAGGTCCTGGTGGAGGCCATCCTCATGGGTTCCAAACTTGGCTATCAGTCTCTGCTCAGCCACTAGAAATGATTAAGCAGTTACACAATAGACACGGGAGAGGGCAGGGTGAGACTTGTCTTTCGATTTGCAAAAGGTGGAAGGCTCTGGATGATGTGATCTAGGGCAAACACAACTTGGAGGACCTTCGGCTCAGAGAGGTGGAGCTGGAAGCCAGGTTGCTGACACGCTGGGAGGGCAAGGAGGAAAGTTAATCAGATGCTTTTTATTTCGGGAGATGGTCTTTCCCTCTGGACAGAGCCTTCTGATGGGATCAGTGGACAGGGTCAGGAGGGTGTGAGCCCGGGTCAGGCAGGTAAAGGGGATCTGAGAGAAGGCTGCAGGGGAGAGGAGCTAACTGTGGGGTGGTGTGAGTAAGAACAATGTTAGGGAGGGGGAGATAACGGACAGAATAGTGACGGGGATTGCCTCCGTTCTCTGCAGTTGGCAGCAGAAGCACAGATGGCATCAGAATCTGATGCCAGGATTCAAGAACCGCTGTGCTCTAGGCTGGAGAAGTGGGAAAGGGAAGTGCAATGGGTGTGGTCCAACAATGTCAGCAGGACACAGCCTCTGCTGAGGCTGCATGAGAAGTTAAAAGCTGCAAAGACAAAGCAGTACCTCAAAGCACTGGGTGGGATGGTGGCTCAGTGGTTAGCATTACTGTTTAATAATGCCGGGAGCCTGTGTTTGATTCCACCCTTGGGTGAGTGTCTGTGTGAAGTTTGGCATGTTCTCCCCCGTGTGTCTGTGTTGGTTACCTCTGGGTGTTCTGGCTTCCTCCCACAGTCCAAAGATCTGCACTTTAGGGTGGATCAGCTGTGCTAAGGTGTGCAGGTGAGCTTGCATCTTGGATGACCATGTTAGTTTTGGTTCCTTCATTTGTAAATCCCAGAACTTTTTTAAACTTACATTCTCAAGATAGCTTTTAACAATAGTTGTCATCTCAGCTCAGATAATGGATTGAAGGTGAGACATTGAAGTCTGTCTGTGTCCCAATGTTAGCTGAAACTGATTGAATTTCTAAAGTGGGAGCTACAGAATCTTACATGGATTTATGCAGTTTTTGAGTAATTCGGAATAAATGGACTTCTGCAAGGAAGTGTACAAACAACTGACCAGGAACACGACAGGCAACTACCAGCTGATCTGACCAAAGAGCACAACCGTGAACTGACAGCATTCATCAAGGCTTCTGATCCAATCCTTCCAGAAGCTCAGCATCCACGGACTAGTTGAATCCGTGGATGTGTCAGCACTCTACACCAGCATTCCTCATGATGATGGCATCACGGTAACAGCTTCAGTACTCAATACCAACAACTGCCAATCTCTGAGCACTGTCCTACAACTCATCTGCTTCATTCTCAACCACATTTTCACCTTTGGTAACCAGTTCTTCATCCAGACACATAGAACAGCCATGGGGACCAAATCTTCACCCCAGTATGCCAACATTTTCACGCAGGGGTTCGAACAAGGCTTCTTTTCTGCACAGGACCTCCAACCAACACTATACACCAGATATATTGATGACATTTCTTCCTCTGGACCCATGTTGAGGAGTCACTGAAACAACGATACTGTGATATTAACAAGTTTCATCCCACCATCACACTCGCCACACTCTTTAGTATCTGTCTCATTTTTGAACACATGCAGCTCTATCAAGAATGGGTATCTCAGCACTTCTCTGTACCGCAAACCCACGGATAACCTGACAGTGCTACACTTCTCTAGTGAAACATATTAAAACAGCCACCCCCTCTGGACAAGCCCTTCACATACACAGGATCTGTTCAGGTGAGGAGGAACGTGGCAGACACTTGGAAGTACACAAGCATGCTCTCATAAGAAGGGGGTACAATGTTCAACTTATCAACTGCCAGTTCCAATGTCACAGCAAGAAATTGGAATGACTTCCTTTAGGAGACAGATACGAGCTGCAACCAAAATGGTACCATTTGTTGTCCAGTACTTCTCAGAAGCAGAAACACTACGCCATGTTCTTCACAGCCTGCAACACATTATTGATGAGGATGAGCACCTCGCCAAGACCTTCCCCACGCCTCCACTTCTCGCCTTCAAACAACCGGCAAACTTTAAACAGATAATTGTTCTCAGAAAACTGCCTGGCCTTCAGGACAACACAATACAACT
The DNA here is from genome assembly GCF_047496795.1 of Chiloscyllium punctatum. Taxonomy (NCBI): domain Eukaryota; kingdom Metazoa; phylum Chordata; class Chondrichthyes; order Orectolobiformes; family Hemiscylliidae; genus Chiloscyllium; species Chiloscyllium punctatum. The sequence continues at coordinate 69,699,082 of NC_092774.1, forward strand.
CTGTCACGGCAGATGATGAAAGACGTATCAGAGTGTTGACACAATTACCACCATTACACGTGTGACACCACCCACCATGAGTACAGCAGGTACTCATGTGACTCAGCCAACATTGTTTATCTCATACGCTGCAGGCAATGATGCCCTGAGTCTTGGTATATTGGTGAGACCCAGCAAAGGCAACAGCAACAGATGAATGGACACTGCACAACAATCACCAGCGAGGAGTGTTCCCTCCCAGTTGGGAAATACTACAGTGGTCTGGGACATTCAGACTTGGACCTTCGGGTGACTATCCTTCAAGGCAGACTTCAGGACAGGCAATCATGGAAAGTGGCTGTGCAGAGGATAGCCAAGTTCAATACCCATGGAGATGGCCTCAACCAGGACCTTGGGTTCATGTCACACTACACTATACATTCTGTCTCTCTCTCTCCCTCTCTCTCTCTCTCTCTCTCTCTCTCTCTCACACTCACTCACTCAAACACACAAGCATACATTCACACACACCCTTTCGCAGACTTATACCCCATTACACTCTCTCTCACACACATGATCACTCGGTTTCTCCTGCACACACTCACACATAAAAGTTTGTGGGTTGAATTTGTACTTGCAGAATCGCATTTTAATTTGCTCAAAAACTCATACACGTAATATTCTGTAATACCACGATAGAAATAGAATCCATCTGACCTAACACTGGGACACAGACAAACTTTAACTTAACATCTGTTTGAGATGACGCCTATTATTAAAAGCTAGCTTGACAACGTAACTTTTGAAAAGTTTTGGGATTTACATGTGGAGTAATCAAAACTAACATGATCATTCTAAAAGATGGTAGAGGTCAGCTAAAGTTGTTTAATATTCCATTCCATGACACTGCAATCCTGTTGCTATAAAGTCTGTGTGTTATGATTCTGCTCCACAACCAACCGATGAAGGAGCAGCGCTTCGAAAACTAGTGATTCCAGATAAACCTGTTGGGCGACAACGTGGCATTGTGTACTTTTTAACTTTGAAAATCTGACAGTCATGCCAACATCTCCATACTGCGCTTGCTACGCGGTGTCAGCAACGAAATGCGCATGTTCTACAGTGTCAGCAAGACATTACGTATCATCACGCAAAAAGCGGAAACACTCTGTGACTTTGTTTTGATGGACCAATGAGAAGCTCTGGAGGACCGGATGGAGACTGGTGCTCCTGCCAATCACAGCAAACCCATCGTTTGGATGCGGAAGTAGGACCATGTGCTTCTGAGGTGGTTGCTGCTTCTGCTCCTCTCTCTCTGAATGAAGATTGAGCTTCACCCCAGACTGCAACTTCCTTCCTCTGTCCAACAGCTGTGAGTACAACACACTTTTCTCAACCCCTTTTCCATTCTGGGGTTGAGCTGTTGACTTGCAGGAACTGAAGGGAAACGGAGTGAATCCAGGGAGAGGACAGACTCTGGAAAAGTTAAAAACAATGACTGCAGATGCTGAAAACCAAATACTGGATTAGTGGTGCTGGAAGAGCACAGCAGTTCAGGCAGCATCCAACGAGCAGCGAAATCGACGTTTCGGGCAAAAGCCCTTCATCAGGAATAAAGGCAATGAGCCTGAAGCGTGGAGAGATAAGCTAGAGGAGGGTGGGGGTGGGGAGAGAGTAGCATAGAGTACAATGGGTGAGATGGGGGAGGGGTTGAAGGTGATAGGTCAAGGAGGAGAGGGTGGAGTGGATAGGTGGAAAAGAAGATAGGCAGGTCGGACAAGTCAAGGAGACATTGGTGCCCTGAGGTTTAAGTGTTCCGAGGTGGAAGAACACCTCATCTTCCGCCTCGGAACACTTCAACCCCAGGGCATCAATGTGGACTTCAACAGCTTCCTCATTTCCCCTTCCCCCACCTCATCCTAGTTTCAAACTTCCAGCTCAGTAACTGTCTCCTTGACTTGTCTGGACTTGTCCGACCTGCCTATCTTCTTCTCCACCTATCCACTCCACCCTCTCCTCCTTGACCTATCACCTTCATCTCCTCCCCCACTCACCCATTGTACTCTATGCAACTCTCTCCCCACCCCCACCCTCCTCTGGAAAAGTTAGTCCAGGTCTTTTTTCAATGGCAAATACAGGAGAATTGACATTTCAGGCTCGAGCCTTTCATCAGTAATGATGTGTGGATGAACAAAGGGGCCTCTGCATCCTTCTAATCCAGTCAGTGCAAGTTGTCAGACAGGTGCAGCAAGTAGTGAGTAAAGCAAGTGGTATATTAGCAAGAGGAATTGAGTTCAGAAGTGGGGACGCCTTCCTGCAGTTTGGGCGTAACTGAATATATCCAAGGCTGAGTTCATCTGAGTTTTGAACAACAAGCTGTGATGGTTATGGGGGAAGCAAGACCAATACAGATCACTTACAGAAACGGACCCTTCAGTCCAACTCGGCCATGCTGACTATGTTCTCAAACTAAACTGGACCCACCCACCTGCCTGTGTTTCACCTCTATCCCTCTGAACCTTTTATATTGCAGTCATAGAGATGTACAGCACAGAAACAGACCCTTCGGTCCAATTTGTTACTGCCTATTAGTTATCCTAATCAAGTCTATTTGTCAGCCCTGGGCCCATATCCCTCGAACCCCTTCTATTATAGACCAATCCAAATGCCTTTTAAATTCTGTAATTATACCAGTCTCCACCACTTCCTCTGGCTGGTCATTTCATATATGCACTACTCTGTGTGAAAAGGCTCCCCTTAGAGCTCTTGTATGTCTCTCCCAGTTCGCCCAAAACCTTTAGTTCTGCACTCCCCCACCCCAGGAGAAGACTTTGTCTATTTACCCTATCCATGCCTCTCATGATTTTATAAACCTCTAAGGTCATCCCTGAGCCTCCGACGCTGCAGGGAAAACAGCCCCAGCCTATTCAGCCTCTCCCGAGGGCTAATTTTTTCAAATCTGGCAACATGCTGGTAATCTTTTCTGAACCCTTTTCAAGTTTCACACCGTCCTTCTGATGGGCAGGAGACCAGAGTTGCACGCAATATTCTAAATGTGGCCTCACCAATGTCCTGTAGAGCTGCAACATCACCTACCTCCCAACTCCTTTACTCAGTGCTGTAACTGATAAAGGAAAGCATACCAAATGCTGCCTTCACTATCCTATCTACCTGGGAGTCTACCTTGAAGGAACTATGAACATGCACTCCAAGGTCTCTTTGTTCAGCAACACTCCCCAGGACCTTACCATAAAGTGCATAAGTCCTGCTTTGATTTGCTTTTCCAAAATAAGGTACCCCATAGCAGGCTAATGCAAAAACTATGGAAGTATGGCATTGAGGGTGCATTAGAGGTTTGGATTAGGAATTGGCTGGCTGGAAGGAGACAGAGGGTAGGAGTTGATGGTATAGGTTCATCTTGGAGTGCAGTTACTAGCGGTGTTCCACAAGGATCTGTTTTGGGACCATTGCTGTTTGTCATTTGTATAAATGACCTGGAGGAGGGGCTTGAAGGCTGAGTGAGCATGTTTGCAGATGACACGAAAGTCGGTGGAGTTGTGGACAGCGAAGAAGGATGTGGCAGGTTACAGCGGATATAGATAAGTTGCAGAGCTGGGCAGTAAGGTGGCAAAGGGAATTCAATGTAGCTAAGTGTGAAGTCATTCACTTTGGTAGGAGTAACAAGAAGATGGATTACTGGGCTAATGGTAGACTACTTGGTAGTGTGGATGAGCAGAGGGATCTTGGTGTCCATGTACACAGATCTTTGAAAGTTGCCACCCAGGTAAGTAGTGCTGTGAAGAAGGCATATGGTGTACTGGGCTTTATTGGTAGAGGAATTGATTTCCAGAGTCCTGAGGTCATGTTGCAGTTGTATAAGACTCTGGTGCGGCCTTATCTGGAGTATTGTGTGCAGTTTTGGTCGCCATACTATAGGAAGGATCTGGAGGCTTTGGAACGAGTGCAGAGGAGGTTTACCAGGATGTTGCCTGGCATGGTAGGAAGATCGTATGAGGAAAGGCTGAGGCACTTGGGGCTTTTCTCATTGGAGAAAAGAAGGTTTAGGGGAGATTTGATAGAGGTGTACAAGATGATTAGGGGTTTAGATAGGGTTGACAGTGAGAACCTTTTTCCGCTAATGAAGTCAGCTGTTACTAGGGGACACAGCTTTAAATTAAGGGGTGGTAGGTATAGGACAGATGTTAGGGGTAGATTTTTTACTCAGCGGGTTGTGAGTTCATGGAATGCCCTGCCAGTAGCAGTGGTGGACCCTCCCTCTTTATGGTCATTTAAGCGGGCATTGGTCAAGCATATGGAGGTTATTGGGCTAGTGTAGGTTAGGTAGGCTTCGGTCAGCGCAACATCGAGGGCCGAAGGGCCTGTACTGCGCTGTATTTTTCTATGTTCTATAATCCAGCACTTCACACTTATTTAAATTAAACTTCATCATTCATATACTAATCCAAATGTCTTTTAAATGTTCTAACTGTATCTGCATCCACCCCTTTGTCTGGTAATTCATTCCACACGCAAACCACTCTCTGGGGGGGGGGGGGGGGGAGGAAAATGGCGATCCTCATGTCCTTTTAAAATCTTTCTCCTCTCTCTCTTTCAAATTTTGCTCCGTAGTCTTGAACCCCCATTCTAGAGAAAGGATTTTGGCCGTTCACCTCATCTATACCCGTCACAATTTTATACTCCTCCTCTGCTCCAGTGGAAAAATTTCCAGCCTATTAACCTGAATGTAGGTATATTCATGGCAGGTCAGGCAGCATCCAAGGAACTGCCTGACCTGCTGTGCTTTTCCAGCACCACTCTAATCTAGACTCTGGTTTCCAGCATCTGCAGTCCTTGTTTTTACCTTTTACGTCGGTATACTCATATCTACTTATGATCTGTTCAATGCTGATTCAAGCTTGACAGGCTAAATGGCCTATTCCTGCTCCCAATTTGCACACTCCTAGTCCAGGACAGCAAGAGACCATAAAACACAGGAGCAGAAATTAGGCCTCTCAGCCCATCAGGGCTGCTGCACTATTACGTTCTGGCTGATTAGTTTCTCAATCCCATTCGCCCACTTTCTCCCTGTAACCCTCGATCCCCTTGATACTCAAGAACCTATCTATCTCCATCTTAAATCTACTCAGTGACCTGGCCTCCACAGCCTTCTGTAGCAATGAATTCCACATATTCACCACTCACCAGCTGAAAACGTTTCACCTTATCTTTGTTCTCAAAGATATTCCTTTTACTCTGATGCTGTGCCCTCAGGTCCTAGACTCTCCGACCAATAGGAACATCTTCCCCATGTGCACTCTGTCCAGGCCATTCAGAATTCTGTCTGTTTGAATTAGATCTCACCCCTCCCCGAGTGGGGGCCTGTTAATCAGCATGAACCACACCCTTCAGGATGAGTTACAGCAGGAATTAGGTTCAGCAAAGTCAGAATGGAGGAAGTGTGTGTGGGATGGAGATTCTCAGCTTTTAGGGGATGAGAGAGGAAGCGAAGTTCAATATAAATTAGAATTGATCGGATGGGCTGATGGGCCAAGGAGTGGCAAAATGAGTTTAATTTAGATAAATGTGAGGTGTTACATTTTGGAAGGCAAATCAGGGCGCGACTTACATAATTAACGGGAAGTGATGCTAAACAAAGTGTCCTTGCAGTTCATAATTCCTTGAAAGTGGAATTGCAGGGAGACAGGATTGTGAAGAAGGCATTTGGTACGCTTTCCTTTATTGGTCAGAGCATTGAGTACAGGGGTTGGGAGGTCATGTTAGGCCACTTTTGGAAAACTGTGCAATTCCAGTTGCCCTCCTCTGGAAGAATAGTGTGAAACTTAAAAGGGTTCAGAAAAGATTTACAAAGATGTAGGCAGAGTTGGAGGGTTTGAGCGATATGAAGATGCTGAATATGCCAGGAATAATTTCCCTGGAGCATTGGAGGCTGATGGGTGACCTTACAAGAGTTGATAAGGGGTATAGATAGGTTGGATAGCCAAAATCTTTTCCCCATAATAGGCGACTCCAAACCTAGAGTGCATAGGTTTCACGTGAAAGGAGAAAGATTTAAAACGGACCTGAGGGGCAACTTTTTCACACAGAGGATAGTGCATGTTTGGAATGAGCTGCCAGAGGAAGTGGTGGAGGCGACTACAATTACAACATTGAAAAGGCATCTGGATGGGTATGTGAATAAGAAGGATTTAGAGAGATACAGGCCAAATGCTGGCAAATGGGATTAGATGAGTTTAGGATATCTGGTCGGCATGGATGAGTTGGACCGAAGGCTGTGTTTCTGTGCTGTATGACATTAATCATCTTGCGTGAAAGCAGAAGTGTTGTTGTGAAGATTGAACTTTCAGAGCAGCTTTCAAAGATGTTTTGCCTTTACTGGAAGCAGAAGAAGTGACAATGAAGTATTTCATTGGTGAGACAGCAACTGAGTACGTGAGCACGTTTAGGATTTTGGTGGAAAGTGGGAATTCATTGCACTGTGGGGGTGAAGTGCTTTAAGGCTTCCCAGCAGTAAGGACAGTGTGCTGATTGGGGTGCCCAGTGAAGGATTAGGTGGATTTTTGTTTTAAACTGCTCATTTCGGCCAGCCTCCAACATTGTATTTCCAATGCTGTCCATCAGAAGGAGCTGTGTGTAACTGGTATCGTTAGAAGCCTTACGGTTTTCAGTACTGCAGGAATGGCATTGTTTCATCAGCATTGTAAAGGTTACTGGCAGCAGAGGGAGGTGTGGGCTGTGTTCACGAGAAACGATTAAGCATTTAGATAACATACATACGAGAGGGCAGGGTGGGATTTGTCTTTCGATTTGCAGAAGGTGGGAGATTCTGGGAGCTGTGATCTGAGGCAAACACAACTGCGGTAGATCATAGAAGCCCTACAGTGTGGAAGCAGGCTATTCAGCCCATCAAGTCCATTCTGACCCCTCCGAAGAGCATCCTGCTCATACACCCCTCCCACCCCCACCCCTTAGGGAATCAAGGATTCGGGATAATGCAAGTAAGAAGAGCTGAGATGATGGATAGATCAGCCACGATCTTAATAAATGGTTGCCAAAAGGCACAAACAAATTCAAATTCGGCCAATCAGTTTAGATTTTGCCCCAAAATACCAAAGTCCAATCAAGTTTGAATTAAATATTTTGATAATATTAACACCAATAAAATGATCCGATGTTTTGGACTATAACACCAGGCATTTTTGTGAGTTTTAATATTCTCTGTGTTGGACATAAAGAGTAAAGTTGTTAATTTTTACTTTTAAATATTTACCTCTGGGATAGTTCTTTGCCTCTCAAACTTTTACATATTACTGCATGGGGTGAATCACTTCTGTGTTGATGGTTTAATTTAGCAGAGGGGGTTACCCCGTGTCGTACCAGTGCTGCAACATAACAAAAGTGAATGAATTGACTGTACACAATGAAGAGAATGATTTTGATCTGGGACTCCTTACAGAGACATGGCTTCAGGATGACAAGGATTGGATCCTAAATATTGAGGGGAGATGTGGCATTCAAGTCGAATGGGAAGCTAGGTAAAGGTAGAGGGTTGACACTGCTAATCAAAGCACTGATCACAGGGTAGTCTGGTGTCAGCTCGGATTTCAGGTCCTGGTTTATTTGTCCTCTATTGATCTCCCTGTTCCCACACAGTTGTTGTCTGTTCTCAGCTCTGCTTCATTTCTGCTGAAGCTTTAACCTCCTTTGACACCTTCCGGAACAATAAATCATTCAGTCAATCAAAGTCCAACCCACAATCTCCCAGCCTGTCAACCATCCAGACATAGAGTATCATACCAGAAAATATAACAAAAAACATGAAAAGTTAGAATTAAATAGGTGCTTGTGTCTGTTCATTGGCAAGTAAACTAGAAATAGGGGTCTGCCAAGAATCTTATAGTGCCCTAATTGAAGAATTGTCTCTCCCTTACATCTATGTATTAGGACCCAGCTATGATTTATAACAATATTTACATCAACAGAAATAAAGCACCTGTTATGCAATAGACCTAGAGATATACAGTATGGAACTAGACTTTTTCTCTCTCTCGTGTGTGCGTGCGCACACACACACACCAAGGTCTATGGGGTGAATTTGTATTTGCAGTTACCATGTATTTTGCTCAAAAAATGCACAATCTGCAGGCAGACAATACATAGAATATTTTATAAATTCCACTTTGGAAATAGAACCAGTCTGATTCAAAAACTGGGATACAGACAGACTCTGGCCTCACACCTTTAATGCATTGTCTGAGCTGAGTTGTCATCTTTTCGAATAAAACCTTAAGTTATCTCGAGTAGGTGTCTTATAAGAAGTTCTGGGGTTTCCATATTAATGACACCAGCAACTCTTTCTAAAAGATGAAAGACTTTACAATCCAGGTTTCTTCAATGTATCATTTCAGTGGCATGACTCTAATGTTTTGCTGTAAACTCAGTGTCTTATGATCTTATACTCCACAACCACCTGATGAAGGAGCAGTGCTCAGAAAGCTAGTGCTTCCAAATAAACGTGTTGGACTGGCGTCATGTGATTTTTATCTTTGCCCAGGTTAGGGTGGATTGGCCCTGCTAAATTACCCATAGTGATCAGGGTTTTGCAGGTGTGGGAGAATTGTTAGAAGCGATTTGATTCCACCTTCTCGTGACTGTCTGTGTGAACTTTGGTATGTTCTCCCCCTTCTGTCTGCGTGGGTTACCTCTGGGTGCTCCGGTATCCTCCCACAGTCCAAGGATCTGCAGTTTCGGATGGATCGGCTGTGCTAAAGTGTCCAGGTATGTGCAGGTTAGAGTGGGTTAGCTATGGGGAACTGCAGGGCTGTAGAGTAAGTTGATGAGTCTGGGTGAAATGGCCTGCAGGGAATATATAATTCTTCTGCTTTAGCCACATGTGGATTGAGAAATGACTGCTGTGGGAGGAGTAGGTTCCAGTTCATGGGACACTGCCCCAGTCCTGGGGAAGGTGGGAATTGTGCTGTCTCTCTCCCCACCCACTGCCCCCATCCATTCTCTCTCGCCCCGCAACTCTCTGCCCCCCATTTTCTCTCTCTCGCTCTCATTGTCTTCCTCCACCCTTTGATCCCCGAGTCTTTCCTTTCCACCCCCACCACCCTCTGTTCCCCCCAGTTTCTCAATGACCCCCACACTCTGTCACCCTGTCCATTCTGTATCTCTTCCAACTCCCACTAAACTTTCTCATGCCTCGAGCTCTCTTTGATCGCTGTATTAAGCTCATCTCAGAAGAGAGAGAGAGAATGGTTGGTGATGACACTGCCTGGGAGATAGGGGTGCACGAGAAATGGCTGATCTTTCAAACTGAGTATAGCTAAAATAATATATTCAGAAACAGCATTAAAGTTTGAACGCATGTTCAATTTTATATTAAGACAAAGCTGCAGCCATCTTTCTCAAACTTGCTTTGAACTATGTGCAGTTGAGGACAGGCTGTTCGGGGTGAATGAGGCTTTTGTCCAAAATGTCAATTTTCCTGCTCCTTGGATGTTGCCTGACTTGCTGTGCTTTTCCAGCACCACAGTCTTGACTCTAATCTCCAGCATCTGCAGTACTCACTTTCGCCTGTTAGGGGTGAATGGCCGATTCCTAGTCTTGAAAAATTGGTTCTGTTAGAAGGTGTAGAGGTGTATTCTACCTTCAAGAGAGTTGAAAAGTGAGCAGAACCACCTGACATAGCACCAAACGTTCTGAACAAGGTAACAATTTAACATTTTAACAGCTCAGTAGCTGGGTTGCCTGGAGACAAAAATATACTCAATTTTGGCCAATTGATTTAAATCTTGCCCCAAAATACTGAATTCCAATCAAGTTTGAATTTAGTATTTTGCGAATATTGGTTAGCACTGCTGCCTCACACCACCATGGTCGATACCAGCCTTGGGTGACTGTCTGTGTGGAGTTTGTACATTCTCCCCGTGTCTGCTTGGGTTTCCTCTGGGTGCCCCGGTTTCTTCCCACAATCCAAAGATGTGCAGGTTTGGACAGGGCACTTCTTGAGGGGAATTAACTTTCACACTTTTTTTCTACTCCTTAGGTCCTTTTTAAATCCTTTCCCTCTCACCCTCAACCTATGCTCTCCAGTTTGGGAGTCCCCTACCCTGAGAAAAAGATGAGTAGTCAAATAAAATGCAAAAGGAATAAAATGTCGAGTCGCAGGATAAATATAAAATGTCGCTCCAGCCTTTCTTGTCTCCAATTGTCATTTGGGCACAAAACCTGTCAGTAACACCAGCAACTTCACAGAGCGTCTTGCGCATGCTCCTCGGTGACAACTAACACTGCGCATGTTCGCTGGTGTCAGCAAAACCTGTGCGTGCTCCTGGTTGTCCACGGAAACTGCGCGTGATCTCCTTTTGTTGGGCCAATAGGAAGCACTGGAGGACCGGAAGGAGCGTAGTCCTCCTGCTAATCAGAGACACCCTATTGTCTGTCTCTCACAATCTCAATTTATGGAGGGGACAGATTCTGGAAAAGTTGGGCCAGGTCTGTGTCTCAGTTGGCAAACTCATGGAAAATGGAGTACCATGATGTGAAGTGATAGCATTCCCTTGTGGGGTGGGGAAGCAGAAAGGAGATGCATTGTTTAACTGGTGATATATTAGGATGTGGAGAAAGTGAGGACTGCAAATGTTGGAGATCAGAGTCGAAAAGTGTGGTGCTCGAAATGCACAGCAGATGAGGCAGCATCCGAGGAGCAGGAGAGTCAGCGTTACAGGCACGAGACCTTCATCAGGAATGTGTATAAAGGGGCCTCAGCATCCTTCCATACCAGTCAATGCCAGTTGTCAGATAGATGTAGCAAGCAATGAGCAAAGCACGTGTTAGATTAGCAAGAGTAATTGAGTCCAGAAGTGGGGATGTCTTCCTGCAGTTATGGGATCATTGAATATAATCAAGGCTGAGTTCATCTGATTTTGGAACAACAAAGAAGGGGATGTTTATGGGGGAAGGCAAGAAAATGGTTTTCAGACCATTGCAGAACAGTTACCGAGTCAAACAGCACAGAAACAGTCCCTTCAGTCCAACTACTCCATGCTATGTTCTCAAACTAATCTAATCCCACCTGCCAGTGTTTGGCCTATATCCCTCTGTCACAAAGCTGGTACTTTTACTAAAAGCTGGTCCTTCTTCTCAAGGATGCTGTGTCCTTAGTTTTTTTCAGAGCGATGGTAAAAAAAACCCGGGCTCAGAAGCGACTGGTTTAGTACAGAGATGAAAAACGGTATTGGGAGGCATTTTTGGTTATATGTGAACAGATGAGACTTGAGGCCAAAGCTTTTATGTTTTAGAAGTGACCTGTATAATGAAAGGGTGTGGTCAGTCCTGAAAGCTGAAGTCTTGTTTGGGTTAAGCAGTGGACTATGTGGAGAATGACTGCTAACATTCTCTCCTTCTTCTGGCCTTCTAACTTCAACTGTAAGCCTCTGTTTCAGTTTTACTTTGTTTAAGGGGTTTTTGTTTGGTACTGTTGTGTACCAGCATTGCAAAGAGTGTTAATAGTTTCTCCACAGCTTGTACTGTACTTAATAAAGTTTGGTTGTTCACAGAAGTTGGCGTATTGCAGTGTAAGAAGCTCAAGCAAAAGAACTTAACAAAGGAACCTAAGGGATGAGTCTTTCATGCAGAAAGTGGCGTGTTTAAGGAAAGAGCTGTCAGAGGAAGTGGTGGGTGCTGGTACAATTATGACATTAAAAGGCATCTGGATGGGTATACGATTAGGAAGGGTTGAGACGATATGGGCCAAATGCTGGCAAATCGGCCGAGATTAGGTTAGGTTATCTAGTTGGCACGGATGAATTAGACCGAAGGGTCTGTTTCTGTGCCTAATATCTCTATCACTCTGGCTTGCCACTAACATTTGCCACATCTATGTGTACAGTTTATCTCTGGTGTCAGTGTCAATGCCTTGATATCTCATTCTTAACCGGACTGGCAGTGATGACTTTTGTAATCTTTTCTTACAGACTATCTAAAGACAGAAGTTTCAAAGTCAACAGATAAAGGGCTTATGTTCAAAATGTTGATTCTCCTGCTTCTCTGATGCTGCGCTTTTCCAGCGATGCTGTTTTTGGCTCTGACTCTCCAGCGTCTCCAGTCCTCACTTTCACGTCAGTGTCTGACAGTTACTCAATCCATCAGGACCGCAACAATTTTCAACTATGATTCTGTGAGAAGGAGCAAAGCTTTCTTTTTGGTTCCTGTTTGAGTACGGGGGCACTGGTTGAAAGACCCTACTGTTGCAGCGCACTGAGTGTGGAGCCTGAAACAACTCTACTGCCTGGAAAGACGAATTCATGGTGAGGTTGTACACGTGTGTGTGCAGGTGAAGCTTCGGCCATGGAGAAACCCGAGGAAACACAACCTGTTGAGAAACCATGGAAGTGTGGCGACTGCGGGAAGGACTTCCGTGTCCCATCTGTCCTGGCGACTCATCAGTGCAATCACACTGGGAAGAGGCCGTTCTCCTGCCCCGAGCGGGCAAAGGGCTTTACTTGCTCCTGTGTCCTGCTAGCCCACCAGCATATACACACTGGTGAGAGGACGTTTTACTGCTCCGTGTGCGGGAAAGGGTTCACTTGGGTGGACAACCTCCAGACCCACCAGCGATGTCACGCAGGGGAGAGGCTCTTCAGTTGCCATGAGTGCGGGAAAGCCTTCAGCGACTCCTCCAACCTGCTGACGCACTGGCGAGTCCACACGGGGGAGAGGCGCTTCAGCTGCCCAGAGTGTGGGAAGGCCTTCAGCAATTCCTCCATCCTGCTGGCCCATCAGCGGGTCCATACGGGAGAGAGGCCCTTCAGCTGCCCAGAGTGCGGGAAGGCCTTCAGCTGTTCCTCCTCCCTGCTGACCCACCGGCGAATCCACACGGGGGAGAGGCCCTTCAGCTGCCCAGAGTGAGGGAAGGCCTTCAGGAAATCGTCCCACCTGCTGGCCCATCAGCAGATCCACACGGGGGAGAGGCCCTTCAGCTGCCCAGAGTGCGGGAAGGCCTTCAGCTATTCCTCCTCCCTGCTGACCCACCGGCGAATCCACACGGGGGAGAGGCCCTTCAGCTGCCCAGAGTGCGGGAAGGCCTTCAGCTATTCCTCCTCCCTGCTGACCCACCGGCGAATCCACACTGGGGAGAGGCCCTTCAGCTGCCCAGAGTGTGGGAAGGCCTTCAGGAAATCGTCCCACCTGCTGGCCCATCAGCGGGTCCACACGGGGGAGAGGCCCTTCAGCTGCCCAGAGTGTGGGAAGGCCTTCAGCAATTCCTCCAACCTGCTCTCCCATCAGCGGGTCCACACGGGGGAGAGGCCCTTCAGCTGCCCAGAGTGTGGGAAGGCCTTCAATAAGTCCTCCAACCTGCTTGCCCATCAGCGGGTCCACACGGGGGAGAGGCCCTTCAGCTGCCCCAAGTGCGGGAAGGTCTTCAGCAGTACCTCCACCCTACTGAGACACCAGCGGGTCCACACGGGGGAGAGGCCTTTTGCCTGCTCTGAGTGTTGTAAGGCCTTCAGCAATTCCTCTGACCTGTTGTCCCACCGGCGGGTCCACACCAGGGAAAGGCTATTCAGCTGCCCCGAGTGTGGGAAGGGGTTCACCCGCTCCTCCAACCTGCTGGCCCACCAATGGGTTCACACCGGGGAGAAGTCGTTTGCCTGCCCTGACTGTGGGCGGAGGTTCACGTTGTTCTGCAACTTGCGGAGGCACCAGCAGGGGCACCAGTGCATCCAACAATCAGATTCCACCAGTGACACTGCTGTGGGTCACCCCCAAGGCTGAACCTCCTGCCCATTCTGACAGTGGGTGCAGTGAGCTTTTTTTTTGTTTTGTGCTGGACTCGCACCACCCTCTCTTCCCCCCCCCCCCCCCCCAAACAAGCCCACCTACATGGCTCAAGGGTGGCACGATGACTCCGTGGTTAGTACCACTGCCTCACGATGCTGACCTGGGTTCAATTCCACACTCGGGGTGACAGTCTGTGTGTAGCTTTCACGATGCCCACCCCCCACCCCGCCCCAGCAGGTCTGTATGGGTTTCCTCTGAGTGCTCTGGTTTCCTTCCCATAGTCTAAAGGTGTGCAGGTTAGGATGGATTGGCCCATCTAAATTGTCCCATAGTGTTCAGGGATGTGTAGGTGTGGTGCATTACAGGGGTAAATGTAGAGGAATAGGGATAAGGGAATGGGTCTGGCTGGGTTACTCTGCGGAGGGCCAGTGTGGACTTGTTGGGCCAAAGGGCCTGTTTCCATACTGTAGGGAATCTAATCTTTCAAAAAAATTCCTCCAAGCAATATTGATAAAATATGCCGAGTTGGACAAAGTATCCCGTCAAGTTTGAGACAAACCCAGAGTTGAAGAAGTCACATGACACCATGTTACAGTGCAACAAGTTTATTTGAAATCACAAGCTTTAGGAGCATTGCTTTTTCACGAGTGCTGCTCCTTCATCACTTCATCTGGCGCCGTGTGACTTCTGACCTTGTCCACCCCAATTCAACACCAGCACCTCTGCATCAGAGTTGACGAATTAGATTGGATTTTATTCGGCCTGATTTAGTGAGGTGTTCATTTGGAAATTCAAAACTGTCGGACCGACAAAGAGATGCGAATCATAGAGTCCCACAGCAGGAGACAGGCCCTTCGGCCCAACATGGTCCACGCCGAACAAACTGTCCATCAACACTAAGCCCATTTCCCTGCACTTGGCCCATTTCCTTCCATACCTTTCCTTTCCACGTATTTGTCGAAATGTCTTTTTAAATGTTGTTAATCGACCCACCTCAACCACTTCCGCTGGCATTTCATTCCATATGTGTACCACCCTCTGCGTAAAAAGAAACATTGCCCCTCACATTCCCTTTTATTCTTTTTCCTCGAACCTTAAACTGATGCCCTCTAGCCCTCACTTCCCCAACCCTGGAGTAAAAGTCTGAGTGCATTCATCCTCTCACGATCTCTTCACTTCTCTCAGGGCCTCTCAGTCTCTAATGCTCTAAATAAAAATATCTTAGCTTGTCCAACCTCTCCCTTTTACATAGACCCTTGAATCCTGGTAACATCCTTGTGTATGTCTTCAGCACTCTTCCAGGTTTAATAACATATTTGTTATAGACACTGCCCTGTCTACATATTTTGTTGGAAATATAGGACCTAATCCAAACTGGATAATCTGGCTGATGGGGCAGGAAACCACTTCCTTTCTTGAGAGACAAGTCTCCTGGAGAGAACTGGCTGGCTGACTGATCTACTGACCCTCACAGTACCCCACTGCCCTCAGTTATCTGGAGGGAGTCCACACATTTGCCTAAGGTGGTGCTTGAAACCTTTATCATCTTTGGGATGGATCCCCATTCATTCCGTGCTATGGAGTCATGCAGCCTGGAATCAGACCAACCAGTCCATGATCCCCAACTAAACTAGTGCCACCCATCTGCTCCTGGCCTGTATCCAGTTTGTTAATAGTTTTGTTCAACGTGAGAGTTGGACAAATAAATAGCTGATTGTTGATTTTAAAGTGTTGGGGATTTATTCTTATCACTAGAGACGTTTACACCACTTTTAATGCTAATTTTACAGATTATTAGGTGACACGGTCCTCTGGGTGTTTCTGTTTGAGAAAGGTGGTGCTGTCAGCCTTCGCTTTATAAGAGTATTGACGTGATGTACTGCTGAATGCAATGGAGTCAACATGAATCCCAGCCTCTCTCTGTGGTTGTGGGTGAATCGCCTCAATTTGGCTCTTAACTCAGAAACTGCACACAATTAACTGCTGAAACAATGATTTACACTTTATTGTATGTAGCAACCAAAAATAAAACTCCTCAAGTAACCAAGTTCAACCTCACAATTTGGCTATCACCCAATTGATGGCAGAATTTAACTGAATTTCCACCAAAAGTATCTGTCTCTGGAAGTGTCCAGGGATTCAATGCAGCATTCTTCTTCCAAGTACCGCTGCCACTTCATTCTGAGGTTGAATTCTGGTGGAGATTCCTCGCTTTCAAATCTGTGATGTGATGCTTCTTTAGATTCTAACACCACCTCCCCACATTTCTGGAGATCTCCGGTCTGTCGCTTACCTTCTTATCCTCGAGGTTTAGTGGTTTGCTTGGTACAGCCTTTCCTGCAAAAAAAACCCTTTACGTCAGGGCCTTCCTTCCACAGACAAACTTAATTGTCCTTTTGTCATGAGCTTATTAAACACTTCGCTCATCTGTCCCAGGAAACAGCTCGTTGTTTTGCGTCCTTCTTCCCAGGGATGGTTAACTAGCAGAAATTAGGCCATTCAGCCCATTGAATCTGCTCCACTATTCAATCATGGCTGATATGTTTCTCAACCCAATTCTCCCCGTAACCCTTGATACTTTAGAATGATTGAATCTACTCCACCATTCAATGGGCTGAATGGCCTAATTTCTGCCTCTGAGGTCTTCTGATGTAGCAGTTTCTCAGTGGCCGTTTTGTTTCTTGGTCCAGAAAGAGTTCCTGCTGACTCAGGGAATTTGGAAAGTTCTGCAGTTTAAAGGACCACACCACATTCCCATCTGCCTTCGCCTGAGATACTGGCAATTCCCAAGATCCTTTGGTATCCCTGAAAACAATCGAGGTGTCTGGAAATCTCTGCTGCTACTCTGGAACAGAAGGATTATGGGGAGAAAATTCAGAAATCTGATGTGCAAAGAAACTATGGAGTTCTACTCCAGGATTCTCTCAAGGTAAACTTGCAGGTTGAGTTAGTGGTTAGGAAGGTAAATATTTTGATCAGACTTGAATATAAAAGCAGGGATGTACTTCTGAGGCTCTGAGAGGCTCCAGTCAGGCCACAATTGGAGTACTGTATGTAGATTTGGGCCCCATATCTCAGGTAGGATGTACTGGCCCTGGAACATGTTCAGACGTGGTTCACAAGAATGGTCCAGGAATGAAGACTTTAACATATGAAGAACATTAGAGGACTCTAGGTTTATACTTCATGGAGTTCAGAAGGATGAGAGGGGATCTAATGGAAACCTACAGAATAATGAATGGCGTGGATGTTGGGAAGATGTTTCCATTCGGAGGAGAGACTAGAACCTGAGGGCTCAGCCTTCGCATCAAGGGAAGACCTTTAGAACAGAGGCAAGAGAAACTTCTTAAGCCAGAGTGTGGTGAATCTATGGAATTCACCGCCACAGAAGGCTGCGGAGGCCGAGTTACTGAGTATATTTAAAACTGAGATAGATCGGTTCTTGAGTATCAAAGGTTTCAAGGGTTACGAGGAGAATGGGGTTGAGAAACTTATCAGCCATGATTGAATGGCGAAGCAGACTCAATGGGCTGAATGGCCTAATTTCTGCTCCTATGGTCTTATGATATGCTGATGTGTGGAGGGGTGAGGAGGGGGAAAAAAAAGAGATGAAGAGAGAAAGACAGTTAAGGTGAAGCTCGATAGAGATGAAGGAAGTATAAGAATTGTATGATAAATGGCAGAACACATAGGAGCACTGGCATACAGAGGGATCTGGGCATATAGATCCATGGAAGTGGTAATGCAGGTAGGCATGGTAGTCAAGAAGGTACACAGCACGCTTCCTTCAGTGTAAGAGTTACATTACAGCTGTTTATTCTGCACACCTGCGTTCGATTTTAGTGTCAGGCAACTATCTGTGTGGAGTTGGCAGATTGTCCCTGCACCCCACCTCCCGTGTCTGTGTGGGCTTCCTCCGGGTGCTCCGGCTTCCTCCTACAATCCAAACTTGTATCGGTTAGGATTAGCGAAGCTAAATTACCCATAGTGTCCAGGGAGAGGCAGGTTAAGTTGGATCGTCTGTGTGTAAATTGCCCCAATGTTCAGGGATGTGAAAGTTTGGTACATTAGTCAGGAGTAAATGTCGATAATGGGGGTAAGAAAACGGGGCTCCACGTGTTAATCTTTAGAGGGCCAGTGTTGACTTGTTGGGCTGAATGGTCTGTTTCCACGCTGGAGGGATTCTGTGATAGTCAGAGGTGTTTTTTTCCCTGCAAAGTGGAAAAGTCAAATAAAAGAGGTTCAAGGTGAGAGGGGGACTGTTTGGGGGAGAAGTGGTGGGGGTGGGGAATTTACACAGAGGGGTGGTGGGTTTCTGGAATGCACTGCCAGTGCAGGTAGTGGAAGCAGGCACCTTAACAACATTTAAGACGCATGAACGGGAGGTGAACAGAGGAACAGAAACCAAACATGGGCAATAAATAGCAGATCTAAGTAAGGATTAAGAATTAGCACAGGCTTGGAGGTGGTGCCTAAACTAAATAAGAAGGGCCTGTGATTGTGCTGTATTGTATTGATACAGCTTTCCCCCACTATTTGAAAATAGAGTGTTCCTTTCATAAGGCGAAATGGCCTAAAGCAAAGAAGCAATTACCATGAATTAATTTATATTATGCCTTTCTTTGTAAAAGCGACAATCCTCTTCAGATTTCTTTCGGTTTGTGAGAACAGGTATTAATGTAGGTCTTTTGTAAAAGTGAAGTAATGTAAAGTGAACTTTCGAAAAGTGGGGGATACCTTTATGCTGATGGAGGGGAGATGGGGGAGCAATGAAGAGGGGTGGATGGAGGCTCCGGTGGAGAATAAACACAGAGACCAATTGAGCAGCTTGGCCTGGCCCTGTGCTGGAGACTCAATGGGATAGAGACAAATGTATCTATTTCAGGTATACCTGCAGTATGCTCCATCCAGGATAAAAAAAAATGTCCTTCATCTGCTTCAGCATACAGGGCAGATGAGCAGTTTCTCCCCGGTACGGACCAAGAGGTGATGCGACTGAGTGGAGCCTTTCCCGTGCTGAATGCAGGTGAATGGCCGCTGCCCGGTGTGCAAATGCTGATGAATATCGCGCAGGCGGGGAAGGGAAACCATTCCTACACTCCCTGCATTTTCATGATTTCTCCATGGTGCAGGTGTCCTCATATTTCTCCAGGTTCAACAATCAGTTGAAACTCGCTCACACTTACAGCATATGCGTGGTGTTACTGGTGAACCCTCTGATCATTGGAGGACTCTCTCATTCAGTCTGTAAAGCATGTTCCAATCACGACTCTGGTGTGTGGGTATGTGAGACTGAGTCTCCAGTCACACTGACGTTTAAAACCTAACAAAGCAGGCAGACCTTCTCCCCTTTGTTTTCAAGGCCATCAATATCCAAGTCCTGGTGAATCAACCAACTGTCAGACTTGTTTGGTCTGAGATTTCTGCCTCTAAATTCTTCTCTTGCAATCTCTTTCCACAGGAATATTACAAAGGTCATCGCTGTCAGTCCACAATAGAAAATCAGAACACACAATTGTAGTTTCTGTGGAACATTCTTTCCTCTCTTAATACCCAAGATCTTTGTGCTGATCTATATGTAAATGAATACAGCAGGGTAATGTGGTGGATTGCATACTCCATGAAGAGTTCACTCAAGTTGCTGAATGAACATCTATCATGCGGTATTGACGTTCTTACTGAAGATATACAATATTCTGCAGTACAATATTATGAGCCCAGAAACACTGCACATCATGCTTTTAGAGCCTTAAACATTCCATCAAATATGTAACATATACCCCAGACTTATCTGTCTTATATTAACGCACGGTTGTCTTACATTTCCAGAAGACTCAGATTTAAGTTTTAAGTGTGACTTTTTGTAAAAGAAGCCGTCTTTTGGACTCCTTCCATGCTATACTGACTCTATTACTGGAAATACATCCATACTACACCAGGATTCATGAATCAACGACGTGAGGCTTATCTTTACTCTCTCATAATTTTCTGTTGCATAAATGTTTCGACGAATGCCAACGCTTTTCACCAGTCAGAGTCAGAGACGTAAAGCACAGAAACAGATCCTTCAATCTAACTTGTCCCTGCTGACCAGATATCCAAAATTAGTCTAGTTCCATTTGCCATCACTTGGTCCATATCCATCTAAACCCTTCCTATTCATATACCCATCCAGATGCCTCCAACACTTCCTCTGGCAGCTCATTCCATACACACACAACCCTCTGCAAAAAAAGGTTGACTGCAAGGTCCCTTTTAATTTTTTCCCCGTTCGCCCTAAACCTATGCCCTCTAGTTCTGCACTCCCCCTATCCCAGGGAAAAGACCTTGTGTACTTACCCCGTCAACACTCCTCAAGTTTTTATAAACCTCTTTAAAAAACACACACTCAGCCTGCGATGCTCGAGGGAAAACAGCCCCATCTTATTCAGCCTCTCCTTGTAGTTCAAACCCTCCTTCCCTGGCAACAGCCTTGTGACTCTTCTCTGAATCCTTTCAAGTTTCACAGCATCCTGCCTATAGGCGGGAGACCAGAATTGCACACAATATTTCAGAAGAAGCTGACTGAAACTGACTTTTGCAGAGTCTGCTCCCTGCTTGGATTCATAATTTCTGCCTCCCGTTGCTGCAAGTGAACAGTGCTTCCCCCCTTCTCTCTCCCTCCCAGGATAAGGAATGGAAAGGTGGAGACATTGCTTCATTCCCAGATTTTGCCCAGAAGAGCCCCCCCCGCCCAACAATTGTCTGAATGCACAAGTTGGACCATGAGCTTCTGAAGCTACTGCTGCTCCTCTCTCTCTCTGAATGAATATTGAGCTTCACCCCAGACTGCAACTTCCTTTCTCTGTCCAAGCATCTGTGAGCACAGCACAGCACATTTTTGTTGAAGTAAGGCATCTTTCCTGAATGTTACAATTAAAGGGGTGTCTTCCCCCTGATATTCAAAGGGATGGTAAGTCAGAGAAGGACCATGCCTTGTGTTGTGTGACATGTGTGACAGTTGCAACAGGATGTCCCAACTCCTATGCTCAATTCAAAGTTTGAGAAGATTTGTAGCTCGGGTGCTCGTTGTGATTGTGTTTGCCGAGGTGGGAATTTTTGTTGCAGATGTTTCATCCCCTGTCTAGGTGATATCCTCAGTGCGTGGGAGCCTCTTGTGAAGTGCTTCTGTGATGTTTCCTCCGGCATTTATAGTGGTTTGTCTCTGCCGCTTCCCTTTGTCAGTTCCAACTCCAGTGGCCGGTATATTGGGTCCAGGTCAATCTGTTTGTTGATAGAATCTGTGGACGAGTGCCATGCCAGAGAACAGCCAGGGAATTCCGAGAGGCATGGCCTCTCGGCATTATTCCAGTACCACATTTTTCAACTCTGGATCTGGGACAAGGTGTGTGGTGTGGGGGAAGGGGAGGGGAAATAAGGAAACTGGTGAAATCTACATTGATCCTATGCAGTTCGTGGGTCCCAAGGCAGAAGACGAGGTGTTCTTCCCACAAGTGTCAGGTACCTAGAGCTTGAAGGGGGAGGCAGCAGAGTACTTGCATGTCCTTGATGGATTGGGAGGTGGAGTTAAAGCGTTCAGCCACAAGGCGGTGGGGTTGTTTAGTTTTGGTGTCCCAGAGCTGTTCCCTGAAATGTTCTGCAAGTTGGCGTCCAGTCTCCCTAATGTGGCAGAGACCACATTGAGAGCAATGGACGTATAAATAAATCTTATAAACAAATTGTACAAATCTTAGCCTGCCAGTTATTTTCTTCAATTAAGTTAAAGAAAATTTTAATTAAATTGGGTGACTACATGAAACGGTTTGTTGGTCAGACTCAAGTCATCATCCTCAAAAGAGACAATGCTATTAATATCAGTGAACCGCTTTTTTTGTTAGAACCACAAGTTCTTGATTTATTTTCACAACTTACTGATATTCACATCTGCACATTCAATGTCAAACTCTGACATCAGAAATGACATGACAACATTATTTTTTTCTTACAATAATCCAACAAACAAATTAATAACACACAGAGAATACCTAATCTCATTAGTATGAAATTAAATTTGACCAAATAAGATGTGAGATAACAAATGGGGGAAGGGCAGAAGGCAAGAAATGCAGCATCATAGAAGGTGCTCCTCCAGGGAGTGTATTTTACCAACTACAACTGCTAAATATAAACAAACACTCTGACATGATCCTCCGGTTTTAATGTAAACCATAGCCCCATACAGTAGGTACCATTTAAATAAGTTAATAGATACAAGCCTTGAGCAAATCCAGCCTCCAGCCGGACCCCCCGCTTCTTGGAGCTCGGACCTTCCTCCAGCTCCGGGGGGTTGTTGAGCTCCTGGGCTCCGGCCGCCGCCGAAGAAGCCGCGGGCGCCGGCTCTCTCTCCTCCACCGCCGACATTTTTAATTTGTTTTCTCGTTCACCCGGTAACCGTCACCTCCCCCTTCCCGGGCCCCGGAAATTATACAAAAATAAACAATAAACCCCACCGGGGACTGTCTCCTTTTCTTCACAACTTTTGTTTGAAAAGTTCCGGCTTTAATTTGAAATGTATTTTAAAGGTATTTTCTGAGGTAAACGATGCCTGTCTGCCCCCCTCCCTCCGTCAGAAACCGCCCGCTGAGTCGATGAGAAAACCGCAGCCTCGCGCCGCCATCTTTGTTTTTCTTCTTCTTTCCGTCTCCTCCTTCAGTGACGCGTGTCATCCACGCTCCCTCCAATCAGAGTACACCTTACTCCACCTGACCAATGGCGGCCGTCTTTGCAGTTAAAAAGGAAGACACAACCCGGAATGTCGCTCTCCGATTCGTCCGCACCGACCGCAGCCTTTGAGATTGGTGGAGAGGTTCGCAGGCCCTTCACTGTCCCCGCCCCTTTACTACAATGGGCTCGAGGGGTTCAGGAGGAAGGTGTTCTCACTCATTCATTCAACAGGAGATGGGCTCAATTTACTGTAATGGGCTGTGGGGTTACAGTGGTCATGTCTCATGTTGAGGAGGAAGGTGTTTCCTCTCATTTAACAGAAGAGGACCTATTTACTACAGAGGGCTTTTTTTGTGATGCAGCTGTAGTCTCCCATAGAGCCCTGAGGCTCAGGTTTAAATCCCACTGCTCCAGTCTGTGTAATAACATACTCAATTTTTTTCAGTCATAAGTCACACAACTATAGTCCAACACGTCTATTTGAAATCGCACGCGTTTGGAGCGTAGCCTCTTCATCAGGTGAAGACATGGAAAACAAAACGTGCAGGAAAGAGAATTCAGATAAATGATCAGCCATGGATGGTGATGAAAGACAGAGCATCTCAACAGTCAATTACCTATTCCCATTCCTATTTCTGATCTTCTTCATACATGACAAGTTGGATATTTTCCAAACATTAATTTTATTTCCATGGTTTAAAAATGAATATTTAAGAATGGTCAGTTTATTCTTTCTCACTTGAGCACATTGTGACCCACAACTATTTAGACACCACTGTCAATATCATAGCCCCTCTAATGAGATATCAGAGGAACAATTCATAAACAAAATTTGACACTGAGTCACTCGAGTAGACACTTGAACAGAGAAAGCGCCCGACAGATATTGGGAACCTAAAGGTTATTGAAGTGAAATGTTAAGAGCAGGTGAACACCCCCAATAAGGGAACTCACCTGACTGACCTCATTATAATCACCACAGTATCCAGTGCTCCTCTTCACCGAACACGGATTACTTTCCTTTTCAGTTTAATGATCCAACTATGTTTTGAATGCCATAATTGAATCTGACTCCAACACACTCTCTCGCAGACCATTCCAAAGGTCGAAGATTTTCAATCATTAATGAAATATGTTCTGGATCTCTCCCAAAACACAATTCATCTGCATCTTGCTTCAAATCATTTGCAGTAAGTTCTTCACATGGACAAATTTGCAGCTTAGAGCATTTGTTTAAATTTTATATCACATTGAGGTGGCACAGTGCTTGGCATTGCTACCTCACAGCACTAGGGACCCAGGTTCAATTTCAGCCTCAGGTGAGTGTCTGTGTGGAGTTTGCATGTTCTCCCTGTCTGCATGGGTTTCCTTTCACAGTCCAAAGATGTGCAGGTTAGGTGGATTGACCATGCGAAATTGCTCTGTGATGTGTCGGTTATGTGGATTAGTCATACTAAATGCAGGAGAACGGGATGATCCTGGGTGGGATGGTCTTTGGTGTGTCAGTGCAGGCTCAATGGGACAAATGGCCTCTTTCTGCACTGTCGGGATTTTATGTACCTGTCTGATTTCTTGCACATGCTACTTTCGGAAAGGGACATTTTACTGTCATGTTCAGTACTGCAATCTCTATATTTTCATACATACCTCAAAATTAGGTTTGAATGAAATCCCCCCATTTCACTGTATTTTAGCTACCATTCCCCCCCACCCCTTCCATTCCTTATTCATTTTTCCATTACCTGTGTTATGATCCCCTCCTCTTTATATATATTATTGTAGACGGGCTAAATCTAGTTACCATGTCTCTAAAATAGGAGATGAAATATGATTGCATACTTTGAGTCCATTACTACAGCTTGTTAAGGTCTCTTGCCAAAGAGAACTCTTAATCCTGCATCCTTCGGTAGGATTATATTAGGATATCTGGTCAGCATGAATGAGTTGGATTAAATGGTTTGTTTCCGTCCTGTGCATCTCTATGACTATGAATATCGAATAAGGTCCAGGAGTCGGCTGGTGGGACTAGTTTAGTTGGGGATCATGTACTGAACGGTCTGTTTCCAGACTGTATGACTACACAGCCTCAAATGAATGGGGATCAATCCCAAAGAGATATTAAAGGTCTCGAGCACCACCTTAGGCACATGTGTGGACCCCTTCCAGATAACTGAGAGCAGTGGGACACTGTGAAGTTCAGTACATCAGTTAACCAGCAAGTTCTCTCCGGGAGACTTGTCTCGAGAAAGGAAGCGGTTTCCTGTCCCATCAACTGGACTGTGGATCAGTTTGGAGCAGGTCCTATATCTCTGACAACATCGGTGGACACAGTCGAGAGTGTGGTGCTGGAAAAGCACAGCAGGTCAGGCAGCATCCAAGGAGCAGGAGAATTGACGTTTAGGGCATAAACCCTTCATCAGCAATGAGGCTTGTGGGCCGGGAGGGCTGAGAGATAAATGGAAGGGGGGGGTGGTGTTGGGGAGAAGGTAGCTGAGAATGTGATAAGCAGATGAAGATGATTGGTCGGAGAGGAGGGTGGGGCGGATAGATGGGAAAGGTGATGGACAGGTCAGGAGGGCAAGTGGAGGCTTGGGGCTGTGATAAGGTGGGGGGGGGGGGGAAGAGGAGGAGGAGGAGGATACATGAGGAAACTTTTGAATTCCACATTGATCCCATGTGGTTGCAGGGTCCCAAGGTGGAATAAGAGGTGTTCTTCCTCCAGGCGTTAGGTGGTAAGGGTTTGGGATGGAGACAGCCCAGGACCTCCATGATCTTGATGGAATGGGAGGGGGAGTTGAAGTGTTCAGCCACAGGGCGGTGGGGTTTGTGGGTATCCCAGAGTGGTTCTCTGAAACAATCCACAAGTTGGCGTCCTGTCTCTCCGACAGAGAGAGGACCACATTGGATGGAATGGATACAGTGGATGACACTGGTGGAGGTCGAGGGAAATTTCTGTCAGATGTGGAAGGATCCTTTGGGGCCTTGGATAGAGGTGAGTGGAGTGGTATGGACACATGTTTTACACTTCCTGTGGTGGCGGGGAAGGGGCCGGGAGTGGGGTGTGGGCTGGTTGTGGGCGCATGGACCTGACGAGGGAGTCGCAGAGGAAATGGCCTCTCTGGAATGCTGGTAGGGGTGGGGAGAGAAAAATATACCTGGTGGTGGGGTCCGTTTGTAGGTAGCAGAGGCTGATGTGATGTATCCGGAGGTTGGTGGGGTGGAAGGTGAGGACGGTTGGGGGTGGGTTCTGTCCTTGTTCCATTGGGGGGGGGGTTCAAGGGCGGTGTTGCAGGATGTGGAGGAGATGTGCTGGAGGGCATTGTCGACCACGTGGGAAGAGAAATTGCGAACTTGGAAGGAGGAGGCCCTCTGGGATTTTCTACGGTGGAATTGGTCATCCTGGGAACAGATGCGGCGGAGGAATTGGGAATAAGGGATAGTGTTTTTACAGGAGGTGGGGTGGGAGGAGGCGTAATCTAGGTAGCTGTGGGAGTCGGTGGGCTTGTAGTAGATGTCCACGGTTAGTCGGTAGCCAGAGATGGAGAGGTCCTGGAAAGGGAGATGGTCCAGGTGAATTTGAGGTCGGTGTGAAAGGTGTTGATAAAGACGACAAACTGTTCAAACTCCTTGTGAGAGCATGAAGTGGCACCAATATGGTCATCGATGTCCTGGAGGAACAGGTGTAACTGAGGAAAATGGACTGTTCCACGTACCCAACAAAGAGGCAGGCATAGCTGGGTCCCATGCGGGTGCCCATGGCTACCCCTTTAGTTTGGTACATTGGTTTGGATGCCATCTGAGGTTTGTGCGGATAACTTCAGTGGGAACGTGCAGTCCTGGGCTCAGTGAGCAACACTGCAAGCAAAGCTCACAGAATCCTACAGGGAAACAGGCCCTTTCACCCAACAAGTCCACACTGGTGGCACAGTGGTTAGTACTGCTGCCTCATAGCGCCAGAGAACCGGGTTCAATTCCGGCCTCAGGTGACTCTGTGTGGAGTTTGCACGTTCTCCCCGTGTCTGCGTGGGTTTCCTCCAGGTGCTCCGGTTTCCTCCCACAATCCAAAAATGTGCAGGTTAGGTGAATTAGCCATACAAAATTGCCTGTAGTGTTCGGTGAAGGGGTAAATGTAGGAGAATGGGTCTGGGTGGGTTACGCTTTGGCGGGTCGGTGTGGACTTATTGGCCCGAAGGGCCTGTTTTCACACTGAGTAATCTAATCTTAAAAAAAAAAGATCCTCTGAAGAGTAACCCACTCCCCTACCTTAGTCTACATTACCCCCTAAACAATACACTGCACCTACACATCCCTGAACACGCTGGGACAATTTAGCTTGGCTAATTCACTTGCTCATGTTTGGATTGTGGGAGCACCCAGAGGAATCCCTTGCAGACATGGGGGGAGAATGTACAAACTCCACAAAGACAGTCACCCTGAGGGTGGAATCGAACCCCGGTCCCTGGCGATGTGACACAGTGGCACTAATCACTGAGCTACTGTGCCGCCCGTGAGCTAACCTGGGGTTGGGGGAAGATGGGAGGGGTGTGGGGGTGCTGTCTAGCAGAAAACAAAGAGAGCTCGCTGACGCTCCCACTGCACCCACTGTCAGAACGGGCAGGAGGTTCAGTCCTGGGGGTGACCCACATCAGCGACGCCGGTGGAATCTGCTGGTGCCCCCTCTGGTGTCTCTGCAAGTTACTGGACGACGTGAACCTCCGACTGCACTTGGGGCAGGCATACGGCCTCTCCCCGGTGTGGACCCGCTGGTGCCTCAGCAGGTTGGAGGCCTGGGTAAAGCCCTTCCCGCACTCAGGACAGCTGAACGGCCTCTCTCCAGTGTGGACCTGCTGGTGGTCCAGCAAGTCAGAGGAGCGTTTAAAGCCCTTCCCACACTCAGGGCAGGGGAACGGCCTCTCCCCGGTGTGACTGTGCCGATGAGTCTCCAGGGCAGACGGGAAACTGAAGCATTTCCCACAGTCGCCACACTTTCACGGTTTCTCCATGGGGCAGGATTCCTCGGGTTTCTCCATGGCTGAAGCTTCAGCCGCACACAAACGTGTGTACAGCCCCTCCCCGGTGTGAATTCCTCTTTCCAGGCCGTATAACTGTTTCAGACTCCACACTCAGTGCACTGCAACAGTAGGGTCTCTCATCCAGTCCCACTGATGCTGAAAACATGAAAAAGGAACCAAAAAGCATTGCTCCATCTCACAGAATCATAGTTGAAAATCTTTGCTGTCCCGATGGATTGAGTGACTGTCAGACATTGATGTGAAAATGATGACTGCAGATGCTGGAGATCAGAGTCGAAAAGTGTAGTGCTGGAAAAACACAGCAGGTCAGGCAGCATCTGAGGAGCAGGAGAGTCAAGCATAAGCTGTTGATTTTGAAACATCCGTCTTCAGATAGTCTGTAAAAAGAGATTACAAAAGTCATCATTGTCAATCCGGGGGGAGGTGGGGTCGGAATGAGACAACAAGGTATTGACACCGACACCAGAAAGAAACTGAACATAGAGACATGGCAAACGTTAGTGGCAAGCCAGAGTCAGAGAGAGACACAGCACAGAAACATTTGGTCCAACTCATCCATGTCGACCAGATATCCAAAATTAATCTAGTTCCATTTGCCAGCATTTGGCCAATAACCCTCTAAACCCCTCCTATTCATATACCTATCCAGATGCCTTTTAAATGTCATACTCTTACCAGCACCCACCACTTCCTCTGGCAAATTTGTACACGCACCACATTCTGCATGAAAACTTGCCCCTTCGGTCCGTTTCTAACAAATTGCTCTCCATCTAATCCCGTAGCACTACAGCAATCCCAGTCTATGTTTGAAAAGTTAAAATCCCTAACAATAACCATCCTATTACTCTGACAGGTAACTCAAATCTCCATACAAATTTGTTTCTCAATTTCCCACTGACCATGAGGGTGTCTACAACACAATCCCAATAAGGTGATCATCCCTTCCTTATTTCTCAGTTCCAACCAAATAACCTTCCTGGATGTATTCCTAGGAATATCCTCCTTAAGTCCAACAGGAATACTATCCCTTATCAAAAACACCACTCCCCCTCCTCTCTTGCCTCCCTTTCTATCCTTCCTGCAGCATTTGTATCCTGGAACATTAAGCTGCCAGTCCTGCCCATCCCTGAGCCACGTTTCTGTAATTGCTATGATATCATATCCCATCTTCCTAATTATGCCCTGAGTTCAACTGCCTTCCCTGTTAGGCCTCTTGCAATGAAGTAAATGCAGTTTAATTTGTTAGCCCTACCTTGCTCTCTGCTTTGTCCCTTCCTGACCTGACTGTTTGACTCACTCCCTTTCCCAACTGTACCAGTCTCATGTTGATCTCTTTCCTCACTATTTCCCTGGGTACCTCCCCACGCACCCACCTTGCTAGTTTAATTCCTCCCGAGCAGCTCTTGCAAATTTCCCAGCCAGTATATTAGCTCTCTTTCAATATTCAGGCTTCTTGTACAGGTCACATCTACTCCAGAAGAGATTCCAATGATCCAAAAATGTGAACCCTTCTCCCATGCACCAGCTCCTCAGCCATGCATTCATCTGCTCTATCCTCTCTATTCCAACCCTCACTAGCTCATAGCACTGGCAGTAATCCAGATTTTTCTTGACTCTATGACCTCTTTTTTTTTAAATTTGTGCCTGACTTTCTACACTTTCCCTTCAGAATCGCATCCTTTTCCCTCCCTATGTCATTGGTTCCAATGTGTACAATGACCTCCAATCGGTCCCTCTCCCTTTTGAGAACATTCTGCACCCTCTCGGAGACATCCTTGATCCTGGCACCAGGGAGGCGACACACCATTCTGATTTTTCGCTGCTAACCACAGAAGCGTCAGTTTGTATCTCTGACTAGAGAGCCCTTTATCACAATTGATCACTTGGAACCCGACGTACCCCTCATTGCATGAGAGCATGTCTCGAGACCAGAAACTTGGCTGTTCGTGCTACATTCCCTGAGAGACCATCACCCCCTACGTTTTCCAAAACAGCAGACTTGTTTGAAATGGGGACAGCCACAGAAGACTCCTACACTACCTGCCTACCCCTCCTACCTTTCCTGGAGTTAACCCATCACCCTGACTGTAGCTGCGGCTTTTCTCCCTTCCTATCATTGAGTCGCTGCAGCTTATCCACACAATCCAATAGGATTTGCAAGCAAACACACTTACTGCAGACATAATCACCAGTAACATGGATACTCTCCCTAATCTCCCACATCTGACAGGAAGAGTAGTGATTAACGGCTCCATTTCGGAATGGCAGGCAGTGACCAGTGGGGTACCGCAGGGATCCGTGCTGGGACCGCAGCTTTTTACAATATATGTGAATGATATAGAAGATGGTATCAGCAATAACATTAGCAAATTTGCTGATGATACAAAGCTGGGTGGTAGGGTGAAATGTGATGAGGATGTTAGGAGATTACAGGGTGACCTGGACAAGTTAGGTGAGTGGGCAGATGCATGGCAGATGCAGTTTAATGTGGATAAATGTCTGGTTATCCACTTTGGTGGCAAGAACAGGAAGGCAGATTACTACCTCAATGGTATCAAATTAGGTAAAGGGGCTGTTCAGAGAGATCTGGGTGTTCTTGTCCACCAGTCAATGAAGGCAAGCATGCAGGTACAGCAGGTAGTGAAGAAGGCTAAAAGCATGCTGGCCTTCATAACAAGAGGAATTGAGTATAGAAGCAAAGAGGTGCTTCTGCAGCTGTACAGGGCCCTGGTGAGACCACACCTGGAGTACTGTGTACAGTTCTGGTCTCCATATTTGAGGAAAGACATTCTGGCTATTGAGGGAGTGCAGCGTAGGTTCACGAGGTCAATTCCTGGAATGGCAGGATTGCCTTACACGGAAAGACTGAAGTGACTGGGCTTGTATACCCTTGAGTTTAGAAGACTGAGAGGGGATCTAATTGAAACGTATAGGATTATGAAAGGATTGGACACTCTGGCAGGAGGGAACATATTTCCGCTGATGGGGGAGTGCCGAACCAGAGGACACAACTTAAAAATACGGGGGAGACCATTTAGGACAGAGATGAGGAGAAACTACTTCACCCAGAGAGTGGTGGCTGTGTGGAATGCTCTGCCCCAGAGGGCAGTGGAGGCCCAGTCTCTGGATTGATTTAAGAAAGAATTGGATAGAGCTCTTAAAGATAGTGGAGTCAAGGGTTATGGAGATAAGGCTGGAACAGGATACTGATTGGGAATGATCAGCCATGATCATATTGAATGGCGGTGCAGGCTCGAAGGGCTGAATGGCCTACTCCTGCATCTATTGTCTATTGTCGAAGAGCATATCACTCTCATAAAGGCCACCTTTGCTCCTTCACAATCTACAGACCCAGAAAATAGCACCATCTTTTTGCTCTAAAAATGTGCTCCGGGCTAACACAGTACTTGTGATTTATATTTTTAAAATTTAATCAAGAGACAGATGTCAGTAAAACATATAATCAAGAAAGAATCCACTCCATTCACGACTGCAGACTTACAGCTAAGTTACACATTAAAGACTATACACTTCTCTGTTCCTGTTCTGTGAGCTCCCCCACACAGGTTCCTCCATGGTCAGCTGTGAAGTTTGTTGTTCATTAACCTTTCCCAGATGCACTGCAATGTCCAGTAACTGTGCAGATTCACTACAATGTAAATTTCTTTTTCTCTCTCCCTCATTTTGGACTCCTAACCATGCCCCTATAAACCTCTATAAGGTCATCTCTCAGCCTCCTACGCTCCAGGGAAAACAGCCGCAGTCTTTTCAGCCTCTCCCTATAACTCAAACCCTCCAAATCTGGCAACAGCCTTGTAAACCATTTCCAAACTCTTTTGAAGTTTCACAACATCTTTCTAACATAGGAGACCAGAACTGAATGCAGTATTCCAAAAGTGGCCTAACTCATGTCATGTACAGCCATAACATGACTCCCAACTCCCGTACTCAATGCTCTGCTCAATAAACGCAAGCGCCACCAAACGCTTTCTTCACTACCGTGTCTACCTGTGACTCCACTTTCACAGAACTACAAATCTGCACTCCATGGTCTCTTGATGCAGGAACACTCCCCACGGCCTTACCATTAAGTGTGTAAATCCTGCCCTGATGTGCCTTTCCAACATGCAACACCTCACATTTATCTAAGTGAAACTTTATCTGCCACTCCTCGGCCCATCAGCCCATCCATTCAATTCTAATTTAGATTGAACTTTCTTTCCTCTCTTATTTCCTAAACGCTGAAAATCTCCATCCCACACATTCTCCCTCCATTCTCACTTTGCTGAACCTAATCCGTGCTGTCCCTCATCCTGAAGGGTCTGGTTTACGCTGATTTACAGCCCACACTTGGAGATCTAATTGAAACATACAGAATACTGATTGGCCTGGACAGGGTGGATGTTGGGAAGATGTTTCCATTGGTAGGAGAGACTAGGCCCCAAGGGCACAGCCTTAGAGTAAAGGGAAGACCTTTTAGAATGCAGATAAAGAGGAAACCTTTGTAGCCAGAAAGTGCGAAACCTATGGAATTCATTGCCACAGAGACTGTGTTGGGCAAGTCACTGAGTATATTCAAGACTGAGATAAATAGGTTCTTGTGAATCAAGAATATTGAGGGTTGCGGGGAGAAAGCTGGAGAATGGGGTTGAGAAACTTGTCAGCCATGATTGAATGGTGGAGCAGACCTGATTGGCTGAATGGCCTAATTTCTACTCCTAGGTCTTATGGTCTCTTGCTGTCCTGGACATAGTGAGAGAGAACTGGGAGCAGGAGTAGGCCATTTGGTCTTTCAAGTCTGCACCAACATTGAACTGGATATGAATATACCTACATCTTGGTGGATAGGCTGGGACCTTTTTCACCGGAGCATAGGAAGTTGAGGGGTGATCTTATCAAGCTTTATAAAGTCATGAGGGGTATAGATGAGGTGAATGATGGGTGTCCTTTCCTTAGAGTGGGGGTTTCAAGGTTAGGGAGCAAATTTTGAAGGTGAGTGGAGAAAGGTTTAAAAAAGACAGGAGGAACACCTTTGTTTTCCCATAGAGAATGGTTCGTATGTGGAATGAATGTCCTGAGGAAGTGGGGATGCAGGTACAGTTACAATGTTTAAAAGACATTTGGATAAGGACATGAATGGGAAAGGTTTGGAGGTGTTATGGACTAGGCCAGACCACTCAAAACATTCTTAAGGAGGCAGCACAGACCGTAACTTTGCTATTTGTTTCAGTAAGTGCACAGTGAAAATTACCCGAAGTTAGCTTGGTTGACTACCAGGATTTAAAACAGATAAATGTATTCACAAGAATACAGAATGAAACACAAAGAACAGAATATAGAGTACCCACAGAACTCAGTCGGTCTAAACTAGACTTAATTATGCTGTTCCAAATGTACACAACAGTCCCAATAAACAAACTCCTTAAACACACAGTAAAACTGAAACAGAGGCGGACAGGTCGAAGTTAGAAGGGCAGAAGGAGAGAGAGTTTAACAACCTTTCTCTACACAGTCCACTGCTGAATTCACTCAAACAAGGCCTCAGCTTTCACGACAGATCACTCGTCTTTCATTGTGCAGGTCACTTCGAAAACATAAAAGCTTGGGCCTAAAGTCTCATCTGTTGACATATAAACAAAAAAGCCCTTTTCATTTCTGTACTAAACCATCCATTTTGGAGTCCGGGGCCAATTTCCCGCCACTCTGAAAAAAAAACCAAGGACACGGTATCCTTGAGAAGAAGGACCAGCTTTTAGAAAAAGGACCAGCTTTTTGACAGAGGGATATGGGCCAAACATTGGCAGATGGGATTAGTTTAGTATGCGAACACAGCATGGACCAGTTGGACTGAATGGTCTATTTCTGTGCTATATGATTCTGTATTGGTCTCAAAACCATTTTCTTGCCTTCCCCATAACCATCCACTTCTTTGTTCTTCAAAAGTCAGATGACCTCAGCCTTGAATATATTCAATGACCCCCCCTAATTACAGGAAGTCATCCCCATTTTTGGACTCAATTCCTCTTGCTAATATACCACTTGCCTTGCTGACTGTTTGCTGCACCTGTCTCACAACTGGCAGTGACTGGTGTAGAAGGACGCTGAGGTCCCTTTGTACATCCACACATCATTCCTGATGAAGGGCTCGTGCTCAAAACGTCGACTCTCCTCCTCCTCGGATGCTGCCTGACCTGCGGTGCTTTTCAAGCACCACACTTGACTCTGATCTCCAGCATCTGCAGTCCTCACTTTCTCCACATACCAGTATATTATCATTTAAACCATGCACCTCCTTTCTGCCTTTTTTTTTAAAGCAATAGGCTTTAACTTTACATTGTGGTACTGCATTTGCTGTGCGTTTGCCAATTGAGACACAGACCTGCACCAACTTTTCCAGAGTCTGTCCCCTCCCTGGATTCACTCCCTTTCCCTTCAGTTCGTGCAAGTCAGCTACTGAATCCCAGAACGAAAAAGAAATGAAAAAGTGGGTGAGAAAAGAGAGTGCCGTACCCACAGATGTTGGACGGAGTTGCAGTCTGGGGTGAAGCTCAATCTTCATTCAAAGAGAGAGAGAGAGAGAGAGAGAGAGAGAGAGAGAGAGAGGAACAACAGCAGCTTCAGTAACTCACGGCTCAATTTCCGCGTTCAGTCAGAGGCGGCTCTGAATGGCAGGAGGACCAGGCTCCTTCCGGTCCTCCGGGTCTCACCATTGGTCCTTTTACCTTCAGAAGGAAGTCAAGCGCCGCTTCCGCGGACAGCGACGAGCATACTCAGTGCTTTTGCTGACACGGCAGTACATGCGCAGTTGTTGCTGACACCGCAGTACATGCGCAGTACGCTCTGTGGGGGTGCGGGCGACACTGACAGATTTTAAGCGTCCAAATGTCAATAGGAGAAAAAAAAGCTGCAGCCACAATTTTATTTTTCCCTGTGGCTCGACATTTTATTCCTTTTGAATTTCGTCCGGCTTTGTATGTCTTTTCCCCAGGGTAGAGGAAGTCCAAAACTAGACGGCATAGGTTTAGGGTGAGAGGGGAAAGATTTAAAATGGACCTATGGGGTAACTTTCATGTAGAGTGTGGTGTGTGTATGGAATGAGCTGCCCAGAGGAAGTGGTGGAGGCTGCTACAATTACAACATTTGAAAGGCATCGGGGTCAGGATGGGTATCTGAATAGGAAGGTGTGAGAGAGATATGGGCGAAATGCTGTCAAATGGGTCACTAGATCAATTTAGGAGATCTGGAGGGCATGGGCGAGTTGGACTGAAGGATCTGTTTCTGTGCTGTATGACTCTATGCGTCTATTTTAATGCAAGTTTCAGAAACATGACTGCAGCCTTTTAAAAAATAAATTAACAATGTTTCTGAATATATCATTTTAGCTGTTCTTAATTTTAAAGATCAGCCATTTCTTGCACACCCCTGTCTTCCAGGTAGAGTCATCACTATCGATTCTCTCTCTTTCCTGAGAAAGAGATACTGCAATCAAAGAGGGCACGAGAAAGTATGGTAGAAGGGAGGGAGAATGGACAGGGGAGTGGGGATAGAGAGAGAGAGAAGATGACAGAGGACAGAGGGTGGGGTGCAGAAAATGAGGGGAAGAGAGTGAAGAAGGCTGAGCACAGAGAATTGGTAGGTGCAGAGTGTGAGGAGAGAGAGTGGACGTGGACCAAAAGTTTGGGGGACTGACAGCACAAATCCCACCTTCCTCAGGACTGGTGTCAGTGTCTCATGGATTGGAATCCACTCCACCCACAGCAGACCTGAGGCAAGTGTTTCTCAATAGATGCTTGGCTAATGCAGTAGAATCATATAATCCCGCAAGGCCTTTTGGCCCATAAAATTCAGACTGACCTTCCAAACTGTATCCCATCCAGACCCACCCGTTTTTCCTGCAGTTCCCCATGGTTAACCAACCCTCAGTTGCACATATGTGGACACTTTAGCATGGCCGATCCACCTGAACTGCACCCAGAGTTAACTCATGCAGACAGAAGGGTGAGGACGTGTTAAAGTTCACACAGACAGCTGCTCAAGAGTGGGACCGAAACCAGGTCCCTGACATTGTGAGTCAGTGGTCTGAGCCACTGTGCCACGCAGAGCTTTCATGTTCTGCTTTGTCCTAGTAGTTTCTAACTTCTCATGTGCCCTCAGCAGAGGCTCTCCCCTCCTGACATTGTTGGACCACACCCACTGCAACCTCCCTTTCCCACTTCTCCAGCCCTGAGCACATCGGTTCCTAAATCCTGGCACCAAACAGACACCAATGCCATCTGTGCTCCTGCTGACAACTGCAGAGAACGGAGACCATCCCGGTCACTGTTCTGTCCCTTACCACCACCTCCCCCTCCCCAATGTTGTTTTAACTCCCACTGCCCAACCAGTTAGCTTCTACCACCTGCAGCCCTCGCTCAGATCCCCTTTACCTGCCAGACCTGCACTTACACCATCCTTACCCTGTCCACTGATGCAAACAAAAGGCTCTCTCCAGAAGGGAATGACCGTCTCCCAGAATAAAGTGCCTGGTTAGCTTTCCCACTTTACCCTCAACATGTCTGCAGCCTGGCTTCCAGCTCCATCTCTCTGAATAAATGTCCTCCAGGATGTGTTTGCCCTGGATCACAGCATCCAGAGCCTCCCACCTTCTGCAAATTGAAAGACAAGCCCCACCCTGCCCTCTCCAATGTGTGTTGTATAACTGATAGCCAAGGATGGAACCCATGAGGATGGCCTCAACAGGGACCTTGGTTTCATGTCACACTACAAGTGACCCCACTCACACAGGCTTGTACCCCATTACTCACACACGTTACCAAGCATGGTCGAAAGCAAACACATGCTCTTATGCACAAACACACACGCTCTCATGCATGCACACACATCAGTTTATGGGGTGAAATTGTAATTGCAGAATTTTATTTGCAGATACATTATATTTTGCTCAAAATGCACACAATCTTCAGGCAGTCAATCCATGTGTCATGTGATAAATCCCTACTTTGGAAACAGAACCAATCTGACTCAAGGTTGGGTTGCAGACAGACTCTAACATGAGCGAATCAGAGGGTTTTCTTTCCCCAGAAAATGATTTCATCATTAGATTCTGAACTCCAGATTTCTGACTGAATTCCAATTCCGCCATCTGCTGTGGCAGGATTCAAACCCAGGAGTCCCAAGGAGTCCCCAGAACTGGGTTGATAGTCCAGTCGATAATGGCACTCGGCCCTTGTTCCTTCAATCACCCTGTGATGGCACATGAACTCACTGGTGCCTCCGCAGGTGGGAGGAGGGAGTGATGCCCTTGCCGCACTGAGAGCAGGTGAGCATGCTGTGCCTGGTGTGGACCCGCTGGTGCGTCTGCAGGCTGGAAGAATTGATGAATCCCTTCCTGTGCTTGGAGCAGGTGATTAGCCATTCCCTGTTGTGGACTCGCTGGTAAACTTCTAAAATCTCAAGACATATAATCAAGAAAGCACCCACTCTATTCACTACTGCAGACTTACGGCAAGGTTACACGTTAAAAACTCTGCAATAATCTGTTCCTGTGCTGTGAGCTCTCCTACACATGTTCCTCCAAGATCAGCTGTGAATTTTGCTGTTTGTTCATTTTTCCAAGATGTTCAGAGATATATGATTTCAAACAGCAAAGGCAGTAACTGCAGATTCACTGCTGTATCCGTTAGTAGTATACGTTTCTTTCTCTCTCTCTCTCTCTCTCTCTCTCTCTCTCTCCCTTACAGACCATGTGCTTGCTGCCTTTGGCTGTCTTTCTCCATTTTAAAATTGCTGTTGTCTTGATTTTTTTACTCTAAAGTTCCAAAACAATGCATCAGCATATAAAACATTAATTGCTGCTCCTGGAATTCAAGGAAATCGCCTCCAACACTGAAAATACCTCAAAAAAGGAGCAGCTCTTACAGCCACAAATTTTCCAGTCCTCCATCTTGGATTAGTTCTTGGTGAACCTTCCCATCTCCCAGGTTACAGTTGTTCAAATAATTTGCTTTTCTATTTTTGCTAGAAAAGTGGATAACCTCACATTTATCCACACTAACTGCATCTGACATACATTTACCCACTCACTCAGACTGTCCAAATAACATTGTATCCTCCTCACAGCTCACCCTTCCACCCAGCTTCGTGTCATCTGCAATTTGTGACATATTCCAATTAGTTCCCTCATCTAAATCATTGACACATACTGTGAATACCTGGGGTCCTAGTCCCAATCCCTGCAGTTATAAAACATCAATCAGACTGACCATACAAAATAGCAGATATTAGCTTGACATTCACAACTGACGAAGACCTGATAAGCAATTATGAACCACTGAATTACTAAATCACAGAAGCAGGCCATTCAGCCCATCGTGTCCATGCAGCTCTCGAAATGAGCTTTCTGATGCTGTGCCATTTTCCTGACGTTTCCTTGGTAACTGGTACATTGCTTGTCATCAAATAATTTTCCAATGCTCTTAACTGAATCTGCTTCAACCACTGTTCCATGCGATGTCTTCCAGATCTATTTACTCACTGTGTGAAATTTCTTTCTCACATCACATTTTCTTCCTTGTAATGGATTTGAAATCTGCATTCTTATTCTCAATGCTTTTACCATGGTGAACAGTTTTTCACTGTCTTTTCTGGGTATGATATTTCTCATAATTTTCAAAACTTATTTTGAATCTGACTTCAGAGATCAGTCCATGAGGCCAAGCCTCATCAACAACACAGAAACAACTGAGCATCTAAAGGGACGGCCCCTCAGTCATCACTGTGAGCCCCATAGCAACCATTGTTACCTGGGCGGCCATGCATTCCAAACCTGGTCTCTCAACATCACTAGTATTGGCCCACAGTTTGGAAAACTGTGATTCTCGCTACGACTATAAAAATTGATTTTTTTTAAAGCGGTTGTTGCTGAGAAGTTTAATCCTTTCTGTCCAGTAGGAAGTCAATGATGTGTTTGAATTTGAATGACTCAGTGAATCCCTTCCCACATGTGGAGCAAGTTGATCACCGCTCCCTGTGTGCCCGTGGAGATTACATTCCAGGTCAAACCGGGAATTGGATCTCTTCCTACAGCCTGAACATACCTCTCGTAACACTCCAGGGGGACTGTGCTTGTGTGGCACAGCTCAGTGCATTGGCTGGCTTAGTCCTGCTCCTCGGATGCTGCTGGCCTGCTGTGCTTTTCCAGCACCACTCTAATCTAGATTCTGGTTTCCAGCTTCTGCAGTCCCTGTTTTTACACAGTACATAAGGATGCCATTCACACTTTCATGTCTATAATAGTTCCTGAAACACCCACCTATTCTCCACCCCTATATCCATCATCTTGCAACTGTCCAGCATCCTCGGTAGTGTAGTGGTTCGTATCCCCATCTGTGACTCAGGAGACTGGGGGTGCAATTCCCCAATGGGGAGGATTTGATATTTTTATGGATGTCTTATTGCACAGAGGTAGCGACCCTAACCTTGGATCGGGTTCAGGTCCTGCCTGCTCCAGAGTTCAAAAGTTCACAAATATAGGAGTAGAATTAGGCCATTCAGCCCATCAAGTCTGCTGCGTCATTCGATCAAGACTGCTCATCACCCCCATTTTCCTGCCTTGTCCCTTGAAAAGGTTCAGAAAAGACTTACACTGATGTTTCCAGAGTTGGAGCATTTGGGAGAGGCTTAATAGGCAGGAGCTGTTTTCCCTGGAGGTTCGGAGGGTGAGGGGTGACCTTATGGAGGTTTATAAAACAATGACGGGCATGGATAGGATAAACAGACAAGGTCTTTTGGACGGGGTGGGGGAGTCCAGAACTAGTCGGCATAGATTTAGGGTGAGAGGGGAAAGACGTAAAAGGGACCTAAGGGGAAACGTTTTCATGTAGAGGGTGTGCTTGTATGGAATGAGCTGCCAGAGGAAGTGGTGGAGGCTGGTACAATTACAGCATTTAACGGGCATCTGGATGGGTAGATGAATAGGAAGGGTTTAGAGGGATATGAGTCAAGTGCTGGCAAATGGGACTAGATTAGGTTAGGATATCTTTTGACATGGTCAAGTTGGACTGAAGAGTCTGTTTCCGTGCTGCACATCTCTATGACTCTATAACAAATGTTCAACGAGCTGGTCTGCAATTTCCCACATATGGCCTCCATCCCATTCTGAATACAGGTGTTACATTAGCATTTTTCCAATCCAATGGAACCATAAGATCATATGACACAGGAGCAGAAATTAGGCCATTCAGTCCATCGAGTCTGATCCACCATTCAATCATGGCTGAGATGTTTCTCAACTCCATTCTCCAGCTTTCTTCCCATAACCTTTGATCCCCTTGACAATCAGGAACATATATATATATATATATAATCTCAGTCTTAAATAAACGCAATGAATCTTTCCCATGTTAAGAGATTTTTACAATATTGTAACTAATGAGTTCACTATCTCCGCTGCCACTTCCTTCAGGACCCAGGGTGTAGGCCATCAACACCAGTGGACTTGTCTGTCCTCAATCCAAATAGTTTCCTGTGTACCTTTACCCTCTCAATGTTGATTGTTTAAGTCCTACCCTTTCTACAGCCTCTGACTTGCCAATTCTAATAGGAATAGTTCTGTTGTCTGCCAACATAAAAACTGAGATCATCTCTGCCACTTCAATGTTCCCCCATGAACTCACAGTTTTCATCTTCCAAGGTACCACACTTAGCTCAGCGACTCTGCTCCCATGAGCATACCAACAGAAGCTTTTGCTGTCCTTTTTGATATTTGGTGCGAGGTCTCTTTTGTAAGTTAACTTACCTATTTTTATTTATAATTTTTAATTTCCCTTTGTTTCTGTTTGAAACTTTCCTAATGTTTGACCCTTCCAGAGGTCCAGAATAACATTTCACAACAGGCTGAAAAGTTAAAAAAAACACTACGTTGAAACTTTTTAAAATCGCACCTTTCTGGAGGCTGGGGGCCGGCAAAACGATCGCCCCGCCCCCATTGTCACCGATTGTTTGGTGGCCTCCCCAACCACGCCCCCTCAACCCAGGAGACGTCACAATCCTGGGCCTCGCCCCTTGTGAGCTGGCGCATGTGCAGTGCAGGTCCTGCAGCGGGACTGAGGCGGTGTTACTGAGTGTGGGAGCAGAATGGTGCCGGTGGCTGAAGTAATAAGAACCGCTGGAAAAGCTGAGCAGGTCCGGCAGCTCGTGCCGAGAGAAATCATTTCGGGTCCCGGTGATCCTCCTTCAGAACCGGACCAGGTTTCAGAAACATCCCGGGGAGGTCGCCAGGCCCGAGCGGCAAGACCTGGCTCCTGCCCCCGGGGAGAGGAGACAGTGAGACAGGGTAGGATTGGGAACCGCGGGAGGAGGGAGACTGGGGAGTTTATAAACTCCTAGGGGGAGGACTGAGGCCTCCAATAGAAGCCCCACAGGCCCCAGTGTTTACTTCACCGGCGAAGGCGCTCTCGGGTTGCCCGGGCAACCGGCCGCCATCTTTGTGAGGGTCAGACGCATGTTGTCTTGGGGCGGGGAGCGCGGGCGGCCATCTTGGTGAGGGCACCATCAACTGTCATTTCTGGGAGAGAATTCCAACCTCGTGGTAACCTCGGCCTTTGCCGAGTTTAATTCCCCAGACTGTCCAGCGATGTGCAGGTTAGGGGGGGTTCAGCCATGCTCAATTACTGATAATGCCCAAGGATGTTCTTGTTAGTGTATGTTGACCATGCTAATTTACCCCCAGTGTCCAGAGATGTGCAGGTTAGAGTGGATTGGCCGAGGTAAGTGTATCCATAGTTTCCGGGGTTCTGCAGGTTAGGGTTAAGGTCTGGACCCCCTCAATCGGCTCTCTCGATCCGAGATCGGTCAAAAGAATCACCAGGAGTACGGTCTATTTAAAGCAAGGTTATCAGCTTAATGACATAAGGCAGCCTTGCACAGATTTGTCCAGCAACACAGGTTAAAAGCTTCTGTGTTCCGTGGCAAAATTACACAATTACATTTGAAAATTACGCATTATTTAGTTTTGCGACAGCGCAGCCTGAATTACAAGAAAAGACCAATAAAATGTAATAAGGTGACATGATTGACAGCAGGTTAGTCCAATGATATTTCCCGGGAAACCGATTGTTTTACGCGCAAAATAATTCCATGCTTGTTAGTTCAAGATTAGTTCGAATACCAAATTACTTATGATTCATATTATGCAAACTCCATTGTTCTCTTTTATTTCTAAATCCAACCAACTCAGCAAAGCAGCAATTCAAGTTCAATGTCAAATCATTACCTGAAGCCATTTTGTTATATTTATTTTAAAATATTATTTACAATTTAAATGCCATTTTGTGGTTAATAAAAACCTACATACACCTGTTGCTCCTAACAACAGCCTAAATTCAAATTTTAAATCCTGATCTCAATAAAGCAGCAGTTGTCTCATTACCCAAAAGGTTGAGACCACAAACGATATAAGTACGGTTTTGATGGCTAATAACTCCTGAAAACCCTCCTACAGAAAAAAGTCACCGAGAGCTGCATATCCCAAAGAGTGATATTACTTTTTGTAGAGCTTTTGGATTCTTCCATTCTATGCAAAACTCAGGGGAGACTATGTTCCTACAGTTACAGCACGAGGAGTACTTACTTTATTCAAAATAATAACCAGGTTTAGTGTAGGTAAGGTAGGGACCTTGCCATTAAGAGGCATGCCTGTCTTTCTAACTTCCTTGAGGCTGTTCAATAGATAGGTCTTTTGGTAAAAGATGCAGTTATAGTCCCAGAAGAGTTCCACCCATCCCATAATTGGGAAGACATTGGTGCCAGTAGGGGTCAAAGAATCTTTTGCTTAAGTCAGCACATAACAGACCACTTCATCTCTGCCAAATATTCTATTGTGACTTTGAAGAAACAAATTGTAATCGAAAGATAACATTTCCCTATCTTCTCTTGTGGTGTGACCTATTTGGATGGGGCAAGGCTTACCAGGGTAGCTCACAGCACAACTGGTATCAAACTGGCACACAACACCTTTACAGGGTAAAGACCATTTAGACTTGTTCTGTAAATGAACTGTTCAATCTCTGACCACTGCAATAGTCATTCTTGGTAATGTTCAGTCCCTCAGCAGACGAGGACATCTTCCTGGCATAGTTGGTGCACAGTCTCTTGTTGCTCAGGATCACACAGGTAAACTGTTCCCTCTTGTGCACCAATGCTGGGAATGGCAAGTCCACACAGAATGGCTTTTCAATATAAAATTGCTTCAGGTTATGATTTGATACTGTGAACTTGAATTGCTGCTTTGCTGAGTTGGTTAGCTTTGGGGAAAAGAAAACAATGGAGTTTAATAATATGAATCAAATGAATTTGGTATTCGAACTAACCTTGAACTAGCAAGCACGGGATGATTTTGAGAGTAAAACAATCTGTTTCCTAGGAAATATTGGACTAACCTGCTGTCAATCATGTTACCTTATTACATTTGATTGGTCTTTTAAGGCTGTGCTGTCTCTTAAAAAATGTGTAAATGATGTGTAATTTTCAAAAGTAATTCTGCAATTTCGCCACGGAGCTCAGAAACTTTCACTTCTGTGTTGCTGGACAGAATTGCGTCAGATTGCCTTGCGTTATTAAACTGATAACTTTGCTTTGTACAGTCCGCATTCCGTTTGTTCTTTGACCGATCTCGAGACGGAGGGGTCCCACCTGGGATCCAGATCTTCAAGGTGGATTGGCCATGCTAAATTCCCTCCATAGTGTCCAGGGATGTGTAAGTTCGGTGTATTACTCTGGGATAAATGTAGGGCAATAAGGGGAGGGATATGGGTGAATTACCATTCAGAGCATTGGTTTGGACTTTTTGGGCCGAGTGGCCTGCTTCCACACTGTGAGGATTCTTTGAAGGGAAGGGATTTTTGCAAACTGCTCTGCTTCCATCTGCTGCAGAGTTCTGCTGTCGGCCTGTCCCCGCTCCCTGCCCCATTTCTGACATTACAACGCGGAAGTGACCGTATCAGTTTCAATGGAAAACACCCTCCTCTGGGCAACTCCTCATCCTGGGAGGGAGAGAGGGAGGGGGTACATTTGGGTTCCTTCCCTCTTTTCTTCTTTCTGCTCCTCCCCCCCCCAACCCCCGAAGTGTTGATGCTTCCAAACTGACCCTCAAAAGTTCAGGTTATACTTCCATTCTTTCCCAGTTTTCAAAACCCACAAAATACAACTTTCCCAATCCTCTGAGTATCGGAGTTGGGAGGTTATGTTGTGGCTGTGCAGGACATTGGTTAGGCCACTTTTGCTCTCACTCCTATCAAAAGGACGTTGTGAAACTGGAAAAGGTTCAAAAAAGATTTACAAGGATGCTACCAGTGTTGGAGGGTTTGAGCTGAATTGTTTTGGGCTGTTTTCCCGAGTGTGGCAAAAGGCCTTTGTATACATTTATAAAATCATGAAAGGCATGGATTGGGTAAATAGACAAGATATTGTCCCCTGGGTTTGGGGGTGTCCAGAACTAAAGTGTAATAGCTTTAGGGTGAGGTGGATGAGCAAAGATTAAAAGAAACCTAAGGGCAACTTTTTAACTCAGAGGGTAGTGAGCGTAAAGAATGAGCTGCCAGAGGAAATGGTGGAGGCTGGTACAATTACAGTATGTGAATGGCATCTGGATGGTTTCTGAATAGGAAGTGTTCAGAGGGGTATGGGCCATGTGGTGGCATATGGGACTAGATTAATTTAGAATATCTAGTCAACATCAATGAATTAAGACCATAAGACACAGAAGTGGAAGTAAGGCCATTCAGCCCATTGAGTCCATTCTGTCATTTAATCATGGCTGATGGACATTTCAGCTCCATTTAGCCCCACTCTCCCCGTAGCCCTTAATTCCTTAATCAAGAATTTATCAATCTCTGCCTTGAAGTCATTTAACATCCTGGCCTCCACTGCGCTCCCTGGCAATGAATTCCACAGGCCGCACTCTCTGGCTGAAGAAATGTCTCCTCGTTTCTGTTCTAAATTGACCCC
Source organism: Chiloscyllium punctatum (assembly GCF_047496795.1). Lineage (NCBI taxonomy): Eukaryota > Metazoa > Chordata > Chondrichthyes > Orectolobiformes > Hemiscylliidae > Chiloscyllium > Chiloscyllium punctatum. Next base: position 69,743,607 of record NC_092774.1, read on the forward strand.
CTCTAATTATCAGGCTGTGTCCCTGGATCCTAGTCTCCTCCGCCTAATGGAAACAACTTCCCAGTATCCACCCTTTCTAAACCAAGCATAATCTTGTAAGTTTCTATTAGATCTCTCCTCAATCTTCCGAACGCTAATGAATACAATCCCAGGATCATCAGCCATTCATCGTGTGTTAGACGTACCATTCCAGGGATCGATTGTGTGAATCTCTGCTGGGCACACTCTCATGCCAGTGTATTCTGCTGTTACTGCCGCTGAGTCAACCTTGAACCCTGTTTAGTGGGTGAAGTGGGAGGGGCAAGAGGATCCTTTCTGTCGGACTTGCTGCTCTCGCACCCACTTTACTTCCAGTGCTGTCTGACAGCACCTTCCTTCTGGAATTGATCTGCAGGAGCAGATGGAGGACATTTTTACCCTGGATGGAGCGTAATGTTTGTCCAAACCCTGCAGGTAGGTCTGAAATAGATACATTTGTCTCTGTCCCATTGAGGCTCCAGCACAGGGCTAGGCTGGTCGGCTCAATCGGCCTCTATCAGTGTTTTCGCTCTGCCTGAGCCTCCACCCACCCCTCTTCATCGCCCCTTCCCATCCCTCATCAGCAAACTGATATCCCCCACTTATCACACTTTGCTTTATGCCACTTTGCTTTTACAAAAGACCCACATTAGTATCTGTTTTCGCTAATCAAAAGAAATCCAAAGAGGATTTTTGCTTTCATGAGAGGCAACGTCCTAGTGAATCTTCTCTGCACCCTCTCCCAGAGCATCCACGTCCTTCCGGTAGCATGCTGGCCAGAACTGCACGCAATGTTATGAATGTGGCCCGAATAAATAGCTGTGACATAACTCGCAAACTCTTCCACTCTAGGCAAGCGTGCTGTATGCCTTCTTGACCACGTGCCTGCCTGCTTTGCCACTTTCAGGGATCTATATGCCCAGATCCCTCTGTATGCCAGATCTCCTATGCGTTCTCTAATTTAATGTACGTTTCTTGTATTTCCTTCTCTTCCTTTCTCCCTCATCTGTATCCAGCTTCCCCTTAATTGTATTCCTCTCTTCATCTCTTTCCCCCCCCGTTCCTCACCCCTCCACACATCAGTGTATCATAAGACCATAGGAGCTGAAATTAGGCCATTCAGCCCATTGTGACTGCTCTGCGATTCAGTCATGGCTGATAAGTTTCTTAACCCCATTCTCCCAGTAACCGTTGATCCCTTTCATACTCAAGAAACTATCTTTCACAGCTTAAATGTACTCAATGACCTGGCCTCCACAGTCTTCGTTGGCAGTGAATTCCATATATTCACCACTCGAGCTGAAGAAGTTTCTCTTTACCTCCATTCTGTGCCCTCGGTTCCTAGCCTTTCCTACCAAAGGAAACATCTTCCCAACATCCAGTCTGTTCAGAATTCTGTAGGTTTCAATTAGATCCCCCGTCATCGTTCTAAATTCCATTAAATATAGACCCACAGTCCTCAAACATTCCTTATTTGTTCAGATGTTCATTCCTGGGACCATTCTCGTGAACCTCCTCTGAACACATGTCTAGGCCAGTACATCCTTCCTGAGATTTGTGCCCAAAACTGCGCACAATAATCCAAATATGACCTGACCAGAGTGTTACAAAACCTCACGTACATCCCTACTTTTACATTCAAGTCCTGTCAAATTAAATGTCATCATTGCATTTGCCTTCCTAACTACTGTCTGAACCTGTAAGTTTACCTTGAGAGAATCCTGGACGAGAACACCCAAGTCTCTTTGCACCTTGGAACTGAAGAAAATGCAGAAATCTAAGGGTGACTGTTGGTGTCGGGGCAGCACCAGAGATTTCCTGACATGCGGATTGTATTCGGGGGTACCAAGTAATCTGAGGAACTGGCAATATCTCAGGAGAAATTGTTATTCCTGCAGGAGGTAGAGAGGAATGTGGTGTGATTCTGTAAACTCGAGGTCTCCAGAAGTGTGCAGAGGTGGTGTTAGAATTTAACACCATAAATTTGAAAGCGAGGAAACTCCACCAGAATTCAATTATCAGACATGACAGGCCAATGGTGTCTGTCTGTGATGTTGGAATTCTATGATGCTTGGGACTGAAACATAACTTTCAACCCCAAGTATTTCATCTCCTTTGTAATAGAGGCCTCTATTTGTATTTTTCAATTGGTTTTTGTACCTGTCTGCTCCTTTTGATGATTTGTGTACTTGGTCTCCAAAGTCTTTTTTTCCCTTTTATAGTACTTAGTTTCTAATAATTTCGCAGTTCTCCAATCAGTCTTTCTTGGGTGAAAAGTAAATGGTTCTGATGTTGTCGTATTGGGTGACATTAAACATTTTTCCCACTCATCCGTTTAACCCATGAACGCTGTTTAGCTTCTTCCTGCTCCTTTCTGCACAAGTTGATGCCCCTCTGCCCCTGGATAGTTGATAGTTGACCAAGAACTGGATAGGTGTCCCCTTGATCCAACCTCTCAAGCAATAAGCTATCAGTAACCAAGGACAAAGGAGTTGGATTCCAATTGTTAGTAGTAAACCTCCACTCGGGACAGATTCTTTGGACATGATCTTTGCTTTTGGCACAGAGGCAGGAAACATCTCACCTGTTTCAGATAAATCAAATTACTGACTGTCAACTCCTTTGATACTGACACTGTCATGACACTGTCAACTCCTTTGATGCTGAGCAGCGTGAATTGATTATTTACTGGCCAAACAAGAATGGATTTCCCAAACTGCCACAGTGTTGGTGACAGTCATACACCCAAACCAGCTGCTAGTAGGGATCAGCCTTCTCTCTGAATCAGGAGGTCACAGGTTTAAATCACAGGATGTTGCTGGTAAGAGGTTCAGTGATGGAAATGCCATTCAGTGGAAAATACTAATAGCTCCCAGAAATTATGGCGAATGTTGGGGCTAGTATAAATGAAGAACTGAAGGATATTAATATGTATGAAACAAAAATGCATCAGAGAATTGAATAGGATTTAAAGTAGCTAAATTCCCTGGGCTTGGTGGTTAACGCTAGTTCACTGGAAAGTGGTAATTGGAAAGTGGCACATGTCATCCCACTGTTTTAGAAAGAAGAAAGACTGCACAGGGAATCTATAATAAAAGGTACAACAACAGGACATTTAAAAATTAATAATAGGACTGAGCAGAATCAACATGGGCTTATTGGAAATATATGCTGGTCAAACTCAGGTCATTATAGCTAGCAGAATATATGAATGTCCAAATTAGGAGCTGAAGTAAGCCATTTGGCTCATTAAGCTGCTCCACTCCAAGAAGATAATGGCTGATTACTTTGTGTTATACATTGCACATTCGCATCCATCCCCATAACCTTAGATTCTTCTTAAGCAAAGGAATTAATCTACTTCTGCCTTAGAAATACTCAATGGTCCTGCCTCCACTATCTTCTGTCGCAAAGTATTCCAAAGCTGCACAACCTTCCAAAACATTTCCCCCCTTCTTTGTCACAAATGATTGCATTTTTTGAAGAAGTAACAAAGAGGATTGATGAGGGCAGAGCAGTAGATGTGATCTATATGGACTTCAGTAAGGCGTTCGACAAGTTTCCCCATGGGAGACTGATTAGCAAGGTTAGATCTCACGGAATACAGGGAGAACTAGCCACTTGGATACAGAACTGGCTCAAAGATAGAAGACAGAGGGTGGTGGTGGAGGGTTGTGTTTCAGACTGGAGGCCTGTGACCAGTGGAGTGCCACAAAGATTGGTGCTGCACCCTCTACTTTTTGTCATCTAACAAAATGATTTTGATGCGAGCATAAGAGGTACAGTTAGTAAGTTTGCAGATGACACCAAAATTGGAGGTGTAGTGGACAGCGAAGAGAGTTACCTCGGATTACAACAGGATGGGCTAATGGGCTGAGAAATGGCAGATGGAGTTTAATTCAGATAAATGCGAGGTGCTGCATTTTGGGAAAGCCAATCTTAGCAGGACTTATGCACTTAGTGTTGCTGAACAAAGAGACCTTTGAGTGCAGGTTCATAGCTCCTTGAAAGTGGAGTCGCAGGTAGATAGGAAAGTGACGAAGGCATTTGGTATGCTTTCCTTTATTGGTCAGAGTATTGAGTACATGAGTTGAGAGGACATGTTGCGGCTGTATTGGACATTGGTTAGCCCACTGTTGGAATATTGCGTGCAATTCTCGTCTCCTTCCTGTTGGAAAGATGTTGTGAAACTTGAAAGGGTTCAGAAACTATTTACAAGAATGTTGCCAGGGTTGGAGGATTTGAGCTGCTGGAGCATCGGAGGCTGAGGGGTGACCTTATAGAGGTTTACAAAATTATGAGGGTATGAGTCGGATAAATAGGCAAAGTCTTTTCCCTGGGGTCGGAGAGTCCAGAGCGAGAGGGCATAGGTTTAGGGTGAGAGGGGAAAGATATAAAAGAGACCTAAGGGGCAACCTTTTCACGCAGAGGTTGGTATGTGTATGGAATGAGTTGCCAGAGGAAGTGGTGGAGGCTGCTACAATTGCAACATTGAAGAGGCATTTGGATGGGTATATGAATAGGAAGGGTTTGGAGGGATATGGGCCGGGTACTGGCAGGTGGGACTAGATTGGGTTGGGATATCTGATCAGCATGGACGGGTTGGACCGAAGGGTCTGTTTCTGTGTTGTACATCTGTATGACTCTATAAATGGGTGATCTAATTGTTCGTTCACAACAATCAGTGAACATCCTTCAACATCCATCTTTTGAAGACCATTCAGGCTCATAGAAACTTCAATCAAATCACCCCTTGCTATTCCAAACTCTGGTTGAAAGTCAGACCTGTCTGTCTGATGATTTTCCATGAGACAGTCTGTTCATTGTGGGTGTCAATCTAGTTTACCTTCTGGGAATTGCCTTTAATGCATTTTCATTCTTCGTTAGATGAGGATATCAAAACTGAGCACCGTGTTCAAGATGTAGTCCCACCATTGCTCTGTAACTGAGGCATAATCGCCTTACATTTATGTCATTGGCCTTTCTAATCACTTGCTGTGCTTGCATTCTAACTTGTGACTTATTTGCAAGGCCCCCGGATCCCTCTGCATCTCAGAATTATGCAGTTGTTCTCCAAGTAGGTAACAAATTGCATTTTACCATATTGTACACCACTTGCAAGAGTTTTGCTTATTTATTTAACCAATCTATCAATCTGCATCCTTGATATGTCATCCCCACAATGTACATCTCCATCTATCTTTGTGTTGCCTGCAAATGTAACCACATACCTTTGATCCCCTCCTGTAAGTCATCTATATAATTGTAGAAAGTTGAGGAGCCAGCAGAGATGCCTGTTGGAACCCCACCATACATTGTCATATACAACCAATTTGACAAAAGAACCATTTTTGCATATTCTGTTTTCTGCCAGTCAGTTGATGTTCTATAACTATACTTTACACCATGAGCTCCTCTGTGCAATATGCTTTTCGTGAAAACATGTCAAACACCTTTAGGATATTCAAGTTCAGTATATCCACAGGCTTCAATTTACATACTCTTTTAAATAATTCCTTGAGGGCAGCATGGTGGCACAGTGGCTCCCTCTCACGGCCAGAGACACCTATTTGATTTCAGGCTTGAGTCGACTATCTGTTTGGAGTTTGCATGTTCTGTCTATGTCTTTGTGAGTTTCCACTAGGGGCTCCACAGTCCAAAGATGTGTAGGTTGGGTGGATTAGCCATGCTGGATTGCGTAATGTCCTTGGATGTCCAAGCTAGGTAAGTTAGCCATGCTAAATGCAGGGTTACAGGAGTTGAATGGCGGTCTGGATCTGGGTGGGATGCACTTGAGGGTTGGTGCAGGACTTGATCCGCCAAATGGTCTCTTTCCACACTCTCGGAATTCTATGAATAAATTGGTGAAACAACATTTTGTTTTCATATTAGCATGCTGATTCTTTTCAATTATCACAAGCTCTTTGACATGGTGGTTATAATCTCCTTAATTGATTCAGAAACAAATGTTTAATTGCCATAGACTCAAGGGACCACATTTTCCATGATGTATCTTTCCCTTCGAGGACAGAAGTATTAAATATGTTACTCTCCGGTCTGAGGAAAACTTGCCTGAATCTAATAAATCTTGGATAATTAACATTAATGCAAATATGAACTCATTAGCCACCTTTTAAAATTCTATGATGAAGTCCACCTGTACCCAGAGATTTGCCAGCCCAGAGCACCATCAGTTCGCTCAATAGCATTTATCTAATGATTCTCATTTCACCAAACTCCTCTGTTTGTTCAACCTTTGGGGTGAAAGGCAGGATTCTTGACCATGTGGTGGAACAGAGGGATCTTGGAGTCCAAGTCCATAGATTGCTCAAGGTTGCCACCCAGGTTGAGAAGGTTGTTACGAAGGTGTACGCTGTGTTGGCTTTCATTAGCAGGGAGTTTGAACTTAAGAGCTGCAAGGTTATGCTGCAGCTGTATGGAGTACTGGTTAGATCACACTTGGAATATTGTGTTCACTTTTAGTCACCTAATTTTAGGGAAGATGTGTAGGGAAGTTGCCAGAGGAAACATCACAGAAGCGCTTCACAGGAGGCTGCCAATCACTGAGGATGTCACCTAGACAGGGGACGAAATATCTGCAACACAAATTCCCAGCTCGGTGAACAGAACCACAACAGGAAGCTGTGTAAGCTGAGAGAGGGTACAGAGGAGATTTACCTCGATGCTGCCTGGAATGGAGGGCATGTCTTAGGTTGGGGGAGCTAGGGCCTTTCTCATTGGAGCGAAGAAGGATGAGAGGTGACTTTATAGAGGTGTACTATAAGTTGAGAGGCATAGATAGAACAAATAGCTAGAGACTTTTTCCCCAGGTCAGAAATGACAGGGCATAATTTTAAGGTATTTGGAAGAAGGTTTAGGGGAGATGTCAGAGGTAGGTTTTTTACTCCGATGGTGAGTGCATGGAATGCACTTCCAGGGTTGGAATGAGAGTCAGATACATTTAAGCGACTGCTGAACAAGCACATGGATGGCAGTAAATTGAGGGGTGTGCAGGCTAGTCTCATCTTCAAGTTGGATAAAAGGCTGGTACAATATCGAGGGTTGAAGGGTCTGAACTGTGCTGTATTGTTCTACGTTCTCGCTCCAGAACGATGCAGCAGCAGTATTGGAAGAACAATATTTCGTCAAACCCCTTGACCCTTCCAGAGATGGGCACTGTCGATGGAAACTCGGTTAAATTCTGCCAGCAATCAGGTGATAGCCGGGTGGGAGGAGGGTGATAGCCGGGTGGGGGGAGGGTGGCAGCCGTGAGACTGAACTTGCTTACTCAAGGGTTTTTAGTTTTGGTTGTAACGTGCAATGAAGTGTGAATCATTGTTTCAGCAATTGGTTCTGTGTGTTGTTTCTGAGTCAGTGGCCAAATTAAGGTGATTCACCCACAACCAGAGCAAGAGGCTGGGATTAATATTGACTCCACTGCATTCAGCATGACACCACGTCAATACTGTTAGAAAGGGAAAGCTGACACCAACTCCAACCCCACCAGAGATCTCAAACCGAAACACCCAAAGAGAAGCGCATCGCCCTATAATCTGTAAAATTAATGTGAACAGTCGTGTAACCTGCTCTAATGTTTAAAAATAAATCCCTGACACTTTAAAATCAACAAAAATCCATTTATTTATCCAACAGTAATGGTGAACAGATGAAATAAACTATTAACAAACCAAATAAATCCCTTCTAACTACTGACTGTTCCGGAATAAAACAAGATTCACGTGATATGCTGATCCAATAAATATGATTCCCTCTTGTAACAAAAAATGGAATTTAGTCTCTCAGATTACAGCCAGGTTACGTGCCTCTTGGAATACTCTGTGCCACCTTCTGTTGTATCTTCTGTCAGGAATGCCCTTCTCAGTTTTTTTTAAATGATGCATTCTCTAATACAGGGATGACTGACATCCAATTTCCCCCTCTCAATAGAACTGAGGACTCTTGGCTCTCGCGAGGGGGAGTTAGAGATCTGGGTGTTCAGTCGATTGTACCCTGAAGGTGGCAACACAGGTCAGTGGAGTGGTCACAAAGGTTTCATTCGGCGGTGTGTAAATAAATTGTTTTCCTGGAAGCCAAGTGATTTGACCAGCTACATCACTCCTGAGATACCTCTGCCTAAAACAACTAAAAAAAGTTAGGGTCTGGGCTACCTTCCTAGAATGTTTTGAGGGAATCTGGCCTGGTCCATAACACTGAACACCTGCAAATTGTGTCTCCAGGAAGGATGTAGTGAAACTTGAAAGGGTTCAGAAAAGATTTAAATGGATGGTTCTGAGGTTGGAGGGTTTGAGTTATAGGGAGAGATTGAATAAGTTGCAGGTATTTTTCCCTGTAACATCAGAGGCTGTGGAGTGACCTGGTAGATATTAATATAATTATGAGGGGCACAGATAGGGTAAATAGTCAAAATCTTTTCCCCAGGATGGGGAATCCAAAACTAGAGGTTTAGGATGAGGGGGAAAATATTTAAAAGAGACCTGAGGGGAGACCTTTTCACAGAGAGAGTGGTGTATGTATGGAATGAGCTGCCAGAGGAAGTGGTGGAGGCTGGTACAATTTCAACATTTAAAAGGCATCTGGATTGGAACATGAATAGGAAGAGTTTAGAGGGATACGGACTAGTGCTGGCAAATGGGATGAGATTAATTTGGGATATGCAGTCAGCATGGACGAGTTGGACTGAAGGGTCTGTTTCCCTGCTGTGCATCTCTTTTGACTCGAAGTCTCTAAAAGATACCACATTGCTTCAACTGAACTCTGAAACCCAACGTTACTGACAGATTCTTTGTGTGTGAACCCGAGAGGCCGTAGAGATGGTCGTAGAGATGTACAGCACTGAAACAGACCCTTCGGTACAACTCGTCCATACTGACCAGACATCCAACATTTAATCTACTCCCATTTGTCAGCATTTAGCTCATATATCCATCCAGATGCTTTTTAAATGTTGTCATTGTACCAGCCTCCACCACTTCCCCTGGCAGCTCATTCTGTACATGCACCATCCTCTGTGTGAAAACTTGTCCCTTGAGGTCCATGCTAAGTTGCCTGTAGTGTTAGGGTGGGTTACTCTTCGGCCCAACAAGTCCTCACCGACCCTCCGAAGGGCCTGTTTCCACGCTGTAGGGAATCTAATCAAAAGGCACCTGGATGGGTGTATGAACAGGAAGGGTTTCGAGGGGTGCTGGCAAATGGGACTAGATTAATTGAGGATATCTGGTCAGCATGAATGAGTTGGACCAAAGGGTCGGTTTCCAGCACTTGGCCTATATCCCTCTCAACCATTCCTATTCATGTCCCCATCCAGATGCTATTTAAAGGCTGTCATTGTACCAGTCTCCACCACTTCTTCTGGCAGCTCATTCCATCCATGTGTCACCCTCTGTATGAAAAGGTTGCCCTTTAGGGCCCATTTAAATCTTTCCCCTCTCACCATAAACCCTCTGGCTCTAGACTGCCCAACCTCCAGGGAAATGACCTTGTTATTTACCCTATCCATACTCCTCATGATTTTATAAACCCCTATTCGGTCACCCCTCAACCCCGGACACTTCAGGGAAAACAGCCCCAGTCTATTCAACCTCTCCCTGTAGCCCAAACACTCGGCCACATCCTGGTAAATCATTTCTGGTCGAGAAGTCAATGATTTGGGTTAATACCTGAAACACTGACTTCACTGCTGGTGCTGCCTGGCTTGCTGTGTTCTCCCAGCCTCCTGCTTGTCTACTTTGGATTCCAGCATCTGCAGTTTGTTTTTGTCTCTAACGAATGGCAGAGCAGACTCGATCGGCTGAATGGCCTAACTTCTGCTCCAAAGGTCTCGCAGGCTTGGGTTTGTGCGGATTGTTTCAGTGGGAATGTGCAGTCCTGGGCTCAACGAGCAGCAGCGCCCAATGGATCAAAGTTCATAGAATCACAGAATCCCTACAGTGTGGACACAGGTCCTTCAGCCCAACAAGTTCAAACTGCCCCTCTGAAGAGTAACCCACCCAGACCCATTTCCCTCCCCTATTACTCGACATTTCCCCTGACTAATGCACCACACCTACACATCCCTGAACACTGGGACAATTTAACTTCACCAATCCACCCTACCTGCACACCTTTGGACTGTGGGAGGAAACCGGAACACCCAGAGAGAACCCACGCAGGCACAGAAGGAGAATGTGCAAACTCCACACAGATAGTTGCCCCAATAGTGGAATCAAAGCTGGGTCCCTGGCACTGTGAGGCAATGCTACTCACCACTGAGCCACCGTGGGAGTGGGTGCAGTCCAGCAGAAAACAAAACAAGCACCAACTCTCCTACTGTCAGACTGGGCAGGAGGTTCAGTCCTGGGGGTGACCCACAGCAGCCTCACCGGCAGAATTCGATTGTTGGGAGCGCTGGTGCCCCCGCTGGTGTCTCTGCAAGTTGCAGGCCTGGGTGAAGGCCTTCCCGCACTCAGGGCAGCTGAAGGGCCTCTCCCCAGTGTGAACCCGCTGGTGCTTCAGTAAGTCAGAGGAATTGCTGAAGGCCTTTCCGCACTCAGGACAAGCGAATAGCCTCTTCCCGGTGTGGACCCGTCGGTGGATCAGCACGTGGGAGAAATTGCTGAAGGCCTTCCCACACTCGGGGCAACTGAAGGGCCTGTCCCTAGTATGGACCCACCGGTGGGTCAGCAGGTTGGAGGCATGGGTGAAGGCCTTCCCACACTCAGGGCAGCTGAAAGGCTTCTCCCATGTGTGAACCCGCTGGTGGGTCAGCAGGGCAGAGGAATCGCTGAACCCCTTCCCGCACTCTGGGCAAGTGAATGGCCTCTCCCCTGTGTGGACACTGTGGTGCCTCAGCAGGGAAAAGGCCTGGGTGAAGCCCTTCCCACACTTAGGGCAGCTGAAGGGCTTCTCCCCTGTGTGGACCCGTCGGTGGGTCAGCAAGGCGGAGGAACTGCTGAACCCTTCCCACACTCTGGGCAGGCGAATGGCCTCTCCCCGGTGTGGACCTGTTGGTGCTTCAGTAGGTCAGAGGAATTGCTGAAAGCCTTCCTGCACTCAGGGCAGCTGAAGGGCCTCTCCCCTGTGTGGACCCGTTGGTGCCTCAGCAGGGTGGAGGAACTGCTGAACCGCTTCCCACACTCTGGGCAGGAGAATGGCCTGACCCCAGTGTGACTGCGCTGATGAGCCTCCAAGACAGACGGGACATGGAAGGCTTTCCCATAGTCGCCACACTTCCAAGGTTTCTCCACGGGGCGGGATTCCTCTGGTTTCTCCATGGCTGAAGCTTCAGCGGCACACAAACACGTGTACAGTCCGTCCCTGCTGTGAATTCCTCTTTCCAGGCTGGATAACTGTTTTCGGTTCCACACTCAGTACGCTGTAACAGTAGGGTCTCTCATTCAGTCCCACTGATGCTGAAAACGTACTGAAACAGGGACCAAAAAACTTTGAACCTTCTCACAGAATCTTAGTCAAAACTCGTTCCAGTCCCAATGGACTGAATGACAGTCAGACATTGACTTGAAATTGAGGACAGCAGACGCTGGAGAGTCAGAGTCAAAAAGTGCGGAAAAGCACACCAGGTCAGGCAGCATCTGAGGAGCAGGAGAGTTGGCATTTTGTGCATAAGCCCTTCATCTGTTGATTTTTAAACTTCAGTTTTCAGATCAAATACTCTGTAAAAAGAGATTACAAAAGTCATCATTGTCACTGAGAAGGTCTATAGCCTTAAAACTTGTCTTTAAATATTTCGACTAAATGTAAGGCTGAATTATAGAACACAAAATAGACAGACAACAAGACTCAGAAAGGGGGGCATCTTAAAGAATGCAAAAGATAGGGACACCTGGGCTTACCAAGTGACAACAGGATGCTGTAAGACAATTAAGAAGGTTTGCCTTAGCATCGGTGAATCTGTATGAACAGGACACCAAGTGATAACATTCACAACCGTTCCCTTGTGAAATTAATGACAGTATTTGATTCTGACCCTGAAACGAAACTCGGTACTATCAAAAACTTTGTAATTAACACTCAGTTGCTGACAATTATAATGGATTCGTATACCCCTTGCAAGCAGGGCAGTCACAGAGAAAATAAATCTTTGCTGTTACAAAACCCTGACATGAGAGTTCAAAAGGACACTAGAGAGAGACACCATTTTAGTGCTGAGGCTGTTGAATCCAGCAGAAAATTAACTCTTAGTGCTTAGCTGGTATGGATTGAATTTAATTGCATTTTGAGAAGCCAATTCTGGTTCTGAAGTGCAAATTCTGTAAAAAGAAATACTGATAAAGCTTTAACTTACTTTCTGTTTTTACAGACTGCCCCACTGTCAATTCTAACTAATTAGATCTTATGTCTTATTTGAATTTGAATCACAAACTTGAAAAGTAGGCATGTTTCATTTGAAGACGAATGAATCAGTTTGAATGCAACCTTATGGTAACATCTCTGCCTCAGGTACAGAATGGTTTAGAGCTGAAAAAGCAAGAGTCTGCTGCTAGCTTAGAAAATATTCAAGGTTGAATATTGAAGAGATTCTTGCACAATGTGTCGGGAAGCCATTTTATGATTGAACGTTTGCCCTCCTTACTAAGAAGCCGTTTTATAAAAGAACTGTATCTGACAATGTGAGCTGTGCAAGGTTATCTTGTGAACTCTCCAATTAGCTGAGACTGGTACCTCTTTATGAGAGGAGTTTATCTCACAAGCAGGTTCCCACCTCACGAATGGCTTAGGGTCTGTAGGAGTAATTAGTCAAGCTTCACAGATCTGTCAATTAGCTTTTCTTCCTTATGAATTATTGGTGATTGTTTCTTTTCCACTCCCAGGAGCCGCAGTGGTTGAGGCGTTGAATTGGGGAGAATAAAATGTGCCCGTGAGCAGCATGTGGGGCTATTTCAGCTTCCCCTCATCTGACTGCGCTGTGAGTTGACTCCGATGTTCTCAGGGACATTTACTGACGCGAGACAGTGAAAGGATTCTCATTCCCACAGATCGGGAATTCAAACCGTATGCCGGCTTCAGGACAATGAGAAGATTAATTGGTGTGTGTGAAGAAGCTGTGAGCTGCATTTCAAACAGGTAGGTGGAGTCAGGTGCATCATCCATTTCGCCCCGTCCCTGTGCGTATCTAACGCCACCATGCTGCAGAGTTCTGATGTTGACACGGACATGCGCAGCAATGGGAACATTCACAAGGTGAACAACCAAAGATAATCACCGTCACTGATTCCCTTCCACAGTCCCAACTTTGTGAAGCAGTATCTTTCACTGGCAAAGGAAACACCCTTGTCCTCAGGTGCCTGCTTCATTTCGATCACGATTTCAAGCCCCTCACTCTTCTAGTCTCATTTCCAAACACTTTGCTCATAGCCTCAAAAGAAGCTCTGCGGGTATCTGCTTGTTCCACCCGAACAGGCAGTGGGTTGCAGATTCCCACCAGTCCCAATTTGAGTGAAATATTTTTCCCCCTCCACTTATTTGAATCTTAAAGAAGAAGCCGGGGAGCAAGCTCCCTTTCTTTTCGACGACATTTCTCATTTTGTACTCGGAAGGGTTCACACCTGCGTGGGGAAACCGCAATGGATTTCAAGTCCATCGCATTAACCACACGGCCCACGAATACAGAACCACACTGACAGCTTGACTTCCCAGGTCTGTCTGCCTGTGGAGCTGAGAAAGAGTGAATCATCGCAGAGTTTGTTTGAATCCAATCACTTCACAGTGATTCGAAAGGGTTAAATATCTGCATATGGTGTTTGCAGATACTTAGATGTTTCACCCCAAAAGATGAAATGAACTTTCAGTTAGAAATTGCAGGAGGAACTCAGCAGGTCAGGCAACATCTGTGGAAAGAGAATCAGAGGCAACATTTCAAAATTCTGTTTTCTCTGACAGGTACTGTCAAACCTGCCGAGTTTCTCTTTTGGTCTGGTCTTCTCAGCATACGCAGTCCCTTACGTTACACATTAATTCAACTCGGAAACCCCTTTGTGGAGAAGATTTCCGTTTGGGGAACATTTTCCTGACCCCATTAAAAGCGCACAGCTTCGAAGCCAAAGAAGGGCAGCGAACACACCGCCCCTGGGTGGGCTCGAACCACCAACCTTTCGGTTAACAGCCGAACGCGCTGACCAATTGCGCCACAGAGACAGGCGCTGTCGTGGGCTGCACCATCGCTTAGTGATTTTATAATTCAGCCTCCCCGCCGAGAATTACAATTGTCGTCTATCAGTTTTACTTTTCCATAATCAAGCCTGGGAGATGTCTTGTGGAGATACCGGGGACAGTCTGCAGACACATCCATGTCACGAGGAACTAGCTTTCTTACTCCGGGGCCGTCGCCCTTCCAGCCTTTCAGTGTTTTGCCTGTTCCCGAGTTCTCTCATTGGGTCGCAGGGGAGAAGGGGTTTGAATTCCTGATGTGCAGGAACGACAATTCTTTCAATGTCTCAGATCAGTTTATGTGCCGAGAACATCAGAGTCAACCTCTAGGCCTCTTCAACAAGGGGACGGTGTCTGGACTGTCTCTGCTCAATCGGACCGGCCATCTTTCATTCTCCTCTAAATCCGCTTCGCAAAGTGTTTCTAAAGGTTCACAAAGCTGGAGACTGGGATTTCTGTTTTGCTTCATGAACATTTGCACATTTTTTCCATTTCCTAACTGACAATATTTTGCCAAATTCTCTTCCCTTGCCTCATGTCCAGGGATGAGGAATTTCCATTCTGGGGAGACATTCCCAAGGTTGAGAATGTTCGCTTTGGAGCAAAGAAGAATAACTGGAGATTTCCTGGGGCTGTTGGTCATGATGGGAGAAGAAGCGGTGGGAATGGGCAGTTTAATGATCAGAAGAACCAATTGCCACTGACCAGAGTCAGTTACCAGAGGACAGGGATTGAAGTTCTTGAATGAAAAGCAGCACTTGTGCCTAATAAACATAGTGAATACTGCAGAAAGCCAACGGGTCGAGCAACATTTGTGGAAATGGAAACAGAGCTGACGTTGTGAGTCTGATACGTTGTTTGTTCAGAACCCGAGTTTCCTGCATGGCAATCACTTCCCAGACATGAGAAAACGGGTCTTTATTGAGACGGGTTTTGTGAAGTTTGAGCGATAATTCAACCAACAGGAAGTCATTTAAAATCGCCAGTGAAGAAAGCATAGCCAGCAGGTTAGCACCCTGGGCGGGGAGCCCCAAAGGATCTCTACGCCAACACCTTAAGTGTTCGGCCACAACTACACGCCCAAAGTTGTGCTCTAAACTTTCTCATGGAATACTTCTAACAGGAAAGGTGAGTATTGGGCTTGTCCTGTCCGCGCCATAGCCCCAACGTTTCCTGTTCCCCTGGATTTGATCAGGACAGAGGGGGCTGATGGGAGATCGAATTGAACTACACACATTGATGAGAGATAGAGCGGCTGGGAAGGATCCATTCCCATGCGTAGAGAGATTAATAATCAGGGCCGAAAATAAGGAGCCACTTCAAGAAATTTGGGGTTCATTCAGCAAAGCTAATATGTGACTGTTCACAGAAAATTGTGATGAAAGTCTCTCGAGTTATTTTGATGAGAAGTGTTGATGATGCTAATACAATCGATAGGATGAACGTAGATTGGTAAATGTATTTGGTGACAGTTCTGTTCTAGCCCTGTGAGCGAAACCTGGATCTGAAGGAGTAGAAGGGACATTAACAACATCGATCTGAAACTGGACACGTGACAAGGAACAGAGCCATCATTAACAGTTGGCTTTTGAACTGGAGAAGGTTTCTCGTGAAATTAGCTTGAGGCTTGAGGTATGCAAGGTCAAGATAATTTAGGTAAAACACGGAAACGCTATCCTCATTAGCAGACAGTGAAAGGATTACAAGACACAAATTAAACATTTTCGACAAGTGATACAGGGGACTGGGAAGATAAGTATTATAAACTGTGAACAGCAAAGTTCTGGAGCACAACACTTACATTCAAAGACCGAAAACATCCAGGTCCTGATTAATCAGATTGCATTGTGGAGCTTTTTTGCAAAACATCCACTTGCAATGTCCTACAAAAGAGTGACAAAACCCATCCCTGTCAGCCCAGGATAGAAAATCCGAAGGGATGAACGTTTGCTGATTTTATGAAGATTCACAGTGCTTAGAGTGGGTTTTGGTGATTGTTCCTTTTCCACTGCCAGGAGCCGCCGCACTGGTTGAGGCGTTGAGTTGGGGAGAATAAAATGTGCCCGTGAGCAGCATGTGGGGCTATTTCAGCTTCCCCTCATCTGACTGCGCTGTGAGTTCACTCAGATGTTCTCAGGGACATTTACTGACGCGAGACAGTGAAAGGATTCTCATTCCTGCAGATCGGGAATTCAAACCGTACGCCGGCTTCAGGACAATGAGAAAGATTAATTGGGGTGTGTGAAGAAGCTGTGAGCTGCATTTCAAACAGGTAGGTGGAGTCAGATGCATCATCCATTGCGCCCCGGCCCTGTGCGCATCTCACGCCACCATGCTGCAGAGTTCTGACGTTAACACGGACATGCGCAGCAATGGGTTCATTCACAAGGTGAACAACCAAAGATAATCACCGTCACTGATTCCCTTCCACAGGCCCAACTTTGTGAAGCAGTATCTTTCACTGGCAAAGGAAACACCCTTGTCCTCAGGTGCCTGCTTCATTTCGATCACGATTTCAAGCCCCTCACTCTTCTAGTCTCATTTCCAAACACTTTGCTCATAGCCTCAAAAGAAGCTCTGCGGGTATCTGCTTGTTCCACCCGAATAGGCAGTGGGTTGCAGATTCCCACCAGTCCCAATTTGAGTGAAATAGTTTTCCCCTCCACTGATTTGAATCTTAAAGAAGAAGCCGGAGAGCAAACTCCCTTTCTTTTCGACGACATTTCTCATTTTGTACTCGGAAGGGTTCACACCTGCGTGGGGAAACCGCAATGGATTTCATGTACATCGCATTAAGGACTCGGCCCACGAATACAGAACCACACTGACAACTTGACTTCCCAGGTCTGTCTGCCTGTGGAGCTGAGAAAGAGTGAATCATCGCAGAGTTTGTTTGAATCCAATCACTTCACAGTGATTCGAAAGGGTTAAATATCGGCACATGGTGTTTGCAGATATTTAGGTGTTTCACCCCAAAAGATGAAATGAACTTTCAGTTAGAAATTGCAGGAGGAACTCAGCAGGTCAGGCAACATCTGTGGAAAGCGAATCAGAGGCAACATTTCAAAATTCTGTTTTCTCCGTCAGGTACTGTCAAACCTGCCGAGTTTCTCTTCTGGTCTGGTCTTCTCAGCATACGCAGTCCCTTCCGTTAGACATTAATTCAATTCCGAAACCCCTTTGTGGAGAAGGTTTCAGTTTGGGGAACATTTTCCTGACCCCATGAAAAGCGCACAGTTTCGAAGCCAAAGAAGGGCAGCGAACACATCGCCCCTGAGCGGGCTCGAACCACCGACCTTTCAGTTAACAGCCGAATGCGCCGACCAACTGCGCCACAGAGATAGGCGATGACGGGCTCTGCACCATCGCTAAGTGAATTCATAATTCAGCCTCCCCGCCGAGAATTTCAATTGTCGTCCATCAGTTTTATTTTTCCATAATAAAGCCTGGGACATTTATTGTGGAGATAGCGAGTCCTCCAAGCATTCGGGGTTAAAAATCACACAACACCAGGTTTTCGTTCAACAGGTTTAATTGGAAGCACTAGCTTTCGGAGCGACGCTCCTTCATCAGGTGATAGTGGAGGGCTCGATCGTTACACAGAATTTCTAGCAAAAATTTACAGTGTGATGTAACTGAAGTTATACATTGAAAAATTGATTGTCTGTTAAGCCTTTCATCTTTTAGAATACAGTGATAGTTTCACTTCTTTCATTTGTAAATCACAAAACCCTTTTTTTTTAAAGGTACATTCTCGAGTTCGCTGTTACCAATGGTGGTAGCTAGACAATATGTTGAAGGTGTTAGGCCTCTGTGTTCTCTGTCTATGACCTGATGTTTAGATTGTTATCTCACTCTTTAGATTAGAATCAGAGTTTTACATAAATTCATGCAGTTTTTGAGCTCCGAGTTCTACATGAATGGATGCAGCTTTTGAGCAAAGGGCAATGTAACTCTGCAAGTACAAATTCACCCCACCAAGTATATGTGTGCATGTGGGTCTTTGTCTGTGTGTGTGTGTGTGTCTGTCTGTCTGTCTGGGATGGGGGTTGTGAGTGTGAGAAAGTGTGTGTGTGTGTGTGTGTGTGTGAGCGTGAGCGTGAGTGTAATTAAGTAGCAATCATGACTACTATTGACACCACTAACCACTGGCTTAAAGTGGAGAGGATCTCCAAGAAGATTGCACATATCGACACAGACATCAAGTTTCTACAGGAAGACAGGCAAGATCCCGAAAGGATTACGGATCACGAACCCACTTAGGTCGACCTACAACACAGACTACGCAGAGAGACTTTGCCACTGCACCTCTCGTAAACCTCTCCATCATCTCATACACCAACTCTACAGCAGGCGCCACAACCTTGAAATTCAGATGGAGTCCACACTCAGCCTGCACACAGGATACATCAGTACAATTATGTGACATTGCCAAACAGACAAGGTGACAAAACTACATCACGTACATACACGCCAAGAACAAAAAACTGGAGAAGCTTGGCATTCTTACCAGTAATAGCAAAGCCCGCCCTGAAACCACAGTAGACAACATTATCACTGCGGGGAAGTCTATTGTCAACTTATCAGACTATACCCTTCGACCGGAAGAGATTGAAGTCCTGAGGAGGGGTCTCAACTTCTGCCCCACCACCAAAATGGATCCGTTGGTCCTGGCAGCAGACACAGGAGTTCATCAGACGAATGAGACTCCGGGAATTCTTTCAAGGTGCCGGCAGTGATCCCACTGATGAACTGGAACAGTCATCACAGGGATCTGTAGAGGTGCGACCAAAGGAGGTGTCAACATGGACCCCACCGGAGGGCCGCTGCCCTGGGCTTGACATGTATGCTCAAACCGTCAGGAAATATTATAAATGCCAGATTCTTCAGCCGTACCCACAAGGTAGAGCAAAACATCACCCGTTCACAGCGCAATGCCATCCACGCTCTCAAAACCAATCACAAAATTGGCTCCTCCTTTATCTGCTGGTTTGATGACATTGTCATTCAGAATAGATCAGATTACTGCAAGGAAGTGTACCGACAACTGAACAACTAGGAACACTACAGGCAACTACCAGCTGATCCGACCAAAGAACACACCCGAGAATCAAACACACTGATCAGAACTTTGGACCCAGTCCTTCAGAGTTCCCTACGTGTCCTCATCCCACGTACTCCTCGTGTAGGCGACTTCTACTGTCTTCCAAAGGTACACAAAGCCAACACACCGGGACGTCCCATCGTGTCGGGCAATGGGACCCTATGTGAGAATCTCTCTGGCTATGTGGAAGGCATCTTGAAACCTATTGTACAGGGGATCTCCAGCTTCTATCGCGACACTACGGATTTCTTACAGAAACTCGGCACCCACGGACCAGTCGAACATTCCTCATCACAATGGACGTTTCCACACTCTATACCAGCACCCCCCACAAGGATGGCATCGCGGCAACAGCCTGGAAAGCTAGTCCAATTAAACCTGTTGGACTATAACCTGGTGTTGTGAGATTTTTAACTTTGTACACCCCAGCCCAACACCGGCATCTCCAAATCATGGCCACCAAAAGAAAGTCGTGATGTGTAACTTCCGTGCAGTCAGGATCCTGCGCATTTTCTTCCTGACACCGGCAGTGTGCGCTCTGGCGATGCTGTCAGAATTTAAGTGTCCAAATGCCAAGTGAAGTAAAAATAGGGGAGATTCACAACTTTTTTCCCCTGGTGATATTTACCTTTCCAACGTGCCTCATGAGTTTATAATTCGAAATAAGGTCACCCGTCAACCTGTGGTCGTCAATAAGGTGACCAGAACTGTACTCGGTGCTCTAAACGTGGCCTCACCAATATTGCAAAAATCCTGTACAACATCAACATGATGTCCCAATTCTTACACTGAACGGCTTTAACAATGAAAGCAAGTGTGCTAAACGCCTCTTTCACCGTCCTGTCTACCAATGATGCAACTTTCAAAGAATTATGTACCTGATTTGGAGATGCTGGTGTTGGACTGAGGTGTACAAAGTTAAAATTCACGCAACACCGTGATACTCCCAACAGGCTCATTTGCAAGCACAGCTTTTGGAGCACTGCTCCTTCATCAGGTGGTTGTGTCTTATGATCCTGCTCCACAAACACCCAATGAAGAAGCTTGTGCTTCCAACCTGATGATGTGTGAATTTTTACTTTATGTACCTGAACTCCCCCACCCCACGTCTCTATGACGACGTAGGGCCCTACCATTAACTGTACAAGTCCTTTCCGTCCTTGTTTTAGTAAAATGCAACTCCTTGCCTTCATCTGTTAATCTCTCAGACACACCCAATACTCACTCCGTCTCACAGGCTTATACTCCATCAAACACACACTTCATTAGCATGCATGCATAAGCTTGCATGCACACACAAGTCTATGGAGTGAATTTGCATTTGCAGATATATTCAATTTTGCTCAAAAAGCACACAAACTGCAGGCAGTCAATCCATGTAATATTTTAAAAATTCCTATTTTGGTTAATAGAACCAGTCTGATTCAAGATTGGGATATAGACTCGAACCTCACACATTTTTTGCAGTGTCTGAGCTGAGATGTCACCTATTTTTATAAAACCTTAAACCATCTCGAGAAGATGAATTAAAAATAGTTTCGGGGTTTACATATTAACGAACTGAAACCTGCAACCCATGGTAAAAGATGAAAGACTAATCCACAATCTAGATTTGTACAATATATCCTATCAGTTGTATGACACTGAGCTTTTGTTCTAAATTCGGTGTTTTATGATCCTGTTCCACAGCTCCCTAATGAAGGAGCAGCATTCTGAACTAGTGCTTCCAAATAAACCTGTTGGACCTTAATCTGGTGTTGTGTAATTTTTAACTTTATCCACCCTAGTGGACACAGCCCACACCTCCCAGCACTGCCAGGAAACTGTACAATGCCGATGACATGATGTAGTACCTGCAGTCCTGAAAAATTTACAATTTCTAACAATACTGGCTACTCATTCACTGCTGCAACTGAGACACAACATCGGAAACATAATACAGGAGGTTATAAGAAATTAGCATAGCAGGTCAGGCAGCAGCCGAGGAGCAGGAACATCAACGTTGCCCAAAATGTCGATTTTCCTGTTCCTCGGATGCTGCCTGACCTGTTGTGCTTTGCCAGCACCACTCTAATCTCCAGCATCAGCAGTTCTCACTTTGACTTGTAAGAAATGAGCAGTTTTAAAACAAAAACCTGTTGCAGTTCAAAGCTGTCAATGAGAGTCTGAGCTCGGCGGGAAGTTCAGGTAACCTTTATTGCGACCCAACTTTGTTACAGCTTCAGAAGCTCCCAGCAGAAAGGCGTACAAAAAGTAGCAATTTTTTAAAAACAGCTCAAGGTCAAAGTGCACACACCCCCTCCAACCCCTCACTTTCTTCATTATTGGTCACCACCAGTTGTCCCTCTGTAATTGGATCCTTGGAACAGCCTTAACCCGGAGGAAGTATTGCCTCACTCAGCAATTTCAACCTGTCTCCTAGTAAGTTGGACGGGCAGTGTAGAGTCAACCAGACTGCTGTGGGTCTGGAGTTACATGTAGGCAAGACTGGGTAAAGGATGCAGCTGGGACGACTGAGTGAATCCTCTCCCACAATGACAGTTTCCTTCCCTAAAAAGGAACTGAGTGAATCAGATGGGAGTTTTCTTCCACCCCCAGCCCACCGTCAATGGTTTAATCATTAGATTCTAACCTCCAGATTTCGGACCAAATTCCAAATCCACCATCTGTCGTGGTGGGAATCGAACCCGGGAGCCCTGGAATTGGGTTGATAGTTCAGTCGATAATGATGGCCGTTAGTCCTTCAATCCCCCTGCAATGGCACGTGAACTCACAGGTGGGAGGAACGAATGAAGGCCTTCCTGCACTCAGTGCAGCTGAAGGGCCTCTTCCCCCCTGTGGACCCGCCGATGGGTCAGCAGGTCGAAGGAATTGCTGAAGGCCTTCCCGCACTCAGGGCAGCTGAAGGGCCTCTTCCCTGTGTGGATCCGCTGGTGGGTTAGCAAGTTGGAGGCCTGGGTGAAGGCCTTCCCGCACTGGGGGCAGCTGAAGGGCCTGTCCCCCGTGTGGATCCGCTGGTGGGCCAGCAGAACAGAGGAATGGCTGAAGGCCTTCCCGCACTTTGGACAGCTGAAGGGCCTCTCCCCCGTGTGGACCCGCCGATGGGTCAGCAGGTTGGAAGCCTTGGTAAAGGCCTTCCCACACTCAGGGCAGCTGAAGGGCCTCTCCCCTGTGTGGACCCGCTGGTGGGTCAGAAGGGCGGAGGCCTGGGTAAAGGCCTTTCCACACTCGGGGCAACTGAAGGGCATCACCCCCGTGTGGATCCGCCGGTGGGTCAGGAGGTTGGAGGCCTTGGTAAAGGCTTTCCCGCACTCAGGGCAACTGAAGGGCCTCTCCCCTGTGTGGACCTGCTGGTGGGTCAGCAGGTTGGAGGAATTGATGAAGGCCTTCCCACACTCGGGACAGAAGAACGGCCTCTCCCCCGTGTGGATCCGCCGGTGGGTTAGCAAGTTGGAGGCCTGGGTGAAGGCCTTCCCACACTCAGGGCAGCTGAAGGGCCTCTCTCCTGTGTGGACCCGCTGGTGGATCAGCAGAGCAGAGGAATAGCTGAAGGCCTTCTCGCACTTTGGGCAACTGAAGGGCCTCTCCCTTGTGTGGATCCGCCGGTGGGTCAATAGGTTGGAGGCCTGGGTAAAGGCCTTCCCGCACTCAGGGCAGCTGAAGGGCCTCTCCCCTGTGTGGACCCGCTGGTGGGTCAGCAGGGTGGAGGCCTGGGTAAAGGCCTTTCCACACTTGGGGCAACTGAAGGGCGTCACCCCTGTGTGGATCCGCCGGTGGGTCAGCAGGTTGGAGGTTTTTGTAAAGGCCTTCCCGCACTCAGGACAGCTGAAGGGCCTCTCTCCTGTGTGGACCCGCTGGTGAGTCAGCAGGTTGGAGGAATTGATGAAGGCCTTCCCACACACAGGACAGGAGAACGGCCTCTCTCCCGTGTGGATCCGCCGGTGGGTCAGCAGGTCGGAGGAACTGATAAAGGCCTTCCCACACTCTGGGCAGGAGAACGGCCTCTCCCCGGTGTGACTGCGCCGATGAATCTCCAGGGCAGACGGGACACAGAAACCTTTCCCACAGTCGTCACACTTCCACCGTTTCTCCATGGGACAGGATTCTTCAGGTTTCTCCATGGCCAAAGCTTCAGCCGCACACAAACGTGTGTCCAGCCCCTCCCCGGCGTGAATTCCTCTTTCTGGGCTGTACACCTGTTTCAGGCTCCACTCTCCGTGTACTGCAATGGTAGGGTCTCTCAGCCAGTCCTACTGATGCTGAAAACGTACTCAAACAGGAACCACAAAGCTTTGCTCCTTCTCACAGAATCATAGTTGAAAACAGTTGTGATCCCGATGGATTGAGTGACTATCAGACATTGACGTCAAAGTGAGGACTGCAGATGCTGAAGAGTCAGAGTCAAAAAGTGCAGCGCTGATAAAGCACAGCAGATCAGGCAGCATCAGAGGAGCAGGACAGTCAACGTTTCGGGGAGAAGCCCTTCATCTGTTAATTTTGAAACTTCCGTCTTCAGATCTTCAAATATTCTGTAAAAAGAGATTACAAAAGTCATCACTGTCAGTCCAGCGTGGGAATTCTGAACAAGCAATTCTCCTTTTTGTGGAACATTCCTTTCTTTTCTTACTCCACAAAATTGAAAGCACCATCCCACTCTCTCTTCCCCTCTGCTCGCACTCCACTCTATCTAATTCTCCTGAAGTTGCTGATTCAGGATCTCACAGGGGCAGAAAAGCAAAAACATTAAGACTGACATCTCTCTGAATTTTGGATAACTCCATCTGAAAGTTAATATCTTTCACAACATTGGAATACTGCTGAGAGTGCACAGGTCTGATTTTGGGAAGCAAAAGGTTTGTGACAATCCCTTCTCTTCAGAGAATCGCCACAGTGTGGAAGCAGACCACTCGGCCCAAATATTCCACACTGTCCCTCTGAAGGGTAACCCAGCCACACCCATTCCCTTACCCCTATTGCTCAACATTTACCCCCTGATTAATGTGCCTAACCTGCACGTCCCTGGGCACTATGTAATTTAGCATGGTCAATCCATCCTAACCTGGGCAAAGTTAAAAATCACACAACACCAGGTTATAGTTCAACAGGTTTATTTGGAAGCACTCGCTTTCAGAATGCTGATCCTTCGTCAGGTGACTGTGGACGAAAAAGATCATAAGGGTGGTACAGCGGTTAGCACTGCTGCCTCACAGCGCCAGAGACCTGGGTTCAATTCCAGCCTCAGGCAACTGTCTGTGTGGAGCTTGCATTCTCCCCGTGTCTGTGTGGGCACCCTCTGGGTGCTCTGGTTTCCTCCCACAGTCCAAAGATCTGCAGGTCAGGTGAATTGGCTATGCTAAGTGGCCTGTAGTGTTCAGTGAAGGGGTAAACGTAGGGGAATGGGTCTGGGTGGGTTGGTCTACGGAGGGTCGGTATGGACTTGTTAGGCCGAAGGGCCTGTTTCCACACCAAGGAATCTAATCTAAGTCACAGAATTAAAAGGAAAAAATTCTAGTGTCCTGCCACTGAAATGCTGTATTGAACAAACCTGGATTATTAAGTTTTTCATCTTTTGCAGTTATTATTACTATGTAAATCCCAGAAATTCTTGTAGGTCACTTTCTCAAGATAACTTGATTTTATGGCAAACTGTGACATCTCAGTTCAGACAATGCATTAAAGGTGTGAGGTCAGAGTCTGTCTGTGTCCCAATCTTGAGTCAGACTGGTTCTATTTCCAAAGCAGAATTTACAAACTATTACATGGATTGACTGCCTGCAGATTGTGCATTTTTTCAGCAAAATAGAATGTATCTGCATTTATCATTCTCCAAGTTCAAATTCACCCCTATGGACTTATAAATGTGTATGTGCATGAGAGAGAAAAAAAGTCCATTTCTGTGCTGTATATTTCTGTGCCTGTTTGATAACAGTCATGTTGGACTGGGGTGTACAAAGTTAAAAATCACACAACACCAGGTTATAGTCCAACAGGTTTAATTGGAAGCACACTAGCTTTCGGAGTGACGCTCCTTCATCAGGTGATAGTGGAGGGCTCAATCCTAACACACAGAATTTATAGCAAAAATTTACAGTGTGATGTAACTGAAATTATACATTGAAAAATTGATTGTCTGTTAAGGCTTTTATCTGTTAGATTACAGTGATAGTTTCACTTCCTTCATGTGTAAATCACAAAACCTTTTTTTTAAAAAAGTTGCATTCTCGGGTTAGCATTCTCAGGACATGCAGCAGAGGAAAGTGGCCGAGCGGAGGCTGATAGCTAAGTTCGGTATCCATACGGAGGGCCTCAACCGGGACCTTGGGTTCATGTCACATTACAGGTGACCACCAGTACACTATACACACACACACACACACACATATACACACATACGCGCACACAGACACCCACACACACCCTTACAGACACACACACTCCCACATTCACCGCCTCACAGACTTAAGACATTCCGCACTCACAACACACACATACACTTTCTCACACGCACAACCCCCAACCCAGACCGACAAAGACCCACATGCGCACATATAACGGCGATTTTACTGCTCCTCGGATGCTGCCTGAACTGCTGTGCTCTTCCAGCACCACTAATCTAGAATCTGTCATAGTGACATGTTACACTCACTTTCCATCTGTTTTTACTGGGGCTTGTGCTTTTTACCCCCTCACTGTTTTTTTAATTCCTGTGCTGTTTACCCATACTTTTTTTAATCCTTGTGCTGTTTACCCTTGCTGTTACTTGTGCAATTGCTTAGGGTAGTGTGTAAATACTAGTGAAGGAGATTATGCACTAACATGTATATGTTACCCAGTCACTGAAGGGGCAGGACCTGTTGAGAATGGTTAGTAAAGCATGTGATGTACCAAGCCTTGTTAACAAGGATAGAGTTTGATATTTGTCAAAGTATACTTTTTGTTATTTAGAGTCATAGAGTTGTACAGCTCAGAAACAGATCCTTTGGTCCAACCCGTTCATGCCGACCAGGTATCCTAACTCAGTGTCGAGAGTGTAGTGCTGGAAAAGCACAGCAGGTCAGGCAGCATCCGAGCAGCAGGAGAATCAACATTTCGGGCATAAGCCTTTCATCACGAGGGTTGGTGGCAGGGAGGAGTGGAAGGGAGGGGGAAGGACTGGGAAGGGAGTTGGGGATGGGAAAGGAGGTTATTGGAATTGGAGAACTCAATGTTGAGTCCTCTGGGCTGTGGACTGCTCAGGAGGAAGGTGAGGTGTTGTTCCTCCAATTTGCGGCTTGGTTTGTTGTGGCAATGGAGGAGGCCAAAGATGGTCATGTCAGAAAGAGAGTGGGAATGGGAATGAAAACGGGTGGTGACTGGGAAGTCTGTACAGCCTCTGCAGACCTGGCTGCAATGCCTGGTGGACCATTCCCCAAGTTTACGCTTGGTCTTCCCAATGTAGAGAAGACCACAGTTGGCAAACACATGGCAAATGCAGAACCACAATGTGAAGTCATAGCTTTTGTTTAAATGGAGATGTATTCGGATGTGGAGGAAGTGAGAACTGCAGATGCTAGAGATCAGAGTCAAACAGTGCGGTGCAGGAAAAGCACAGCAGGTCAAGCAGCATCCAAGGAGGAGACTCGACGTTTCGGGCACAGGCCCTTCAGCAGGAATGACGTGTGCGTGTACAAAGTGGCCTCAGCGTCCTCCTACACCAGTCAATGCCAGTCATCTGACAGATGCAGCAAGCAATCAGCAAGAGGAATTGAGTTCAGAATTGGGGATATCTCCCTGCAGTTCGGGGGTCCTTGAATATATTCAAGGCTGAGTTCATCTGATTTTGGAACAACACAGAAGTGAATGTTTATGGGGGAAGGCAAGAAAATGTTTTTAAGACCAGTACAGGACAGTTACAGAGTCAGACAGCAAAGAAACAGACCCCTCAGTCCAACCAGTCCATGGGGATTGTGTTCTCAAACCAAACTAGTCCCACCTGCCTGTGTTTGGCTCATATCCCTCCAAACCTTTCCTACTCACGTACTTAATCAAATGTCTTTTAAAACATTGTAACTGTACCTGCATCCACCACTTCCTCTGGACATTCATCCCTCACATGAACCACTCTATGAAAAAACATGGTGCCCCAAAGACTTTTTAAAATCTTTCTCCACTCATGTTCAAAATTTGCTTTCTAATCTTGAAACCACCACCCGAAGGAAATGACACCTGCCATTCAGCTCATCTATTCCCCCCGCCCCCTAAAGATTTTATTAACCTCGATAAGGTCACCTTCTCAACCGTCTGTGCTTCAGTGAAAAAGTCCCAGTCTATCCACCTCGATGTAGGTAGATCCATATCCAGTTATGATGTGTTCAATACTGGTGCAGGGTCAAAAGACCAAATGGCCGACTCCTGCTCACATTCTCTCTCTGTGTCTTGGACAGCAAGAGACCATAGGACATAGGAGCAGACATGAGGCCATTCAGCCCATCAGGTCTGCTCATACCATTCAATCGTAGCTGATACGTTTCTCAACCCTATTCTCCCACTTTCAGAAAAGTGAAAATCGAGGGTGTGTGGGGGATGGAGATATTTAGCTTCTAGGGAATAAGAAAGGAAAGAGAGTTCACTATAACTTAGAATTGATTGGATTGGCCGAGCAGTGGCAGATGCAATTTAATTTAGAGAAATGTCAGGTTTGAATTTTGGTCAAGCAATCCAGGCAGGACTGACACACTTCAGGGGAGTGTTGCAGAATAAAGAGACCTTGGAGTGCAGGTTCATAGTTCCTTGAAAGTGGAGTCACAGGTAGATAGGATAGTGAGGGCGGCATTTGGTATGCTTTCCTTTATTGGTCAAAGCATTGAGTATAGGCGTTGGGACGTCATGTTGTGGCTGTACATTATTTTGGCCTATTTTGGAATACTGCGTTCAGTTCTGGTCTCCCGGATATAGGAAAGAACTTGTGAAACTTTGAAAGAGGTTGGAAAGATTTACAAGACTGTTACCGGGGTTGGAGAGGCTGAGTAAGCCAGGGAAATTTTCCCTGAAGCATCGGAGGCCGAGGGGTAAACTTGTCGACGTTTATAAGGGGCATGGATAGGGTGAATCCCAAGGTCTTCTCCCCATGGTGGGGGAGTCCAAACTCGATGGCATAAGCTAGAGGTGAGAGGGGAAAGATTTAAAAGGGACCTAAGGGACAACGTTTTCATGCAGAGGGTGGCGCACGTATAGAATGAGCTGCCAGGGGAAGTGGTGGAGGCTGGTACAATGACAACATTTAGAAAGCATCTGAGTGCACACATAAATTGGAAGGGTTGAGAAGGACATGGGCCACAAGCTGGCAAATGGGAATCGATTGATTTCGGATATCTGTTGGCACGGACGAGTTGGGTCGAACTGTCTGTTTCCATGGTGGAGGACTCTAATCACCTTTGGTGAAAGCAGAAGTATAGTGTGAAGACTGGATTTTCAGAGTAACTTTCATAGATGCTTTGCCCTTACTGGGACCGGAAGAAGTTACAATGAAATCTTTCATTTCTGAAACAGCAAGCAACTAAATTAGTAAATCCGGGATTTTGGTGGAAAGTGGGAATTCGTTGCGCTATGGGGATGAAGCCAAACCCTATCCAGTTATTTCTGCTGGTGGCCAAAAGATTTGGAAGATGGGATTTAGAACACAGATGAGGAGGAACTACTTTTCCCAGAGAATAGTGAATCTATGGAATTCTCTGCCCAAGGAAGCAGAAGAGACAGCTTCATTAAAAATATTCAAGACACAGTTGGATGGGTTTTTGCATGGTGGGGAATAAAGGGTGGTTGGGATAATGCAGGGAGGAGAAGCCGAGATGATGTAAAGATCAGCCACCATCTAAACGATGGTGTAACAGGCTGGACGGGCCAAATGGCCTACTCCTGCTTCTCTTCTATGAAACTATAACCCTGCATTTCCCATTGGCTAGCCCACCTAACCTGCACATCCCTGGACACTCTGGGCAATTTAGCCTGGCCAATCCAAATCAAGGCTGGTGAGTGATGTGGAAAATGATCAGAGAACTAAAGAAAGGGACAACGAGAGAAAATATATCAGCAATCAAAACTGGATTCTAAGGATCACAAAACCTGAAACTAAAAACTGTGTGTCTGAATGTGTGCTGCATTGTAACAAAAGTGAATGAATTGACTGCACACATTGAAGAGAATAATTATGATCACAGACTCCTTACAGAGACCCGCCTTCAGGATGGCAGAAATTAGATTCTGAATATAGAGGTTTTAGTCAGAAGCTAGGTAGAGGTAGAGGGTTGACACTGCTAATCAAAGCACTGATCACAGGGTAGTCTGGTGCCAGCTCGGATTTCAGGTCCTGATTTCTCTGTCCCTTGTTGGTCTCCCTGTTCCCACAGAGCAAGATGTGTGTCTGTTCCCAGCTCTGCTGGATTTCTGCTGAAGCTCTGACCTCCTGCTACACCTTCCGGAACAATAAAACATTCAGTCCATTGAGACCCAAACCACAATTGACCAGCCTGTCAACCATCCAGACGTGGAGTGTAGTCATAGCAGGGTTAACAAGCAAATAAAATGAAACAAAATTAGAAATAAATAGGTGCTTATGTTTAATGTTTGTTCATTGGGAAGTGTATTGGAAAATTAACATTTATTGTGAAATCTATAAAAGCATAGGGGAACAAAGAAGTAAGGGCCTGACTTTGCAGAGGGCAAGCATTGCAGACAGACAGAAAAATGTAAAATTAAACCGACCTAACAGTAGACTTTCAGGGCCAGTAAACTACTATATCAACAGAAAGTAATGAGAAAAATAATTCCATATATGAAAAGGAACTCTAATGTTCCAGGCTCCTGGCCTTGAGGTGTTGATAAGGAAAAGAGAATTATATTATAAAGGGAATATGGGAAAGCTCTCAGGCACCCCTTACATGAGGCGTCTTGCCAATGGATCGGGTCCCTTTGCAGAGGTTAAAAATAAACTTTTTCTTTGCTGTTGCTATTAGTCGAGTCGATTTAATTTGCATGATAGTAAACTTGGGGGCTCGCCCAGGACCCCGCAACTGGGGAAGATTCTGAAGATTCCCAGGAGGTGTAGGCGCCAGCGCCTTGAAGGACTTTCACTTCATCTCAAGCGCTAAATTGGCCCCTTTCGCGAGAGAGTTGGGAATCTGTGGATCATCCTGGCGCCGGGATCCGAATCAAATAGGTTCCAGGTAAGAGTCGTTGCTTAAAAAATCCTACATAGAGACTCGTTCTAAGAGAATAAATAAATCAGGAGTAGGGTCCAGTGAACTCTCGCGCGGTACTAGAGTAAAACTCAAGGGAAAGTATTGCTGACTCTAGAGCGTTTAAGAAAGAGCAGGTTTAAGGGTGGTTTTTAGCCCTGGAACCACCACTGGCTGAGTTGGACTTGCCCGGATGCGCCCAATGAGAGGGACCCTCTGGAGATAAAAGTCATATTAGCAAAAAAAAATAGAGACAGACAGAGAGAGAGAGACAGACAGACAGACAGACACACACACACAGAAAGAGAGAGAGACAGAAAGAGAGACGGACATTCCAGTATGAATGGACATGACCAACATTGCAAAGTGTAAACAACAAGAAGGTGAGACAGTGTCCCAATACCTTCCGCGCCTCACTCTAATCCATGATGCCTGTCGTGGACTGACACCATCCGAGGACATAACAACGGCAGAAATCACACCGTATGAGGCACACCTGAGGAACAGCTTCATCAATGGAATGAAGGACAAAATAGCAAAAAAGGTAAAAGACACATTTATTACCTGGGACATGGGAAAGCTCAATTTGATAGAACAACACGCGATACATGCTGAAAAATTGCTGGCTCAAGAGAAGGATAAGCTCAGCTTGCTATGATGCAAACGGTCGCCCAGCCGTTGGAGGGAGATGCTGTGGGAAAAGGGAGAGGCAGAGGTGGAGGTCGCGGAAGAGGAAGAGGGGCTGGCTGAGGTAGATCTGGCAGGTACTTTGTTTGTGGAACAATGGACCACCGGGTGAGGCAGTGCCCACATAGACAGCCTCAGTCAACCCTGGAGGCTGGACAGCAGGGTGACTGACGGGGGAAGGCTATGGTGGAGGTGGGCAGCCCACAAGGAACAGGTAAGCCTCTTTCCTTTATGCTTGGCAATGAAGACTCGCTTATGCTAATCTCTTCTACTAACCTTCCAGGCACTGAAACATGTCCCACCTCCATAGTGAGTGCTGAGATTGCGGAGCGTGGACCATACATTCAGTATAACATTGATGCGTATACGATGATGCCTACCTCTATGTCACACGTGGAACGTACACCAGTTACCTTTTTGGTAGGTTCAGGGGCAACATATTCAGTCCTTAAAATCAGGCCAGTTCAGAGAGTCAACGCAAATAAAGATGAGTGGAAGGTTCCTGAACTCAATGGGTGCAGCAGGAGTTGTGATAAGAGAGGGGTTTACTACACCCCAGTTGTGCAAAACCAGTAATGGGGAAACATTCCAATTCTCAGTTTTGTTATTGGAATTCTGTCCTTTAAATCTGATGGCTCAGGATCTCAGTGAGACTGGGGTTGGATTTGCTCAGTATCCCGTCAGGCTAGCAGGTAATACGAAAGAATGATTTACCAGTGCAGGCTGTAAAATACAACTCACGACCCCTGATGTATGTCTATGAATGGTGATTAAGCCAGACAGCGATAAGATCAGTGAGCGATTCACTCGCCATGGAAGCAAGTAACCAAGTTCATCCTATTAACACCGATTTTCTCACTGGGGATATGCTGCACTGCACAGCACACATACACCGCGATAGCCCTGACCAATCATATGGGAAGGATTGGTTCAGGAGACGGGTTAAACCAGATCAATTGTCATTGTGCGAATTTTATTGGAATGACTACAGATGTGCAGTCAGTGTGAACTTATCGAAGGTCTCTGGGACGGCAATTAGAGCCTAGCTTTTTGACGTGGAAGGCTCTTTTTCTCACGTGTCATTGGCGAAGGCGTCTGGCAATGGGTGGCAGGATTTGGGACCATGGGTACTAAAGGCACAAAAAACAAAAGATTGTGTCTTGAGGGACGATGTGGGTATCTGGTTCAGTGAAGATATGCGGACATAGAGGAAGAAACTAAATTGGCTAACTCAGGCAGATAGGGCAGTCCAGGTAACCCCGGCTAGCCCTGGAGAGCCTAGGAAGGTAGCTTTATACTATACTGGCATTTTCTTAAAGTAGAAATCTCGGACCCAAGATTGAGAAAGGTCCCTACGGAGTTGTGGGCAAAAGGCAAACATGACGTAGGGCTCATATCAGGCTGTGAACCCACACAAATAACCCTGAAGTCTGAGTATTGTCCTTACAGAGCATAACACCCATTAAAACCCAAGGCTATAAAAGGAATTACTTCAGTCTTTGAATCCCTCCTAAAGGCTGGAATGATAATCCCCTGAGAAAACTCACTAGCGAGAACCCCCATTTTTCCAGTCAAAAAAGCAAATATTCCGGGAGAACCAGAGGAATGGAGGTTTGTTCAAGACCTGCAGGCAGTCAATAACGTTGTTGTTCTGCGCGCCCCAAATGTTCCCAACCCCTATACTATATAAGCTCAAATTTCACCAGACAGTAAATGGTTCTCTATTGTGGGTTTAGCAAATGCCTTCTTTAGTCTACCGGTACACCCAGATAGACAATTCTGGTTCATTTTTTCATTCAAAGGAAAATCATATACCTTCACGCGACTTGGTCAAGATTACTGTGAGTCCCCCCACCATATATAATGAGGGTCTCTGCAGGAGTCTGGAGACTCTTGTTTTAACCCCAGAGTCAGCGCTTCTGCAGTATGTAGATGGTTGCTTAATAGCAGCACCAACAGAGGAACAATGTGAGAAAGATATCCTTGCATTGCTCTGCCATCCAGCAAGGGAAGGGCACAAAGCTAGTCTCGCAAAGCTACAATTTGTGCAACAACTGATGAAGTTCTTAGGTCACTTAATATCTGAACAAGGGAAGACCATTGTTCAAGCAATCCAGCAAATTCCAAAGCCTCACACGAAGAAACAATTGCTGTCCTTTTTGGGCATGTACTCCTACTGTAGAATGTTTATCTACATTACGCAACCCTTGAGGCATCCCTAAGTGACATAGCCCATGGCAAAGGGTCGCTAAGCCAGAGTCTGTAGCAGTGGACCCCAGAGGCCAAGAGGGCCTTTGCTGAATTGAAAAAGGCCCTCCAAAGTACACAGACACGGGGGATTCAGAATCCAAACAAGCCTTTTGTACAAACGGTCGATGATAAGCATGGCTGCATGACATCGGTGCTGTTGCAGGATCATGGGGCAAAATTGAGGCCGGTAGCTTATTTTTCGGCAATACTAAACCCCATTGTGGCAGGATTGCCTAAATGCCTGCGAGCCATGGCTGCAGCTAAAAAGGGTGTTGTAGCGTCCAGGGACATAGTCGGCGATAGGGAATTAACCTTACGGGCCCCACATGCTGCATCTTTACTGCTACCCACAAGGTAGTCAAAGCGGGATCATTCCCTTCTCATCTGTCAGCGCAAGCAGCAGAGCTGATAGTCAAATTACATGCCTCAGTCAAGGCAAAGGGAAGGACAGTGAATATTTACACAGACAGCAGATATGCATTTGGGGTTGTACATGATTTTGGAACCCTATGGAAACACAGGGGCTTCTTGACCTCCTCTGGAAAGCCCATCACACACCCTGGCCTGATGTCTGACCTCCTGGAAGCGGTCCTATTGCCCAAATCACTCGCTGTGTTTAAGTGTGAAGCCCACACGAAAAATAACAATTCCATTTCTCAAGGCAAAGCAAACAGCAGCAAAGACAGCAGCCCAGCAGCTGCCAAGTGATCAGTTTGACGTGCGTATGACAAAACTTTGTACCCCAACAGCAGACATATGGGAGTTACAGTCACAGGCCACGCTGGAGGAGAAGCGTGAGTGGACAAGGGCAGGGTGCAGCATGAAGGAAGGGGTGTGGTGTGGCACCAATGATAAACACTGTCTATCGTGATCATGATTCCCATTCTATGCCAAACTGACACACGGTAAGGACCATGTGTCAAAAAAGGTCGGGGGGGGGGGGGATGTACAACAGTATTGCGGCACACTGGTACATTAAGGGATTTACTCACTACTCCTAGAAATATTGTGAATGATGTGTTATCTGCGCCATTATTAGTGTGGGGAGGGGAATACAGATGAGTCAGGCAGCACACCCCCAACCCCAAAAACCCTTTGAACATTTACGGATGGATTTTATTGGACTAATACCCAGCTAAGGGAAAAGGTTTTGCTTGGTAATAGTTGGTATGTTTTCCAAGTGGGTGGAAGCATTCCCCACGTCTAAACAGGATGCCAGTACCGTAGCCAAGGCTTTGCTAACTGAAATAATTCCAAGATGGGGCATCCCTGAAAGGCTTAGGAGTGACAATGGGACACCATTTGTCAATAATGCTTTACAGCAGACCAGTGATTATTCGGGAATAAACATGAGACAACACTGTGCC
Organism: Chiloscyllium punctatum; assembly: GCF_047496795.1. NCBI lineage: Eukaryota > Metazoa > Chordata > Chondrichthyes > Orectolobiformes > Hemiscylliidae > Chiloscyllium > Chiloscyllium punctatum. The sequence goes on from NC_092774.1 coordinate 69,778,409, forward strand.
TACCACACAGCAAGCGATGGGACAGTGAAACGACAGAATGCTACCCTAAAAAATAAATTGACAAAATGTTGTGAGGAACTAGGAGTGACATGGACAAAGACACTTCCAATTGTGCTAGTGTATATGAGAACTAGGAGGAGAGGAAGAGCTAATCTTAGCCCGTTTGAGATTTCGTTTGGTAGACCACCCAACACAGGAGTTGGCCCAAGACCTAAAGCAAGACAAATAACAGACCACTGTGGGGATGAGATGTTGTGTTACTGTATAAAACTCTAGACTTGTGTCTCAAATACAGAATCAAGTGAAAGCAGCACTACCCCAACCAGCAGAAGGGAAACTGTACGATCTAGAACCTGGAGACTGGATAGTGATGAAAGAATTCAGGAGGAAAAGCTGGAAATCAAAGTGGTGGCTGGGGCCATTTCAAGTGCTCCTTACAACACAGACAGCTGTTAAGATCACTGAAAGAACCACATGGATACACGCCAGCCATTGCAAATGTGTAGCTGGACCGGAGGAGACATCGGACGACACCAGAACCAAATAAGTGCAAGCAGTGAAACTCCGATAACCAGATTAGACTTATATACATGGGGATTGTAAGGTTGCTAGATGCCTCAGAAATTTGGGGCTGTCCCAGCTCACACTGTCAGTAAGCGCCCTGGCAGGACTATTCCCAAGGGCAGGGGCATCTGAGATACAGCCGCAGATGGTAATCATAACCAAGGGTGCTAAGGGGAACTTTAAATGTGACCCATAGCTGTTTAGTAACCAGGATGACTATAAATGGGATGATAAATATTTATGCAAGGATCCTTGTGTCCCAGTGACTGGCACTTAATAGTGGCCACCACGGCTACAGAGGCACCTGACACAGGAAATAGGTATTCTATTATCAAGGAAGGAGGTCCCAAGACACAGGTAATAATAACCAAGACTCAGAAGAATGATGAGGGTGTCTGGTGGTGTGGAATAGATAGACCCTTCTCCGACATTTATAGAAGGGTGAATATAGTGGTACAGTTCCCCACACCCCCAACCCAGCAGAAGGTCCTACAGAAGATAGTAGCACCAGTGCACGACAACCAAACAAACCAAATCATGGACATAACCCGAAGCAGGGCAAAGGGCATTCATGTCACGCCAGAACCTAGAGGGAGTCAGCCGGGGCTCAGGTGCCAGTCTAACTCGGTAGTGGAATTGGCCCTCCATGAGATAAATGGTGTAAATGCCACGCCAGTAGGTTGGGAGGTGCGAAGGGCCATCGCTAGATGTGAAGGGAACAGAGCTTGTGCCTTGGCCCAAATACAACACCGGAGATTAGAGGTTGGCTACCCTTGTTGGATATGTTTGCACACAGCCCAATGGTGGACTGCCGAACCAATCACAGAGCCCGGCAAGAAATGCTAGCTGCCTGCTTCTGCGGGCAGCGACTGCCCTGACCCTGATAGGGGGAGCAATTAGGGCAAAACTCGCACCACCACCCGAACACAAGGCTAACTGCAGTCCAAAGGCAGACACACTCCCGACCACAGCCTTCTATATAGTGGAAGGCAGGGGAGAAATGTGTATTTGCAGAAATCAGGGTAGACTCCATTTGGGGATCTCCCAATGTATTACGACATTGTACTTGAACAACGATTCTTGCTCAGCAACCTATGCAAATGGTACGTCAACATTACTTGTTCCTTTAATCAGTTATCAGACCATGATGGCGGGTATAATATGGGCCTGTGGAGAGAGAGGGTACCACCACCTCCCTCCGGGATGGAAAGGGTGCTGCTACCCCATGGTACTGTCCACTGGCACAACAGTGTTCATCCCAAAAGCTAGTAATGGGCAAACCCGAAGGGACGTGCCACTGCATTGGAAGGAGAACACACTCGCAGTCCCCTGGACTACACCAGGAGCGAACATTGGGTGGTCTATTCTCTTGGGAGCTGGGACAACATTGGCAATAAACAAGATTAATGGCGTGGCATATAGTATATTACTGTTAGCAAGTGAGACGGAGGAAGGTCTAGCACTCACCATTAATTAACTAACGGCAGTAAGGGAAGCAGCGATACAAAATCGATTAGTACTAATCATACTGATGGCAGAGAGAGGGGGCGTCTGCAAATTGTCATGTACCTCCTGCTGTTTTAATATTCCCGATGAGTCCCAGAATATCACTAGTGTGATAAATCATATGAAGGCGGCAGTAAGACCGCCTCCCCCAGCATATGACTCTTAGTTCCAACAGCTTACCACCCTTTGGGAAGCTTGGGGGTATTAGATTCTACACGCTCTACTAGTTGTAGGGATGGTCATACTGATAGTGCTTTGTATAAGGACCCTGCTTGTGTACCTGCCTATGGCGTTTGCTTAGGAGTGCAGCAGGATACCAAGAGGTAAAACGACCAGAGGTTCCACCGCAGGAAGACCTGATTGCGTGGATCCCACCATACAGTAATGTTGAAGTGTGTGACGTGTGAAAATGGGCTATGTACAGGGCACACCAGAGCAAGTGGCGATAACACCAGAAAACTGTGTTCCAGGTAGATGATGTTGGAGGAAAGGCCTGGTGCTCTCTAAGCAGATGATATATAGCTATCTGGCTCGGTATATTTTCATGTCATTGTTGTCATGAAATGGAAAATTAACATTTATTGTGAAATCTATAAAGACATAGGGGAACAAAGAAGTAAGGGTCTGACTGGAACAAAGGGGATTACAAACAAACAAAAATGTGAAGGCAAACCGACCTAACAGCAGACTCACACGGCCAGTTAAACTACCATATCAGCAGCCAAGAAAGGAGAAAATCAACTCCATATTTGGAAAGGAACTTGAATGACCCAGGCCTCTGGCCATGCAGGAGCTGATAAGGAAAAGCGAATTATAATATAAAGGGAGGATGTGAGAGCTCTCAGGCGCCCCTTACGTGAAGCATCTTGCCAATGTATTGGGTCCTTTTGCAAAGGTCTGAAATAAACATTTGAATCGAGTCGATTAGGGAGGGTGGTAAAAAAGGAGGGGGGGGTGGCATTGCTAATTAGAAATGGTATAACGGCTGCAGAAAGGAAGTTTGAGGGGGATCTGCCTCTGGAGGTATTGTGGGCTGAAGTCAGAAATAGGAAAGGTGCAGTCACCTTGTTGGGTGTTTATTATAGGCCCCCCAATAGCAGCAGAGATGTGGAGAAACAGATTGGGAAACAGATTTTGGAAAGGTGCAGAAGCCACAGGGTCGTAGTCATGGGCGACTTCAACTTCCCAAATATTGATTGGAAGCTCTTTAGATCAAGTAGATTGGATGGGGCGGTGTTTGTGCAGTGTGTCCAGGAAGCTTTTCTAACGCAGTATGTAGAGTGTCCAACCAGAGGGGAGGCCATATTGGATTTGGTACTCGGTAACGAACCGGGACAAGTGGTGGGCTTGTTAGTGGGTTAACATTTTGGTGATGGCGACCACAATTCTGTGACTTTCACCTTGGTTATGGAGAGAGATAGGTGCGCACAACAAGGAAGTTTTTACAATTGGGGGAAGGGAAATTACGATGCTGTAAGACAGGATTTGAGGAGCATACGTTGGGAGCATAGGCTGTCAGGGAAGGATGTGGTGGAAATGTGGGACTTTTTCAAGGAGCAGATACGACGTGTCCTTGATATGTATGTACCGATCAGGCAGGAAAGAAATGGTCGTGTGAGGGAGCCTTGGTTGACGAGGGAGGTTGAATGTCTAGTAAAGAGGAAGAAGGAGGCTTACATAAGGTTGAGAAAACAAGGTTCAGACAGAGCAGTGGAGGGATACAGGATAGCCAGAAGGGACCTGAAGAAAGGGATTAGGAGAGCTAAGAGAGGGCATGAAAAATCCCTGGCGGATAGGATCAAGGATAACCCCAAGGCATTCTATGCGTATGTGAGAAACCTGAGAATGACGAGAACGACGGTAGGTCCGATCAAGGACAGTGGTGGGAGACTGTGTATTGAGTCGGAAGAGATAGGAGAGGTCTTGAACAAGTACTTCTCTTCAGTATTTACGAACGAGAGGGACCGTATTGTTGAAGAGGAGAGTGTGAAACGGACTGATAAGCTAGAAGAGATACCTGTTAGGAAGGAAGATGTGTTGGACATTTTGAACAACTTGAGGATAGACAAGTCCCCCGGGCCTGACGGGATATATCCTAGGATTATGTGGGAAGCAAGAGAGGAAATTGCAGTACCGTTGGCAATGATCTTCTCGTCTTCACTGGCAACTGGGGTGGTACCAGGGGACTGGAGAGTAGCGAATGTTGTGCCCCTGTTCAAAAAAGGGAATAGGGATAACCCCGGGAATTACAGGCCAGTTAGTCTTACTTCTGTGGTAGGCAAAGTAATGGAAAGGGTACTGAGGGATAGGATTTACGAGTATCTGGAAAGACACTGCTTGATTAGGGACAGCCAGCACGGATTTGTGAAGGGTAGGTCTTGCCTTACAAGTCTTATTGAATTCTTCGAGGAGGTGACCAAGCATGTGGATGAGGGTAGAGCAGTGGATGTAGTGTACATGGATTTTAGTAAGGCATTTGATAAGGTTCCCCATGGTAGGCTTATGCGGAAAGTCAGGAGGCATGGGATAGAGGGAAATTTGGCCAATTGGATAGAAAACTGGCTAACCGGTCGAAGTCAGAGAGTGGTGGTAGATGGTAAATATTCAGCATGGAGTCCAGTTACAAGTGGAGTTCCGCAGGGATCAGTTCTGGGTCGTCTGCTGTTTGTAATTTTTATTAATGACTTAGATGAGGGAGTCGAAGGGTGGGTCAGTAAATTTGCAGATGATACAAAGATAGGTGGAGTTGTGGACAGTGAGGAGGGCTGTTGTCGGCTGCAGAGGGACTTAGATATGATGCAGAGCTGGGCTGAGGAGTGGCAGATGGAGTTCAACCCTGCCAAGTGTGAGGTTGTCCATTTTGGAAGAACAAATAAGAATGCGGAATACAGGGTTAATGGTAGGGTTCTTGGTCAGGTGGAGGAACAGAGGGATCTTGGGGTCTATGTACATAGATCTTTGAAGGTTGCCACTCAGGTGGATAGAATTTGTAAGAAGGCCTATGGAGTATTATCGTTCATTAGCAGAGGGATTGAATTCAAGAGTCGTGAGGTGATGTTGCAGCTGTACAGGACTTTGGTTAAGCCACATTTGGAGTACTGTGTGCAGTTCTGGTCGCCTCACTTTAGGAAAGATGTGGAAGCTTTGGAGAGGGTGCAGAGAAGATTTACCAGGATGTTGCCTGGAATGGAGAGTAGGTCGTACGAGGATAGGTTGAGAGTTCTCGGCCTTTTCTCGTTGGAACGGCGAACGATGAGGGGTGACTTGATAGAGGTTTATAAGATGATCAGAGGAATAGATAGAGTAGACAGTCAGAAACTTTTTCCCCGGGTACAACAGAGTGTTACAAGGGGACATAAATTTAAGGTGAAGGGTGGAAGGTATAGGGGAGATGTCAGGGGTGGGTTCTTTACCCAGAGAGTGGTGGGGGCATGGAATGCGCTGCCCGAGGGAGTGGTAGAGTCAGATTCATTGGCGACCTTTAAGCGGCATTTGGATAGGTACATGGATGGGTGCTTAATCTAGGATAGAAGTTCGGCACAACATCGTGGGCCGAAGGGCCTGTTCTGTGCTGTATTGTTCTATGTTCTATGTTCTATGTTCTAATTTCCATGACAGTTGTTACTATGTCATCATGCTCAGTGTTTGACTATAAACAATGTATATAAGCTCTATACAAACTCTGAAAAAGTCGGCAGATTATTTTGGCAGTCTAGGAGTACTCATCCTTCTGGGCTGATCAGTCTACCAACCCGGCCATACTAAAGAATAAACAATTGCTTGTGTGATCAACAAAGAGTCATTTCCAGGTGCATTTATCGACCAATCCCAGAAACCCGAAGACCTGGACAGCAGTTCAGAACATCAGAACAACCGAACAGGAAATGGTTAATGTCCCCAGGATGTGGGGAGCAAAATGAGACATGAAGGCATTAACACCAACACCAGAGAGAAGCTGAACAAACAGATATGGCAAACGTTAGAGAGTTACAGCAGAGGAACAGTCCCTTCCGTCCAACTCATCTGTGCCGACCAGATATCCTAAATCTATCTCGTCCCATTTGCCAGCGCTTGGCCCATGTCCCTCTAAACCCTTCCCATTCATATAACCATCCAGATACAATTACAGCATTTAAAAGGTATCAGCCGCCACCACTTCCTCTGGCAGTTCATTCCTTACACGCACTACCTTCTGAATATAGGAGTTGCCCCTTAGGTTCCTTTTAAATCTCACCCTCAGTGAACCTATGACACGTCCAGGGAAAAGACTTGTCTATTTATCCTATCCGTGCCCCTCATGATTTTACAAAGGTTTGTAGGGTCACCCCTCGGCCTCTGGCGCTCGAGAGAAAACAGCCCCACCCTGTTCAGCTCAAACGCTGACAACATCTTTGTCAATCTTTTCAGAACCCTTTCAATTTTTGCAACATCCTTCCTATAGCAGAGAGACGAGAAGTACACACAACATTCCAAAAGTGGCCTAACCAATGTCTGGTGCAGCTACAACATAACTTCCCAGCTCGTATAATCAGAGGATTGGGAAAGTTTTCACAACCCACAAAAGACAACCGGGAAAGAATGGAGGAACAAACCGAACTTTTGCGGGTCAGCTTGGACATCAGGGCGGGGGATGAGAATGAGGGAAGGAAACTGAATGTGCTGGAGCCAAGGCGCAGGAAGAACAGAGGATACAAAACCGGCTTCAAGCTGCAATGAGGAATATTGCACCTGCTGCAGTTACTTGTAGGAATCGGGTGCATTTTAAAAATAAAAACAGAAAAGCTATCTACCATCCGCCTTCCCAACGTCGATCCTTCTCTTTCACCTCACCCGGATAATTAAGACACATACCGGAGTTTGCGGAGTCTGCTCCCTCCCTGGATTCACTCCAGTTACTACAAGTGAACAATTTCCCCTCCTGCCATCTCTGTCTCCCTCCCAGGATGAAGAGTTGCCCAGAGGGAGGGGGATTCAGTTTGAAACTTTCAGGGCAACTTCCGCGTTGTGACGTCAATAAAGGAACGAGGGGCGGGGCGAAAAGCGGAGCCAAATGACGGTAAAGGCGGCGGGACCAGACCGAGAGCGGCCCACGCACTGCGCATGCGGTGCCCGGCAGCACAAGGGGAGGACAACACCCCATCACGTGGAAAGCAGGTCACACCGACCCTCCCAAGGGTAACGCACCCACATCCATTCCCCTACTCCCACTGCTCTACATTTAATCCTGAGTAACGCACCTTAGCTGCATATCGCTGGACATTATGCATGATTTAGCGGAGCCAATCCACCCTAACCTACACACCCCTGGGCACAATAGGTAATTTAGCATGGCCAATCCACTTTTAATCTGGACAAAGTTTAAATCTCAACTCCAGGTTGTAGTCCAACAGGCTTCTTTGGAAGCAGTAACGTTTGGAGTGCTGCTTCTTCATCAGGTGGTTGTGGAGAATAAGATCATAAAACACAGAATTTATAGCAAAACATTAAGGCATCCTGCCACTGAAATGGTATATTGAATAAACCTGGATTGTTAAATCTTTCACCTTTAAGAATGGGTTGCAGGTATCGTTACAATGTAAACCCCAGAACTTCTTGTATGTCACCTTCTCGAGACAACAAGGTTTTATAGCAAAAGGTGATTTCTCAGGTCAGACAATGCATTAAAGGTGTGAGGTCAGAGTCCGCCTGTATCCCAATCTTGAGTCAGACTGGTTCTATTTCCAAAGTGGAATTTACAAACTATTACATGTATTGGACTGTTTGCAGATTGTGCATTTTTTAAACAAAATAGAATGTATCTGCAAATATACCTCCCCAGCCACGCACACGTTTGTTGGGTGAATTTGTACTTGCAGAATTACATCTTTACTCAAAACTGCATGAATCCATGTAAGATTCCGTAAATCAGTTTAACCATTGTGGCACAGACAGTCTCACACAGGGGAGCTCACACCTTCAATACATTATCTGGGCTGACACGACACCAATTGCTAAAGTTCACATGAGAATTTAACTTTTCAAAAACGTATGTAAATTACATATGAAAGAACTGAAACCAACATGGTCATCCTTACAGATGAGAGACTTAACAAATCCAGGTCTTATTCAATGTATAATTTCAGTTACATCACACTGTAAACTGTTGCTATAAATTCTGTGTCTTACCATCTTATACTCCTGTGAGAAACAAATCCCACTCACTTCAATAATTTCAGTCCGAGACAAGATCTGAATCAGTAGTGCCATTTATTTTACGCTTGCAAGTGGGTGTGATGTCCACTGTCTTCAAGGCAAGGGACATACACACCAAATTCAATTCATACACAACATTTATATGATTTGATGTCTATTGTTTTACACTGCTCCTCCCCTGCTTACATCGTCCACTTCCCTAAGACCGGCCCCCATTACCCCTGTTTATCTCTTGCCTTATCCGGCCTTGTCTGTGATAAAATGCTTATTTCTGGTCTCACAAGGCTGTTTGACCTCATCCTGCTGTAGGTCATTGTTGGGCATATTCTTTCTTCATCATTATCTCCCCCCTTCATCTGTGCCTTTCCCGAGGCTGTTCTGATCCCTATGACCCTTTTAATTGGGGTTTGTTCCTGTGTTTTTGTAAAAGTGGGAAGCACATGTTTATATCTACTGTTTGTACAGGCGTATCTAGCTTAACTTCATCCCCTCACAACATCTTATCTACTTGCCCATAATGTCTACCTTCTAACATACAGTTTTAGCTAATACAAAAACAATTATATATTTCCTCCACATCGTTTCCATTCTTGTTGACTCAGCTCTTGGCTAAAACAATTACACACTGGTGTGAGTTCATTTTACTTTGTAAGATGGAATTGCATAATTGCAGAAGTAACATTAATTCACCTATATCCCACAATTTCCCCCTTTTCTTTAATTACCATTTGTTATCTTCTGCATTTTTCTTTCAGGGGCACCTGTTTCATCAAGGCTGTTTCAATCAGTCTTTGGGTGACCCCTCGCATACAGGGTATGATCATTTTTATTAATTGTTACCCACCAAAAGAGAGCTGACACAAAGCCTGCTGCAATCTGGTTACGAGCCTTGAATTCATCAGGTAACCCCCCTAGGGACTCCTACCGAATCGAGATAAATCCTGTCATCAAAAGAAGTGTCTAACAGTAATCTCTTACCCCTTCCCTTTTTCCCTCCTTTGTTTTCCTTCTCAAATGCCAGGGTAAATGGAATTGCCAATTGTACAATTGCACATATCCCTCTCCAATCTGGAGGTAGCGTGGGTCTCAATATTTTGCCTCCACAGTCCCACCACAGATCCACTCGGGGAACCTTTAGTGCTGAGTAGTTCCCTCCCTTCTCCGTTTCGGTAACATTCTTAATTTCTGTACATAATTTCAGCTCCCCCAAATCTTTCGACTGACTTGTACCTCGTCTCCGCACACGATGTATGATTTCCAACTGCGGCAGAAAACAGGGGGGGGACCTTTTGCATCTTTATTCTCCAAGGGAGGGAACATCAGTGATAGGGAGGTACAATTCCTATCATTCCACGCAGTATCATCCTGGTACAGGGCTATCATACATTTCATGCCCTTCCTGTCTCGCTTCCACCCGAGCGGAAAGGGAACCACCTGGGCCACTGGCCGACCGGAGGCACATGCATAGCAATTGCTCTTGTTCAGACTTTTCACAGTATACTTTACCCATTCAACCCAACCATTTGCATCCCCGTACCCAGTTTCTATTTCAATGGTCTGTTTCAAGTCCTTTACCTCTATAAATTTTACTACTTTAGGATCATCGGGAGGGGTGAAAGATTGTATCTTATTACCCAGTAGTTCTACCCGTTTTCCCTGTCCTACGCTAATTCAAAAACAATAGCCCAAGAAATCCTTCCCATTTGCTTTCATTTCTATCCCAAACATTTCATTTCATTGTATCTCGTAGGTGCCCCCCCCCCACCCCCCCCCCCCCCCCCCCCCCCCACCAGGATTGTTTCGTGCCATGTGGTTTTCCTTATTGTTAGGTATATTGGGTTACACTTTTTATCAGGGCAATCACGAGCTGGTCGGAAGGGGGCCTGGTGTACTGTGACGAGACCATTATACTAAATACCATCCCCAAGGCTATCCCCATAGGACTTAAGATGTATCTCAGAGCTGCGGTACTGTCTCTGATTATCTACATCCCCACAATTTACTAAGCTGCATACATCAGCGTCTATTACTTGTGGATTATCAGACTTGGGGACCGTTAATAATACATATGAAAATGATATTTGACAAAATCCCAATACTAAAAGGGCTAGCATCATATCTCTAGCAGCATTCCCAGTATTCTAACCATCATGCTGAATATACAATCTTACAGAAATAATCCCGCGCTCGCGTCGCCACTGTATAATCAGTTACTCAAAGTCTCTTTAGCCTGAGTTTCAGCGAATCTTGCGTTGATTCGGCTGTCCAGACTTCTTCCTCAACTGGAGGGTCCACTGGCCCTTTGATCCGAGTGTAGTGAGTCCAGCCTTTCTCCGCTGTCCTTATTGCCGTTTCGGTAGTCAAAAGAGCCTGGTACGGCCCTTCCCAGTCCGGCTGCAATTTAGTCTCTGTCCATGATTTTCCTAAGATTCAATCTCCTGGCCAGATGGGATGAATGGTGCATTCAAGGGGTGGAGTCTGTGCCAATAAACCCTGTTTCCTGAGGAAAGACAAAGAGGAGGACAAACCCAGTATATACTTCTTTAAAAACAAATCTTTAGTTTCGGGAATTGGCAATTCTCCATTCGTTCCCAAGTAAGGTAATCCAAATAAGATGTCATAGGGGGATAGTCCCAAATCTTTCCTTGGGGCTGTTCATACTCGCAAGAGAGCTATAGGTAAACATTTGATCCAGGGGAGTCTGGTTTCTATTATCAATTTAGAGAGCTGTCGTTTGAGTGTTTGGTTCATTCTCTCAACCCTTCCCGATGATGGCGGGTGCCATGGAGTATGGAACTCCCAGGAAATTCCCAACCCTTTCATTACCCCCCGTATCACTTTAGAGGTAAAGTCAGTTCCTTGGTCGGAATCAATATGGTTCACGAGCCCATATAGGGGAATTATGTGCTCCAATATTGTTTTAGACACCCCACTCGCAGTGGTGGTAGCTAGGGGGTATGCCTCAACCCAACCAGATAAATGATCTACTATAACCAACATATATTTTAGTCTTCCTACCCTGGGGAGTTCAGTATCATCTACTTGTATACTCTGGAAAGGTCTCAATCCTGGGTCTCTTCCTCCCGGGGTCTGTTTTCTCAAGACTTTCTTATTTACCTTTCTGCATATGATACATCCGTCACATATTTGTTTAGGAATTGTATATATTTCTTTACATCCATATTCCCTAAGAACTAAATCACACATTGCTTGTACTCCCCAATGGCTGCCTTGGTGTAGGACAGCCATAATCTCTTGCATCATCATTTTGTTTAACATTTCCCTTCCATCAGGTAACCTCCAATGCCCTTCTGCTGTTTTTACAGCCCCTAAATCTCTCAATTCATTTTCTTCGCTTTCAGTAAATATAGGAGCTTCCCAAGGACCTGGGACAGTAGGTATTAGGGAATGAATCACCACTTCTTGTGGGTTCAGGGCTGCTTCCTTAGCCACCTCATCGGCTAATCTATTTCCCCTAACCTCTAGTTCATTTCCTTTCTGATGACCATTTACATGCACTACTGCTATTTCTCGGGGAAGTAATAGGGGCTCCAAGACCCGTTTAATCAATTCTTCATGTACTAATCCCTTCCCCCACCTCTGGGTTAATACTCCCAAAACCACTCCCTTATCCACGGTAGCAACGAGGTGGAAAGGTTTATCTAGGAAAGGTAAGGCTAACACGGGGGCATGGATCAGATCTCTTTTGCCTCATCATCCCAACTTAGACATTTTGGTTCCCCCTCTAATAGTTTGAGATATAATTTCTTAGTCTTCTGTATATAGGAATCAATCCACAATCTGCAATAACCCGTGAGACCCAAACATTTGTGTAACTCCCGTTTAGTGCTGGGCAGCGGCATTCCCACTATTCCCTCTATCCGTTCCGGGCTTATCTTTCGCTTTCCCTCACTAACTAAATGTCCCAAGTATTTCACTTCTTGCTCCACATATTGTGGTTTGTTTTTAGATACCCTCAGTCCTTGCTGACCCAGGAAATTCAATAATTTGTTAGTGGCTTCTACTACTCTTTCTCTTCTTTTTTCCTGTTACTAAGAGGTCGTCTACATACTGCAACAGGGTAGTCCCCTTGGGGCTGCTAAATTTCTCCGATACTTGTTCTAACATCTGCCCAAATAAATTCGGGGATTCCGTAAACCCCTGGGTTGCTGTTTCTGTCCTGTCTTAGGGTCTTCCCACTCAAAGGCAAACAAATTCCTACCGTCCTCTGCCAAGGGACAAGCCCAAAAGGCATCCTTTAAATCTATCACACTAAACCATTTGTGGTCATGAGGGATCTTACTTAATAACATAGAGGGGTTTGGCACCACTGGGTGCCTGATCTGTACTGTTCGATTTAATGTTCTCAAATCCTGCACCAATCGATAAGTTCCATCGGATTTCCGCACTGGTAGAATTGGGGTATTATAAGGAGACATACATGGCTCCAACAGTCCATCTCTAATCAATCCTTCAATTACTGGCTGCAGTCCTCGTTTACCTTCTATGGAAATGGGATATTGTCGCTCACAGACAACATCCCCTTTCCTTTTTAAATTTATTTCAAGGGGGGGGATCTGTAGTTTTCCACAATTCCCTTCCCTAGCCCATACAATAGGGTCTATCTCTCTCTCCACATCCTCTGCCAACATTGCCTTTTGTACAACTAATTCTTTTTCCTGAATTCCAATCCCCAGTCCTAAGAGGATAATTAAATCTCTCCTTAATAAGTTACTTCCTATATCAGGGATATACAACAGTTCCCCTGTGACCCTATCCTTAGGACCTTCTATCATCATAGGTTCAAATACTGGAACAGTAAATCCTTCCCCTTTTTAACCCCGAAACAGTAATTGACCGTGTTGACATTCCTACTTTCTTTGGTTTAAAATTCAGCGATGACCGTGCTGCCCCCGTATCTACTAGGAAGACTACCTCTTCCCTACAGGGTCCCACCTTCAGGTTTATCAAGGGTTCCTGGTGGGCCCCCAAGGGCAGGAACCCCTGACACCCCTATTCTTCATCAAAATTCATAAGCGGAATTGCCCTCTCTTCCCTTTGTACATCAGGACACTCCCGCTTAAAATGCCCTATCTTTCCGCAATAATAGCATCCTGCCTGTGGAGACCTCCAGCTCTGCCCCTGTCGCTCGAACCCTCTATCAAATACTCCCCCTTGTCCTCTCTCTCTCTCTCTCTCCCTTTCCCCCTTCCTCTCTGTTCTACATGCTGCCACCCACCGCTCCAGTTGCTCAATATTGGTTCCACTCTTTTCTTTAACTACCTCATCAACCACAGCTACCATCATTTTCACCTTCTGTTTCTGTCTCTCATCCTCTCTCTTTACAAACACTTTCTGGGCCTCTCTTAACAATTCATCTAATGGCTTTTCACTCCACCCTTCTATTTGCTGTATCTTTCTCTGTATGTCTGGCCATTCCTTTGTCACAAAAATATACTTTCAAAAGACCCTGTGCCACTGGGTCCTCAGGGTTCATTCCAGAGTATTTCCACATTGAGTCTCTTAATCTTTGCAAGAAAGCTGAGGGAGTCTCACCTTTCTCCTGTCTAACTTCAAAGGCTTTAGTCAAATTCTGTGACTTCGGAACTGCCTCTTTTATTCCTTTTAGAATCAGGTCTTTCAATTCCTTCATTTCTTCTCTCTGCTCCGGATTTTGATTTTCCCACTGGGGGTCTCTGAGGGGAAACTTCACCTCTCCCTGTCCAGCATCTCCATCTCCAATGGGGTGTTCCCTGTCCCATATTTTAATGGCTGCTCCCCATATAAGTCCCCTTTCTTCCCCAGTAAATAGTATATTCAAAATAGACATTAACTCAGCCCAGGTATACAGACTGGGCCCCAAAAATTGATCAGTTTGTTCAGACAACCCTACCAGATCCTCAACTAGGACCTTCATTTTTTTTTTAAATGTCCTGACGTCCCCACTGCTGAGGGGGACACTTACAAACCCAATCTCTTTGTCCCCTATTGGTACCTCCCGAAGGGGATAAGTCATTACGTTCTTCCCCTCTTTCTTTTTTTTAATGAAATATTGCAATATTTATAGCTCCCCATAACTTCAAAAACCAATTCATCAATTCATGCTTGACTAACTTTAAAGCCTGTTCCAAACTTGTAAATATATTTATAAGTTTATTCATTTATTCAGTATTTAATATTCAAAATGTAAAATGCATACAGTTCTCAATTTTGAAATCCACTGTAATCACCCAGTTTTAGTCCCTTAATTTAAATCCAAAATTAGTTTTCTTAAGTAGTGCTGACCAATCATTGCTCAATTACAATACTATAGGTCGTGAAATAATCAGAGCTGCCTTAAAATTATTTGTCTATTCAAGTTTAAAGAAAAAAAACTTCTAATGCATGAACAATGGCCGAATCCAAGGTCACAGATATTAACCATAGGATCTTGTTTTTACTACAATCTAATGTTGAACTGAAACTTCAACTGTCCTCCATAAATCGCTTTCATGTAAAGATAAAAGAGATTAGTTAGAAACTGATAGTAAGGCAGTCATGACCTGTAAGAAGAACAGGAGTTATCATTCTTTTTTTTTTATAATCTCTATAGAATCCTTAACCTTTAAAGAAATCATGTTAAGTTTCCATAATAAGAATCAGATTCAAAACAGTCCCGGAACTCAAGCTCCAGGGAATAAAACACAAACATTCAATCACCAACAAACAAATGTGCATTCAAACCAAATCACAAAGGGTTAAACTTTCGACCAGCTGTACAGCTCTCCTCATTCTCTCTCTCTCTCTCTCACTCATTGACAAATAAATTCAGATATTTACAAACCCAGTCTTTGTCCGACCTGAATTTTGGCCAAAAGAGGCGGGACGAAGAATGGATTCCTTAGTCCATATGAAGCAACAATATTTAATCATCTTTTTCCCCTGTACAAGTATTATTTTGCCAATTCCACAACATCCTCCCCAAAGAACTTTCTGGAGGTATGTTGTAAGGGACCCCGCCTCCAATTCCATTGCTTTTTCCTTCTTTTGTTTTCCCGGAGGCTTTTTCCTTACCCACAGCACAACCCATATTGAGTTCCTTCGTTAGTCCCTTATTAACTACTAAAACTCAATCCCGGCCACCAAGGCAATACTTAAAAGTCAGGTTTCTTACCTTGGTCTGTGCACAGAGTTGCCTGGCCCCTTTGTGCCGTATTGTCTATCGAGCTCCTATCACTGTCTGATTCAGATGTCTCTCTTGTGGGATTCGTACCAGTCGCACAAGGGAGCAGACCAAACCAGGACACGAGACCGCTCCTCAATGGGGAACGGGACGCGTCTTCCCAGTGTCCAAGGCCAGCCACTCCCCCTGGTGATGGAAGAAAATCCCGGACGAGCCCCCAATTGTGAGAAACAAAGCCCACTCACTTCAATAATTTCAGTCCGAGACAAGATCTGAATCAGTAGTGTCATTTATTTTACACTTGCAAGTGGGTGTGATGTCCACTGTCTTCAAGGCAAGGGACATACACACCAAATTCAATTCATACATAATATTTATATGATTTGATGTCTATTGTTTTACACTGCTCCTCCCCTGCTTACATCGTCCACTTCCCTAAGACCGGCCCCCATTACCCCTGTTTATCTCTTGCCTTATCCGGCCTTGTCTGTGATAAAATGCTTATTTCTGGTCTCACAAGGCTGTTTGACCTCATCCTGCTGTAGGTCATTGTTGGGCATATTCTTTCTTCATCATTATCTACCCCCTTCATCTGTGCCTTTCCCGAGGCCGTTCTGATCCCAATGACCGTTTTAATTGGGGTTTGTTCCTGTGTTTTTGTAAAAGTGGGAAACACATGTTTATTTCTACTGTTTGTACAGGCGTATCTAGCTTAACTTCATCCCCTCACAACATCTTATCTACTTGCCCATAATGTCTACCTTCTGACATACAGTTTTAGCTAATACAAAAACAATTATATATTTCCTCCACATTGTTTCCATTCTTGTTGACTCAGCTCGTGGCTAAAACAATTACACACTGGTGTGAGTTCATTTTACTTTGTAAGATGGAATTGCAGAATTGCAGAAGTAACATTAATTTACCTATATCCCACACTCCATAAACACCTGATGAAGAAGCTGCACTGAAAGCCAGTGCTTCCAATTAAACCTTTTGCACTATAACATGGTGTGTGTGATTTTTAACCCTGCAAATATAATTCTGCAAATACACATTTACTCCCATGGACTTATGTATGCGCGTATGTGCATGAGAGAGAGAAGAGTCTACATCAGTGTTGGATGCCTTTATGTCTATTTGATAACAGATGTTTTATTTCTATAGATGTAAATATTGTAGTAAATCTTAGTTAGATGTAAGAGAGAGAGAATTCTTCAAGTAGGGCATGATAAGAATCCTGGGAGACCCCTATTTCTTGTTTACTTCCTAATGAACAAACATTACGCTCTATCGTCTGTTTATTTCTAATTTTATTGCATTTTCATTGTTTTATTCCTTGCAATGACGTGGGAGAATTGTTAGATTTGGGTCAGCCATTTTGTCACATATTGAAGCCTGGAAACCATTTTGAATCTCATCTTAGTGCTTGCTTTCCAGAGCTTATGTTTCCCAGGCTCAGTGGAGACGGTTGGCCTTGCAGCTGTACTGCTCCCTGATAAACAAATTCTTTCTTTGCATGGGACTTTATTTCCATCCCCCACAGTTGGCGAGTCAGCCAGGAGATACCCTGCTGCTGCCAGGTCACTGACTGATATCCTTTGAGAGATGAAACACAGAGGGTGGTTGCTGCTTTTGTTGTGTCCAAATAAAAAGGAAAGCTGGCCAGGGACAAAAATGGTGATACAATTCTCGCTACTCAGCCACAAGATACGAGTGAGAGTGTCCTGACGTAATGCTGCTGAGAGCAGCTTATGCTTTAAAAAATGAGTAATAAAGAATTTGCTTGCCCCAGGGTTATGGCTGGTGAAACCTTCTTTGATAAGACCTGGAGCTACACTGATGTCTGCGGCAGGCTTCAAAATGCCACCGATCCATTCAAATGCGCAACATTAGTTTTAATTGGCTAGTAAAATTCTGCAATAAGTATAATGTCCAGACTTGAATAAATTTGGCATACACGATGCAGTGGGCAACTATTAAATACTCTGTTGTATTTCCCCTGGGTTGTGGACTAATGCAGAGACACTAACAACTTGATTAGATTAGATTGGATTACTTACAGTGTGGAAACAGGCCCTTTGGCCCAACAAGTCCACACCGACCCGGCGAAGCGCAACCCACCCAGACCCATTCCCCTACATTTATCCCTTCACCTAAAACTCCGCCAATTTAGCATGGCCAATTCACCTGACCTGCACATTTTTGGACTGTCGGAGGAAACCCACGCAGACACGGGGAGAATGTGCAAACTCCACACAGTCGCCTGAGACGGGAATTGAACCCAGGTTTCTGACACTGTGAGGCAGCAGTGCTAACCACTGTGCCACCGTGCTGCCCAAAAACTTGCCTTGAAAACAGTGTTCAATTTGCAAATGGAATAGCTGAGAGGTATTTAGAGTTTGCACAGTTGGTTAGGCAGCTATGTGTCACAGCCAGGATTTATGAGGCTCAACTCCTGAACTTGGACTGTTCTGGAATGAGCGTGTCTCATTACCCTTGAAAGGAAGGAATAAACAAAAACTGAAACTGAGATTCGAAGAAAGTTGGAAAATATTGCGGAGAGAGGCATGTATGTAGAGAGAGAGGAACAGGCAGGCAGAGAGAGAGACGCGTAGGCAGGAAGAGAGAGAAAGAGGGGCGCAGGCAGAGAGAGAGACACAGACAAGTGCAAAAATAGAGAGGCACATCGGCAGGGAGAGACTGACACAGTGCCAACACCGAGGAGAAAGTGAGGACTGCAGATGCTGGAGACCAGAGTTGAAAAATGTGGTGCTGGAAAATCACAGCAGGCCAGGCAGCATCCCAGGAGCAGGAGAATCGATGTTTCGGGCCTGAAGAAGGGCTTATGCCCGAAGCGTCAATTCTCCTGCTCCTCGGATGCTGCCTGGCCTGCTGTGTTTTTCCAGCACCACACTTTTCAACTCAGTGCCGAAACCCTCCAGGTTGCATAAAGGTTAACACTTTGTAATCTGGTTTGAATGCACATTTGCCTGGGTATGGTGCTGAAATCACAGGGGACGCCCCTGAAGAAGAACACAAACTATGGCCTCAAATAGGGTACTCCCTCCACACCCAAACCAAAATGTGGGTGACCCCTGATGGACTGGTTTGTGTTCCTTCTTTGCTGCTGCCTATTTCAATTGAATATATGCAATATTGTACACACTTGGGCAGGGAGGGAACGGTTAATACTCTGTTACAAACTTGGTGGTGCCCAGATTTTCAGAAAGTAGCGAGGAAAAGAGCTGAAGAGTGTTTAATTTGTAAATAAACAATATGCATGCTGTAAGAGGGCTGCCCTGTCTTGGTTAACCACTTCCTTGCCTCGTGGGCCTTTTTACCTGTCTACAACCGGCTCAGATAGAATTGTTGCGTACGTTGTTATGAATATTGTCTAATAAGAGTAGATGTATTTAGTAGATGAATCAAAACCATCCCAATGATTGAAACAGCTGCCACTATAGTGTTGGACAAATGCAAAATATTTGCATCAATTAACCAAAACTCTTCAAAGTTTGCATTCACAGGTACGCCAAGCC
The DNA here is from genome assembly GCF_047496795.1 of Chiloscyllium punctatum. NCBI lineage: Eukaryota > Metazoa > Chordata > Chondrichthyes > Orectolobiformes > Hemiscylliidae > Chiloscyllium > Chiloscyllium punctatum. Next base: position 69,797,375 of record NC_092774.1, read on the forward strand.
TAAGAATTAGTACCGGGCATATTGGAGCCGAGATGGAAGGGCCCATTCCTAGTCCTGTTGGTCACCCATTCAGCAGTCAAGGTCAAGGGAGGCCACATGGACACACACAACAGAATGCAAAAGAGCGCCACCTCCTGGAGGAACACAGAAGACCCCGTCAGAGATAGATCTTCAGCCTTCATCCGTGAATGGCTCAGCCTGATCATTCTGCCTTTCACTGCGTTCTTTCTTAGCTTTCTTTCATGAACTACGTTTGATTGGACTTGATAACCTCTAGTAAACGGGAATTACAGGTTAATACTTTTCTTTCTACACAGAAGGTCAACCACTCTAGCTGCTGGTATGTGCCCATATTCCCATTCATCCCAAACTTGCACCAAGCGAGCACTTATAGAATTTAACCAACTTGCACCTTTCTTTCCCCTGCCTTTGGAACTGCTCAACTGAAAATCAAAGTCACCCCGCAGACAATCCTGCGCTTGGCTCAGTTCACTGTTGTGGCCCTCCTCTCCAGTGATCTCCCAGTTGCCGAGATTTCCCCTTCCTGATGAAACCCCTGATGATGACTCCCAATCCCTGGAGCCTTCTGCCCCTGTCCTTACTAACCAGAGGACTATCTGTCTGATCTCCAACCACAACCCCTGACAATCCCTCTTGCTCTGGGTATAATTCCCCTTTTGCTGACACCCCTAATCTCTTCTTTTTAATTAAAAAAAAGGAGAGATTGTGGGAGAATTTGACCAAAATTGACACAAAACTGCGTGGAAGTCATTTTGTCACAAAGCAATGTTAGCAGTAAAATGTAGCCTGCTAACATAATGCTGTCTGAGCTGTGGCTAAGGAATTCTGTTTTGATAGCCTGACCTTGCAGCTGCGGGCTGTCTCTGCTCCTCAGACCATTAGACTGTGCTGCTTCATATTATGATGTATTGTTTCCCTCTGTTCCTTATTGGTGATTCGAGCTGAGCTAAACCAGCAGTAGAAGATAACATTCAGTTTTGCAGACATTAAGAAATGTGAACCTTACAACTGCCCCTCCGTTGCATAATTAATGGACAGTAGGCTTGTGTTTTATCATAAAACTTGTAACATTCTGTATTTCATTGTTCAACACAAAGTCCAACGTACTCCAAATAGGTCTTCCCAATGGCAATGAATAAAGCTAGTTAATTGCTCAAGGTCTCCTCTCCTGACTACTTTGCTTTAAATGATTTGGCACACTTTGTTCCAACAGCACTAACAGTTACATCTAAGGGAGACAGAATTCATGTAGTAGACATCAGGATCCTGGGAGACCCCTATTTCTGGTTTACTTCCTAATGAACAAACATTAAGCATTTATTTTATTCTAAGTTTGTTTCGTTTTTCTTCTTTGATTCCCTGCTATGGCTACACTGTGTGTCTGGATGGTTGACAGGCTGGGAGATTGTGGGTAGGCTTTCGATTGACTGAACGTTTTATTGTTCTGGAAACTGTAAAGAGGCATAAAAGCTTCAGCAGAAATCCAGCAGAGCTGAGAACAGACCGACATCATACTCTGTGGGAACAGGGAGATCAGCACAGGACAGAGAAATCAGGATCTGAAATCAGAGTGAACACCAGACTACCCTGTGATCAGTGCTTTGATTAGCAGTGCCAACCCTCTGCCTTTACCTAGCTTCCTATTTGACTATGCCCTTGATATTCAGGATCCAATCCTTGTCATCCTGAAGCCATGCCTCTGTAAGGAGTCTCAGACCATAATTATTCTCTTCAATGTGTGCAGTCAATTCATTCACTTTTGTTACAATGCAGCACACATTCAGACACACCGTTTTTAGTTTCAATTTTTGTGATCCTTAGAATCTAGTTTTGATTGCTGGTATATTTACTCTCCTTGTCCCTTTCTATTGTCCTCTGATGTTAATTTCCCACATGACTACATTGCTCACCGGCTTTGATTTGGATTGGCCAGGCTAAATTGCCCATAGTGTCCAGGATGTGCAGGTTAGATGGGTTAGCCATGGGAAATGTAGGGTTATAGTTTCATAGTAATAGAAGCAGGAGTAGGCTATTTGACCCGTCCAGTTTGCTCCACCATTCGTTATTATCGTGGCTCATTGTCTCAGCTCCTCCTCCCTGCATGTCACAAGTAATCCCTTAATTCCCCGACCATGCAAAAACCCATCCAACTGTGTCTTGACTATACTTAATGAAGCTGCCTCTACTGCTTTCTTCGGCAAAGAATTCAATAGATTCACTACTCAACAGAAAATGGAGCTCCTCTTCATCTTCATACCGAACGCCGCCTTCACTAACCTGTCCACCTGAGACTCCATTTTCAAGGAATTGTGAACCTGCACTCCAAGGTCTCTTTGTTCTGCAACACTCCCCTTCACTGTGCCAGTCCTGCCTGGATTGCTTGACTAAAATGCAAAACCTCACATTTCTCTAAATTAAACTCCATCTGCCAGTCCTCAGCCCATCAGGTAAATTCTAATTTATACCAAACAGTTTTCCTCTCTTATTCCCTTGAAGCTGAAAATCTCCATCCACACACTCTCCCTCCATTCTCAATTTGATGAGCGTAATCCCTGCTGTACCATATCCTAAAGGGTCTGGTTCACGCTGATTAGCAGACCCACATTCAGGGGGAATCTAATTGAAACATACAGAATATTGAATGACCTGGACAGAGTAGACATTAGGAAGATGATTCCATTGGGAGGAGAGACTAAGACCCGGGTGCCCAGCCTTAAAGTGAAGGAAAAACCTTTTCTGACATTCCCCCACCAATGGATGGTTTCACTGACTCTCACTCTCTCGATCCTGGTGACCCTGACTATGACAGTTACCTAGGCGATTCTAAACCCCCACCACCAACACACACCACTGGGTCCGCTACGTCCCTCCTTTTGCCGGTTCCTCTGAACTGCCCTCCTGATTTGGTGAAAAGAAAGAAGGAATTGTGGGAGAATTATTGCATTCTGGTCAGCCATTTTGTCACATATTAAAAACCTGGAAACCATTTTCAATCTCAGCTCAGTGCCTGCTTGCTCAAGCTTGTTTCCAGGAAAAGATTGTCTTTTCCAGGTTCATCAGAGACAGTCGGCCTTGCAGCTGTACTGCTACCTGTTAAACACATTCTTTCCTTGCATGGGAATATTCTTCTCTTTGCAAGGACCTATTATATAGTTATCAGCTACTAACCAACACTGTCTAGACACTAAGTCACTGGGCAAAGTGACTTAGTTTGCTAATTGTTAAATTATCACACAACTCTCTCTTTCTCATTGGAGTGACTTGTGACCATTAGGTTGACTTAGCTCTCCCTGTGAGCTCCTGAATGAATAGTCAATAACCCAAGGTTTTTGTGTCATGATTACATATCTAAATTGGACTACTACAAGCAAGTCACCCACAGCATAATCTATTTCCAGTCCCAGCATGGATCAAGGGGCCACCCATTTTTGCCAGACAAGTAAATGTGTCAAGCTGAGGAAACAAAGCCTGTCAAACATTAATAGACACAGATCTAGACCAGAGTCTGTCCCTTCCCCTCGATTGACTTTCTTTTTCCCTCAGCTCCTACAGACCAACAACTGAACCCAAGGATGAGAAAAAAAATGGAAAAGGGGATGAAAAAAAAGAGTGCCGTCCTCACAGATGTTAAACAGAGGAAGGAAGTTGCAGTCTGGGGTGAAGTTCAATCTTCTTTCAGAGAGAGAGAGGAGCAACATCAACTTCCGAAGCTCGTGGTCCAACTTCCGCATTCAGACAATGGGGGGGCTCTGATTGGCAGGAGGACCAGTCTCCTTCCGGTCCTCCAGGGATTCCCAAAGGTTGGTCTCCCCGTCCATCAGAACGATGAGGGGTGGGGCCCCACTCATCTCACACATGCGCACCATGAACATTGCTCACGGCCGATAGAGCGGTTCCTGGATCGCCTGGGATTGTGGAGACTACATCGGCCATTACAGACATGAAATCAAGAGTCCCACATGCCTTCTTAATCGTCCTTTTCCATGCGTTGGTAACGTACACATCATAAACCAATCTTTAATCGATTTTAAACTGTTACACTGAGTGAAACGCTACAGGTGTTCAACTCTAAACTCTATTTCCAAGTCAGTGTCAGCACATCGCTCTTTATGATACAAAGCTGGGTGGCAGGGTGAAATGTGAGGAGGATGTTAGGAGATTACAGGGTGACCTGGACAAGTTAGGTCAGATGCATGGCAGATGCAGTTTAATGTGGATAAATGTATGGTTATCCACTTTGGTGCTAAGAACAGGAAGGCAGATTACTACCTAAATTTAGGTAAAGGGGCAGTACAGAGAGATCTGGGTGTTCTTGTACACGAGTCAATGAAGGTAAGCATGCAGGTACAGCAGGTAGTGAAGAAGGCTAATAGCATGCTGGCCTTCATAATAAGAGGGATTGAGTATAGAAGCAAAGAGGTGCTTCTGCAGCTATACAGGGCCCTGGTGAGACCACACCTGGAGTAGTGTGTGCAGTTCTGGTCTCCAAATTTGAGGAAAGACATTCTGGATATTGAGGGAGTGCAATGTAGGTTCACAAGGTCAATTCCTGGAATGGCAGGATTACCTTACACTGAAAGACTGGAACGACTGGGCTTGTATACCGTTGAGTTTAGAAGATTGAGAGGGGATATGATTGAGAAATATAAGATTATTAAAGGATTGGACACTCTGGAGGCAGGAAACACGTTTCCACTGATGGGTGAGTGCCGAACCAGAGGACACAGCTTAAAAATACAGGGTAGACCATTTAGGACAGAGATAAGGAGAAACGTCTTCACCCAGAGAGTGGTGGCTGTGTGGAATGCTCTGCCCCAGAGGGCAGTGGAGGCCCAGTCTCTGGGTTCATTTAAGAAAGAGTTGGATAGAGCTCTCAAGGATTGTGGAATCAAGGGTTATGGAGATAAGGCAGGAACAGGATACTGATTAAGGATGATCAGCCACGATCATATTGAATGGTGGTGCAGGCTCAAAGGCAGAATGGCCTACTCCTGCACCTATTGTCTATTGTCTATTATCTGTCCTCAAATAAGGACTGAATCAAAGCCCGACATCTGTTCCACCTGAACGTCGATTTTTTTTTAAATTTGCGGGTTCCAACCCTCTGTTTCAACCATTTATTAAAAGTTATTCATGGTACATGGGCATCTCTGGCTGGCCAGCATTTATTTCCTCTTGAGAAGGTGGTGGTGGAGAAGCTGTGATCCACATGCTATACAGTGTCCTACAATGCCCTTATGGAGGGAATTCCAGGATTTAGCTCCAGCGACACTAAATGAACAGCAAGTTGCTTCCAAGTCAAGATGGAGAGTGGCTTAGAGGGGTACTTGCAAGAGGTTCTGTTCCCAAGTATCTGTTGTCCCAGTCCTTCTAAATGGAAGTGGTTTGTGGTATGGAAGGTAATTTCTAAGTATCTTTGGTGAATTTCTGTGGTGCATCTTGTAGATCGGACACACCACTGATTCTCAACAGTGGGGCAGAGGGAGTGGATGTATGTGGAGATGGTTCCAATCAAGTGGGCGACTTTGTACTGCATGGTATCAAGCTATTTGAATGCTGTTGAAGCTGCACCCATTCAAGCTGGTGGGAGAGTATTCCATTACACTGCTGACTTGTGCCTTGTAGAAGATGGACAGGTTTTGGGGAGTCAGGAGGTGAGTTACTTGCCGCAATATTCCTGACCTGATTAGATGACCTACATTATGGAAACAGGCCCTTCAGCCCAACAAACCCACACCAACCCTCCGAAGAGCAACCCAGCCACACACATTCCCCTACCCTGTATTTATCCCTGACGAATACACCCAACACTATGGGCAATTTAGCATGGCCAATTCACCTAACCTGCACATCTTTGCACTGTGGGAGGAAACCGGAGCACCCGGAGGAAACCCACACAAACACAGGGAGAATGTGCAAACTCCACACAGACAGTTACCCGAGGCAGCAATTGAACCGAGGTCTCTGGTGCTATGAGGCAGCAGTGCTAACCACTGAGCCACCTGTAACCTGTTCTTGTTGTCGTTGTGGCTGTGGTTAGTCTAGTTGAGTTTCTGTTCAATGGTAAACCCCAAGGATGTTGATAGCGGGGTGTTTAGTGACAGTAACACTATTGAATATCATGGGGCAGTGGTCAATTTATCTCTTTTAGGGATGAGTCATTGTTTGGCATTGGTATGACATAAATATTACTTCCCACTCGTCAGCCCATTGGATATTGTTAAGGTCTTGTTGCATTTCAAACTGAAGTTTGTGAGGAGATGTGAATCGTGCTGAACATTGTGCAATTATTGGCGAATATTTCCGCCACTGACCTGATGATGGAGGATGGTCATTGATGAAGATGGTTGAGCCTAAGACACTACCCTATGAATTCCTGCAGAGACCATCCTGGAACTGTGATGACTGACCTCCAACAACCATAGCCAGTTTTCTATGTGCCCGGTAAGGCTTAACAATTAAGACACGCAAACAATATTTCAAAACTAATTGAAGGAATACACAGAAGACACCCCTCTTTTGTAAATCTCCAGTGCAAGCTTTTCTGGTCCAGAAACAATCTGATAAGTGTTGACTTTCATCAACCTTTTTGATCTTTGTCACTCACTGCGCTCCCTGTCCATTCCCCCCCACCGCCCACAGCTCCCCCTGTGCATTCTCTCTCCATCCCCAGCATCTTGTCCATTCTCCCTCTATACTCCGACCACCCTGTTCATTCTCTCTCACGCAACCCTCTGCACCCCTGTTGTTTTTCTCCCCACCCTCTGCCTCCTTTCCAGTCCTCCTACCCACTCTCTGCCCCCATCTATTCTTTCTCATCACACCCTCTATCCCATGTCCATTCTTCCAGTCCCCCACCATTCATTCTTTCTTTCTCCCTCCCACCCCACCCCCACCATCCGCCACCCCCGCCCATTCTCTCTCCCCTGTTGTGGGAAAAACACGAGGCTCAGAGTCAGAATTGGGGTTCAATGACAGAGTTTATTGCATAATGAAATACCGGCGCTCAGGGGAGAGAAAGACACCAACAACACAGTGTCAGCTGTGTGTCTTCTCTCGACCCAGAGCACATGTCAAGAAACTTTTATGCATCTTATGATACAATCGATCAGTGATGAGATTACTGTCTTTGTAACATTGAGTCATAGAGATGTACAGCATGGAAACAGACCCTTCGGTCTAACCCGTCCATGCCGACCAGATATCCCAACCCAATCTAGTCCCACCTGCCAGCACCCGGCACATATCCCTCCAAACCCTTCCAATTCATATACCCATCTAAATGCCTCTTAAATGTTGTAATTGTACCAGCCTCCACCACATCCTCTGGGAGCTCATTCCATACACGCACCACCCTCTGCGTGAAAACGTTGCCCCTTTGGTCTCTTTTGTACCTTTCCCCTCTCACCCTAAACCTATGCCCTCTCGTTCTGGACTCCCCGACCCCAGGGAAAAGACTTTGTCTATTTATCCTATCCATGCCCCTCATATGATTTGTTTATGGTAATCATTGTAGAATCGTTGATAGTTTCCATACAGTCTTTGTCAGTTCCAGCACAGCCTTTGTTAATGTCCGCACAGTCATTGTCAGTTTCAGTGCAGACATTGTCCATTTCAATGTCTGCATGGAAATCCATTGTTGTAGTAATGGGCGCGAATTGCTCTTCCTGAGAAGGGGGATTATTGCAGCCCTGGCTATTAGCATTTCGTATTGAGTCTGTATCAAGCTGTTAGCACTTCTGTAAGAGGTGTTGGCTGGACCCAGACACTTCGGCGGGCAGTGTTCATTACTCATGAGTATTGTCTCCCCCACCCGCCTTAAACTAATCAACTGGGTAGTGAGTCCATTTTGCTGGTATTGTGGTCGGCCCAGGCAGTATCTGTACCTGCTCTGCTGTTTCTCTCCGTATTGTGATCCGGGGGCCTTTTTGTGTGTCAAGTTGGCCAACGGATGGCTCAGCGGCCATCTTGTGTATCCATGTACCTAGTGTCACCCTGCCCCGTGCCAGATCCCACTTCTCCCCCCGCCCAATCTCTCTATCAAGCCCACTCATTCTCTTTCTCTCTGTACCACCCTCTGTACACCCCCCCCCCCTCCTCCCCAGTCTCTCTCTACACCCACACTCTGCTCCTGTCAGGAATGAAGGGCTCCTGGCCAAAACATCGATTTTCCTGGGCCTCGGTTGCTGCCTGGCCTGCTGTGCATTTCCAGCTGAACTCAGATCTTAACTGTAAAGGGGTGAATGGCCTAGTCCCTAGTCTTGTGAAGTAGATTCCGTCTATCTGGAAATAGAGTCACAGAGCACAGAAACATACTCTTCGGTCCACGCCGACCAGATATCCGAAATTAATCTAGTGACCCATTTACCAGCATTTGGCCCCTTATCCCTCTGAATCTTTCCTATTCATATTCCCATGCAGGTGCATTTTAAACATTATCATTGTACCAGCCTCCACCACTTCCTCTGGCAGCTCATTCCATACACGCCCCGCCATCTGTGCAAAAAGGTTGCCCATCAGAAATCTTTCCCCTCTCACCCTAAACCTCTGCCGTCCAGTTCTGGACTCACGCCCCTACCCAGGGGAAAAGACGCATAAAGGTTGAGCAGCCAGACTGATTACAAAAGCATTAAAATGTCGAATCACAGGGAAAAACAAATTGTGGCTTTACCCCTTTTTTCCCTATTGGCATCTGGACTCTGAAAACACCAGCACCCGCAGTGAGCGGACTACACATGTTTTCCGGTGTCAGCAAAACTGAAAAAAACGCGCGACCTTCCTCTGATGGCCCAATAGGAAACCAGGGAGGACCGGAAGGAGACTGGTCCTCCTGCCAATCAGAGCCACTGCATTGTCTGAATGCGGAAGATCGACCATGAGTTTCTGAAGCTGCTACTCCTGCTCCTCTCTTTCTGAATCAACATTGAGCTTCACCCAGACTGCAAAATCTTTCCTCTGTCCAAGATCTGTGAGGATGGCACGCTCTTTTCTCGCCCCCTTTTCCATTCTGGAGTTCATTTGTTGACTTGCAGCGACCGAAAGGAAAGGGAGTGAATCCGGGAGGTGACAGACTCTGGAAACGTGGTGCAGGTCTGTGTCTCAATTGGCAAAATAGACCGGCAGGAGGCTGGAAGGACACAGCAAACCAGGCAGTATCAGGAAGTGGAGAAGTCAATGTTTAATGCTTCTTCAGGATTGGAGATAGGTGCCGGGGCCGGGGGCTAAAGTGGGGATAGATGAAGATAGGGAGAGGATACAACCTGATTATTCAATGGGAGGAAGAGATCGGGTTGGTGGCAGGAAGGAGTGGAAATGAGGGATACGGGGCTGAGAAGGGAGTCGGGGGATGGAAAGGGAGATTATTTGAAATTGGAGAACTCGATGTTGAGTTCTGCAGGCCCTAGGCTGCCTGGACGGAGGATGAAGTGGTGTTCCTCCAATTTGTGGTATGGTTTGTTGTGGCAATGGAGGCGGCCTAAGATGGTCATGTCAGAAAGGGAGTGGGAACAGGAATGAAAACGGGTGGTGACTGGGAGGTCTGGTTGGCCTCTGTGGACCTGGCTGCGATGACCAGCCAACTATTCCGCAAGTTTACCCTCTGTATCCCCGATGTAGAGAAGACCACAATTGACAAACACATAGCAAATGCAGTAACACGATGTGAAGTAATAGCCATTGCTGTGAAAAAAAGCAGAAAGGAGGTGTATTGTTTAAATGTTGATGTATTGGGATGTGGAGAAAGGGAGAACTGCAGATGCTGGAGATCCGAGTCAAAGTGTGGCACTGGAAAACACAGTAAGTCAGGCAGCATCCAGGAGCAGGAGATTTGACGTTTCGGGCATGATCCCTTCATCAAGAATGATGTATGGATGTACAAATGATCAATGTCCTTCTACACCAGTCACTGCCAGTTGTCAGACAGGTGCAGTAAGCAATTAGCAAGGCAAGTGGTATATTAGCAACAGGAATAGAGTTCAGAAGTGGGAATATCTTCCTGCAGTTAGGGGGTCATTGAATATTATTCAAGGCTGAGTTCATCTGATTTTGGAACAACAAAAAAGTGGATGTCAATGGGGGAAGACAAGGAAATGATTTTAAGACCAATATAGAACAGTTACAGAGCCATACAGCACAGAAACAGACCCTTCAGTCCAAATAGTCCATGCCGACTATATTCACAAACTAAACTAGTCCCACCTGCTATGTTTGACCCATATCCGTCCAAACCTTCCTTATTCATGTACTTATTCAAATGGTTTTTAAATGTTGTTACTGGACCTGCATTTACCACTTCCTCTGGACATTCATTCCACACACAAACCACTCTGTGTAAAAGAAAAGGTGCCCCTCCTGCCTTTTCAAAATCTTTCTCCTCTCACCTTCAAATTTACTGCCTAATCTTGAAACCCCCACCCTAGGGAAAGGATACCCAGCAGTCACCTCATCTATCCCCCTCATGATTTTATAAACCTCTGTAAGGTCACCTCTCAACCTCATGTGGTCCAGTGAACAAGTCCCAGCCTATTCAGCTTGATGTCGGCAGATTCACAACCAATCTGTTGAATGTTGGTGCAGGCTTGAAAGACCAAATGGCCTACTCCTGCTTCCAATTCTCTCACACTGTGTCCAGGACAGCAAGAGAACATAGAACATAAAACATAAAACATAGAACATAGAAGAATACAGCGCAGTACAGGCCCTTCGGCCCTCGATGTTGCGCCGATCAATGCCCACCTAACCTACACTAACCCACTATCCTCCATATACCTATCCAATGCCCGCTTAAATACCCATAAAGAGGGAGAGTCCACCACTGCTACTGGCAGGGCATTCCATGAACTTACGACTCGCTGAGTGAAGAACCTACCCCTAACATCAGTCCTATATCTACCCCCCCTTAATTTAAAGCTATGCCCCCTTGTAATAGCTGACTCCATACGTGGAAAAAGGTTCTCACTGTCAACCCTATCTAACCCCCTAATCATCTTGTACACCTCTATCAAGTCACCCCTAAACCTTCTTTTCTCCAATGAAAACAACCCCAAGTGCCTCAGCCTTTCCTCATAGGATCTTCCTACCATACCAGGCAACATCCTGGTAAACTTCCTCTGCACCCGTTCCAGTGCCTCCACATCCTTCCTATAGTATGGCGACCAAAACTGCACACAATATTCTAGATGCGGCCGCACCAGAGTCTTATACAACTGCAGCATGACCTCAGGACTCCGGAACTCAATTCCTCTACCAATAAAAGCCAGTACGCCATATGCCTTCTTCACTGCACTATTTACCTGGGTGGCAACTTTCAGAGATCTGTGTACATGGACACCAAGATCCCTCTGCTCTTCCACACTACCAAGTATCCGACCATTAGCCCAGTACCCCATCTTTTTGTTACTCTTACCAAAGTGAATCACCTCACACTTACCCACATTGAACTCCATTTGCCACCTTTCTGCCCAGCTCTGCAGCTTCTCTATATCCCGCTGTAACCTGCCATATCCTTCCTCACTGTCTGCAACTCCTCCGACTTTCGTATCATCCGCAAACTTGCTCACCCAACCTTCTAACCCTTCCTCCAGGTCATTTATAAAAATGACAAACAGCAATGGTCCCAAAACAGATCCTTGAGGAACACCGCTAGTGATGGCACTCCAAGATGAACCTTTGCCATCAACTACTACCCTCTGTCTTCTTCCAGCCAGCCAATTCCTAATCCAAACCTCCAACTCACCCTCAATGCCATATCTCTGTATTTTCTGCAGTAGCCTACCATGGGGGACCTTATCAAACCCCTTACTAAAATCCATATATACCACATCTACCGCTTTCCCCTCATCTACCTCCTTAGTCACCTTCTCAAAGAATTCAATAAGGTTTGTGAGGCACGACCTGCCCTTCACAAAACCATGCTGACTATCCTTGATCACATTATTCTTATCCAGATGTGCATAAATCCTATCCCTTACAATTCTCTCTAAGACTTTGCCCACAACAGAAGTGAGACTCACTGGCCTATAGTTACTAGGGTTATCCCTACTCCCCTTCTTGAACAAGGGAACCATGTTTGCTAGCCTCCAGTCCTCTGGCACTACTCCTGTAGACAAAGAGGACACAAAAATCAAGGCCAATGGCTCTGCAATCTCCTCCCTTGCTTCCCAGAGAATCCTAGGATAAATGCCATCAGGCCCAGGGGACTTATCTATTTTCACCCTTGCCAGAATTTCCAACACCTCTTCTCTACATATCTCAAAGCCATCCATTCTACTTATTCGTGCCTCAGTATTCATATCGACAACAATGTCCTGTTCCTGAGTGAATACTGACGAAAAGTATTCATTCAGTGCCTCCCCAATCTCTTCAGCCTCCACACGCAACTTCCCATTACTATCCTTGATTGGACCTATTCCTACCCTAGTCATTCTTTTATTCCTAACATACCTATAGAAAGCCTTAGGGTTATCCCTAATCCTACCAACTAAGGACCTTTCATGTCCCCTCCTTGCTGCTCTTAGCTCTCTCTTCAGGTCCTTCCGGGCTACCTTATAACTCTCAATCGCCCCTATTGAACCTTCACGCCTCATCTTTACAAAGGCCGCCCTCTTCCATTTAACAAGGGATTCCAATTCCTTATTAAACCATGGCTCCGTCACACGATCCTTTCCTCCCTGCCTGATAGGTACGTACTTATCAAGGACACTCAATAGTTGCTCCTTGAACAAGTTCCACATATGAATTACGCTCTTGCCTTGGAATCTACTTATCCAATCCACACGTCCTAAGTCATGCCTCACCGCATCATAATTTCCCTGCCCCCAGCTATAACTCTTGCCCTGTAGTACACACTTATCCCTCTCCATCACTAGAGTAAAAATCACCGAATTGTGGTCACTGTCCCCAAAGTGCTCACCTACCTCTAGTTCTAATACCTGGCCTGGTTCGTTACCCAGAACCAAATCCAGTATGGCCTCACCTCTTGTTGGCTTATCTACATATTGTGTCAGGAAACTCTCCTGCACACATTGGACAAACACTGACCCATCTAACGAACTTGAGCTATAGCTTTCCCAATCAATATCAGGAAAGTTAAAGTCCCCCATAACAACCACCCTATTACTGTCACTCTTCTCCTGAATCATCTTCGCAATCCTTTCTTCAACGATTCTAGGACTATTAGGAGGCCTGTAAAAGACTCCTAACAGGGTGACCTCACCTCTCCTATTCCTAACCTCAACCCAAACTACCTCAGATGGCAAATCTTCGTCCATCTTCCTTTCCACCGCTGTAATACTATCTTTGACAAGCAAAGCCACACCCCCCCCTCTTTTACCCCCACCTCTGACCCTACTAAAACATTTAAACCCTGGAACCTGCAACAGCCAATCCTGTCCCTGATCTAGCCATGTCTCCGTAATAGCCACAACAACGAAGTCCCAGGTACCAACCCATGCTGCAAGTTCACCTACCTTATTTCGTATACTTCTGGCATTAAAGTAGACACACTTCAAGCCACTCTTCTGTTTACAGGCACCCTCCTTTAAGATTGATGCCATATTCCTAACCTCCCTACACTCCAGGTCCTGCACCCTAAAGCTACAGTCTGGGTTCCCATGCCCCTGCAGAGTTAGTTTAAACCCCCCCAAGAGCACTAGCAAACCTCCCCCCAAGGATACTGGTGCCCCTCAGGTTCAGGTGCAGACCATCCTGTTTATATTGGTCCCACCTTCCCCAGAAAGAACCCCAGTTATCCAAGTACCGAAATCCCTCCCTCCTGCACCATCCCTGTAGCCACGCATTTAACTGTTCTCTCTCCCTATTCCTCGACTCTCTATCACGTGGCACGGGTAACAAACCAGAGACAACAACTCTGTTCGTTCTAACTCTGAGCTTCCAACCTAGCTCCCTAAAAGCCTGTCTAACATCCTCAGCACTCCTCCTACCTATGTCATTGGTGCCAATATGGACCACGACTTCAGGCTGCTCCCCCTCCCCCTTAAGGACCCGGAAAACACGATCAGAGACATCACGTACCCTTGCACCTGGGAGGCAACATACCAAACGTGAGTCTCTCTCGTTCCCACAAAACCGCCTATCTGTGCCCCGAACTATCGAGTCCCCAATTATTATTGCTCTGCTCTTCTCCACCCTTCCCTTCTGAGTAGCGGGGACAGGCTCCGTGCCAGAGGCCTAGCCCCGTCACTTACCCCTGGTAAGTCGTCCCCCCCACAAGTATCCAAAACGGTATACTTGTTCTTGAGGGGAACGGCCGCAGGGGGTCCCTGCACTGGCTGCTTCCTCCCAGTCCCCCTCACTGTCACCCATCTATCTGCCATCTTTGGAGTTACTACTTCCCTATCGCTCCGATCTATGACCCCCTCTGCCTCCAGAATGATCTGAAGTTCATCCAACTCCAGCTCCAGTTCCCTAACACGGTCTTGGAGGAGCTGGAGATGGGTGCACTTCCTGCAAGTGTAATTAGCAGGGACGACCATGGCATCCCTCACCTCATACATGTTGCAGGAGGAAATAAGACATAAGACATCGGAGCAGAAATTAGGCTGTCCAAAGTCTGCTCTGCTATTCAATCATGGCTGATAGGTTTCTCAACCACATTCTCCCACTTTGTCTCTATAACCCTCCATCATCTTGATACTCAAGAACGTCTCTATCTCAGTCTTAAATATCTTCAGTGACCTGGCCTCCACAGCCTTCTGTGGCAGTGAGTTCCATAGATTCACCACTCTCTGGCTGAAGAAGTTTCTCCTTACCTCCATTCTGAAAGGTCTTTCCTTTACTCTAAGGCTGTGCCCACTGGTTCTAGTCCCTCCAACCAATGGAAACATCTTCCCAACTTCCACTTTGTCCAGGCCATTCAGTATTCTTTATGTTTCAATTAGAACCCTCCTTAGTGTGGGCCTGTTAATCAGCATGAACCAGACCCTTCAGGATAATGTACGGCAGGGATTAGGTGAGCAAACTGAGAATACAGGGAGAGTGTATGGGATGGAGATTCTCAACTTCGAGGGAGTAAGAGAGGAAAGAGAGTTCACTATGAATTAGAATTGATCGGATGGGCTGATGGACCAAGGAGTGACAGTATACTTTAGAGAAATGTGTGGTTTGCATCTTGGACAAGTAATCCAGGCAGGACTGACACAGTGAAGGGGAGTGTTGAAGAACAAAGAGACCTTGGAGTGCAGGTTCATAGTTCCTTGAAAGTGGAGTCACCAGTAGACAGGATAGTGAAGAACGTGTTTGGTATGCTTTTCTTTATTGGTCAGAGTAGAGAGTACAGGAATTGGGAGGTCATGTTGTGGCTGTATAGGCCATTGGTTAGTCCACGTTTGCAAAACTGCATTCATTTCTGGTCTCCCTGTTATAAAAAAGATTAGGTTAGATTAGATTAGATTAGATCACTTACAGTGTGGAAACAGGTCCTTCAGCCCAACAAGTCCACACCGACCTGCTGCAGTGCAAACCCATTTCCCTACATTCACCCCTTCACCTAACACTACAGGCAACTTAGCACGGCCAATTCACCGAACCTGCACATTTTTGGACTGTGGGAGGAAACCGGAATACCCGATTGTGAAAGTTTGAAAGGGGTCAGAAAAGATTTACGAGGCTGCTGTCAGAGTTGGAGGGTTCGGGCTACAGGGGAAGGCTCAATGGGCTGGGGATATTTTGCTAAGAGCATTGGAGGCTGAGGGGTGTCCTTACAGACATTCATCAGAGGCATGGATAGAGTGAATACCCAAGGTCTTTTCCCCAAGGTAGGAGAGTCCAAAACTAGAAGGCATATGTTTGAGGTGAGGGGAAGGTTTAAAAGGCATCTAGATTGGTACATGAATAGGAAGCGTTCAGAGGGATATGGGCCACATGCAGGCAAATTGGATTAGATTAATTTAGGATATCTGTTTGGCCGGACAAGTTGGACCAAAGGGTCTGTTTCCGTTCTGTATGACTAATCCCCTTCGGTGAAAGCAGAAGTGTGATTGTGAAGGCTGGAGTTTCAGAGCAGCTTTCAAAGATGTTTTGCCCTTAATGGGAGCAGAAGAAGTTGCAGTGAAATCTTGCATTTGTGAGACAGCAACTGAGTGAGTGAGGTTGTGGTGGAAAGTGGGATTTCATTGCACTGTAGGGATGAAGCCCTACCCTATCCAGTCATTTCCGCTGGTGAATGAAACCAGGCCTCAATATTAGGGGGAGTAGATTCAGGACAGAGATGAGGAGGAATTGCGTTTCCTGGAGAGTAGTGAATCTATGGAATTTTCTGCTGAAAGAAGCAGTAGAGGCAGCTTAATTAAGTATATTTGAGACACAGTTGGATGGGTTTTTGCAATAATAGGGGAATAAAGGGTAGTTGGGATAATGCAGGGAGGAGGAGCTGAGACAATGGATAGATCAGCCATGATCTTAATGAATGGCTGAGCAGGGTAGACGGGACAAATGGGCCTACTCCTGCTTCTATTACTATTTCCCATGGCTAACCCAACTAACCTGCACATCCCTGGACACCATGGGCAATTTAGCCTGGCCAATCCAAATCAAGGCCGGCGAGCAATGTAGTGACGTGGAAAATGAACATCAGAGAATGACAGAAAGGGGCAAGGAGAGTAAATATATCAGCAATCAAAACTGGATTGTAAAGATCACAACAATTGAAACTAAAAACAGTGTCTGAAAGTGTGCTGCATTGTGACAAAACTGAATGAATTGACTGCACACATTGAAGAGAATAATTATGGTCTGAGACTCCTTACAGAGACATGGCTTCAGGATGACAAGGATTGGATCCTGAATATGAAGGGGGTAGTCAAATGGGACACTAGGTAAAGGTAGAGGGTTGGCACTGCTAATCAAAACGTCGATTCTCCTGCCCCTTGGATGCTGCCTGACCTGCTGCGTTTTTACAGCAACACATTTTCAGCACTGCCAATCAAAGCACTGATCACAGGGTCAGCTGGTGTCAGGTCAGAGTTCAGGTTCTGATTTCTCTGTTCTGTTCCCAAGGAGTAAGATGTCTGTCTGTTCTGTCTGTCTGCTGAAGCTTTGACCCCCCCCCCCCCCCCCCCTCCTTTACACCTTCTGGAACAATAAAGCATTCAGTCAATCAAGTCCCAATCCACAATCTCCCAGCCTGTCAACTGTCCAGACACAGTGTAATCATAGCAGGGAATCAAACAAGAAAAATGAAACCAAATTTGAAAGAAATAGGTGCTCATGCTTAATGTTTGTTCATTAGGAAGTAAACCAGAAATGGGGGTCTCCCAGGATTCTTATACTGCCCAACCTGAGGACAACGCTCTCCCTTACATCTAACTATTAGTACCTAGCTATGATTTACAACAATATTTACACCAACAGAAGTGAGGCATTTGTTCTCGAATAGATACAAAGACATTCAGGATGGAAATAGACATTTTCTCTCTCTCAAGCACACACAAACATAAATCCGTGGGAGTGAATGTATATTTTTGCACAGCTGAGCTGAAGTGTCACTTTTTGTTATAAAGCCTTAAGTTATCTCAAGAAGGTGCCTTACAGGAAGTTCAAGATTTACATAGTGGTGATGCCTGCAACCCATTCGAAAAGATGAAAGACTTAACAATCCAGGTTTGTTCAATATATCATTTCAATGGCCGGTCATTATAATGTTTTTCTATAAATTCTGTAACTTATTTTCCATAACCACTTAATGAAGGAGCAGCGCTCCAAATGCTAGTGCTTCCAAATAAACCTGTTGGACCATAACCTGGTGTTGTGATTTTTAACTTTGTCCTGGTTGGGGGGGGGGGGGGTGGATTTGTTACGCTAAATTACCCATAATGCAGAGGAATGTTCAGGTTAGGGTGGATTGGCAGTGCTAAATTACCCATAGTGCCCAGGAATGTGTAGGTTAGGTGTATTAGTCAGGGGCGAAATGTAGAGCACGAGGGGTAGGGGAATGGGTGTGGGTGGGTTACCCTTGGGAGGGTCGGTGTGGCCTTGTTGGGCTGAGTGGCCTGCTTCCACACTGTGGGGATTCTCTGGAGGAAAGGGAATCTCTGCAAACTGTGCAAGGCAGCGCAGGCGCAGTGTTGGGTCCCACTGCTGGCTGAGCCCTGGATCTCACCCCACCCCTTTCTCTCGCCCCTTCTCCCGTACCATACCCAACCCCAACCCATTGATGGCGTCACAACGTGGAAGTGGCCCTGTCAGTTTCAGGGTGAAGCTCCTTCCCTCTGGGCAACTCTTCCTCCTGTGGGAGAGAGGGGAGGGGGGATATCTATTCACTTGCAGAAACTGGAGTGAACCCAGAAAGAGAGCAGACTCTGTAAACTCAGGTATGTGTCTTAATTACCCGGGTGAGGAGGGACAGAAGGATGGGGTAGGGCTGTTTTCACCATCGCACCAACGTCTGATAGGTGACATTATGGACTTTTATAAAATCATGGGAGGCATGGATAGGGGAAGTAGACAAGGCTTTTTCTTTGGGATGGGGAAGTCCAGAACTCAAGGGTAATAGGTTTCAGGTGAGGGTGGAGGAGATGTAAAAGAGATCTCAGGGGCAGCTTTCTCACAGAGAGGATGGTGCATGTATGGAATGAGCTGCTGGAGGAAGTGGTGGGGGCTGGTACAATTACAACAGTTAAAAGGCATCTGGATGGGTGCATGAATACAAACGGTTCAGACAGATAGGGGCCAAGTGATAGCAAATGTGACTGGCATCATAGAGGTGTACAGCATGGAAACGGACTCTTCGGTCCAACTCGTCCATGCCGACAAGATAGCCAATCCAATTTAGTCCCATCTGCCAGCACCCGGCCTATATAGGGGCCAAATAATGGCAAATGTGACTTGATTAATTTAGGATATCTGGTCAACTCAAATGAAGTGGGCCAAAGGGTCTGTTTCAGTGCTGTCTGGTGCTAATTGTCTTCGGTGAAAGCAAAAGTGTGGTTGTGAAGACTGGACTTTCAGAGCAGCTTTCAAGTATGTTTTGCCCTTCTTGGGAGCAGAAGAGTTTGACTGAAGTGTGTCTGTGTTGATGCCTTGATGTCTCAATTTGCTCCCAGCTTCCTGGGGATGTTAACCATTTCACGTCTGGTTGTTCCTCAAGAAGCTGCATTGCAGGTTCACCCTGAATTGATACACTTTTTTTTGCTTCCCAAAATCTGACCTGCTCACTCTCAGCAGATCCCAGTGTTGTGAAAGATATTAACTTTCAGGTGGAGTTATCCAAAAGAAAGAGAGATGTCAGTCTTGACATCTTTGCTTTTCTGCCCCTGTAAGATCCTGAATCAGCACCTTCAGGAGAATGAGTTAGCACAGAGGGGGAAGAGAGTAAGTGGCATGGTGTTTTCAAATTTGTGGAGGGTACGGCACTGTAGCTCAGTGATTAGCACTGCTGCCTCACAGCGCCAGGAACCTGGGTTCGATTCCAGTCTTGGGTGACTGTCTGTGTGGAGTTTGCACATTCTCCCAGTGTCTGCGTGGGTTTTCTCTGGGTGCTCTGGTTTCCTCCCACAGTCCAAACATGCGCAGTTTAGGCGAATTGCCCATACTAAATTGCCCGTAGTGTTAGGTCCATTCTTCAGAGGGAAATGGTTCTTGGTGGGTTACTCTTTGCAGGGTCAGTATGAACCTGTTGGGCTGAAGGGCCTGTTTCCACACTGTGTAGGGAATCTAATCTAGAAACAAAAGAAAATAACATTCTGCAGAAAGTAGAATTAACTGTTCTGAATTTCTACCCTGGACTGACAGTGATGACTTTTGTAATCTCTTTTTACAGAGTATTTGAGATCTGAAGTTTCAAACTGAACAGCTGAAGGCCTTATGCCCAAAACAGACTCTCCTACTGCTCTGATGTTGCCTGACCTGCTGTGTTCTTCCAGTGCTGCACTTCTCGACACTCACTATCTAGCGTCTGCAGTCCTCACTTTGACGTCAATGTCTGACAGTCACTCAGTCCATCGGGACTGCAACAATTTTCAACCATGATTCTGTGAGAAGGAGCAAAGCTTTTTGGTTCCTGTTTCGGTACATTTTCAGCATCAGTGGGACTGGATGAGAGACCCTACTGTTACAGCGCACTGTGTGTGGAGCCTGAAACAGCTATACGGCCTGGAAAGAGGAATTCACGCCAGGGAGGAGCTGTACACATGATTGTTTGCAGCTGAAGCTACGGCCATGGAGAAATCTGAGGAATTCAGCCCCATGGAGAAACCGTGGAAGTGTGGCAACTATGGGAAAGGCTTTCGTGCCCCGTCTGCCCTGTAGACTCATTGGCACAGCCATACCGGGGAGAGGCTGTTCTCCTGCCCCATCTGTGAGAAGGCCTTCAGTGATGCCTCCACCCTGCTGAGGCATCGGCCGGTCCACACGGGGAGAGGCCCTTCAGTTGCCTCAAGTGCGGAAAGGGCTTTACTTGGGCCTCCACCCTGCTGACCCACCAGCGGGTCCTCACTGGGGAGAGGCCCTTCACCTGCTCTCAGTGTGGGAAGGGTTTCACCCACTCCTGCCACCTGTGGAGGCACCAGCGAGTTCACGTGCCATTGTAGGGGGATTGAAGGAGTGATGGCTGAGTGCCATTATTGACTGGACTATCAACCCAGTTCCGGGGACTCCCGGGTATGAATTCTGCTGTGGCAGTTGGTGGAACTGGAATTCTGTCGGAAATCTTGAGTTCAGAATCTGTAAATGAAACCATTTTCATGGTTGGGGGGGTGGTGGTGAATCCCATCTCATTCACTCACATCCTTTTGAGGAAAGGATTCACTCAGTCACCCTAGCTGTATCCTTTACCTGGTCTCACTGACAGGTGACTCCAGATCCACAGCAGTCTTGTTGACTCTACACTGTCCCAAATCTCCAACCACCCTCCCCCAGCAGATGGGCTGGGAGAATCTTACATGGAGACAGGGTCTGGGTTGAAATTGCTGAGTGAGGCACTACTTCCTCTGGATTAAGGTTGTACCAAGGTTCCAATTACAAAGGGACAACTTGGTGGTTACCAGTAGTAAAGGAAGTGAGGTGGGGTGGTGTATGCACACTTTGACCCAGAGTTGTTTAAAAAGCAGCTACGTTTTCCATGCCCCTTTACTGGGGAATCGGAAGCTGTAACAAAGTTGTGTCACAATAAAGGTTACCTGAACTTACCGCCGGGCT
The DNA here is from genome assembly GCF_047496795.1 of Chiloscyllium punctatum. NCBI lineage: Eukaryota > Metazoa > Chordata > Chondrichthyes > Orectolobiformes > Hemiscylliidae > Chiloscyllium > Chiloscyllium punctatum. The sequence continues at coordinate 69,818,546 of NC_092774.1, forward strand.
CATACTCTCATTAAAAGCTTTGAGCTCCAGGAGGTTTTTGTTTAAAAGCTCCTCATTTCTTTCAGCCTCCTGCACTAAGTTTCCAATGTCGTGTATCAGATGGAGCAGTGAATGAGGAGCTAGTATCGTTAGAAATTGTAAACGTTTCAGGAGTGCAGGTACTGTGTTGTTACATCAGCGTTGTAAAGCTTACTGGCAGCACCGGGAGGGGTGGGCTGTATTCACTAGAAACGATATGGAGGAGCTGGTATTGGACTGGGGTGGACAAAGTTAAAATTCACACAACACCAGGTTATAATCCAACAGGTTTATTTGGAAGCACTTGCTTTCGGAACACTGCTCCTTCATCGGTTAGCTGTGAGAGGTATGAATAAAGGGGAGGGCTTGCATTTTCCTAAAACAAGGAAAGGCAGGACTTGTACAGTTAATGGTCGGGGCTGGATCATGTTGTGAAACAGAGAAATGTTGGTGTAGAAGGGCATTCAGATACATAGTTCCTTGAAAGTTGCATCATTGGTGGACAGGATGGTTAAGAAGGTATTTAGCACCATTGCCTTTATTGTTCACACCACTGCGTATAGGAGTTGGGACATCATGTTGAGGTTGTACAGGATGTTGGTGAGGCCACTTCTAGAGTACTGAGTACAGGTCTGGTCACTCTGTTATTGGAAGAATACTGTGCTGTATATCTCTATGACTCTATAAAAAGAGCCATTACAAATGTGATGGACCAAACAAGTGCCTTTTGAGAGATATAAATGGGAGCATCAATATTTAAGTAAACTTCATCCCAAAGTCTCTGTTTTGTCAGGGGACAATGTAAGCCAGTACGCCTTGCAACTCAACCTCATCTTGTCCTCACCCAATATTCAAGGGAAATTAAGGGATGATGAAAAATACTGGTTTTACCAGTGATCCTCTCATTCCATGAACAAATAAAACAGATTATGATGCTGCCATCACTGCATATGTCAGAATTAAGTGATCAGAAAAATTCTGAACTCACACTACTCACAGTTTGTGCACAATGCCATCATGTCTACTAATTCTGATCATTTCAATTGATATTCAGTCTTACCAAATTAAGAGCAGCCACGGTTTATGTTTCATTGGCAATTCGACATGTTGACTTTCTATTATCACAATCTCTTTGACGTTGTTATATGTATTTAATCTTTAGATTGGTTGTGTCATTTAATTGTGAAACAGACTGAAAATTCACAAATTCACCAAATGCCAAAACATTTTTTTTTAGGATGTTTGGGCACGAGCACTGACAAATAAAATATCAAAGAATTACAAAGTTATCAGGAGAGATACATATCTTGTTTAACCAAATACATTGGCAGTGCAGAGAATTTCAGCAAAGTGCAATAAATATTCACTGTGTACCCCTTATTCAACTCATTCAAGAATTTCAAATTGAGCTTGAGGTAATTCAAGAGCAAATGGCAACATTTGTTTGTTAATACACTCACCATAAACTCTGAAAGATTATTTTTATCAAAGTCACAATGTTTAATCCCAAACAGAGCAATTAAATGCAAAGTTACTTTCAACCATTTAGTAAAAGACTGCAAATTTTATTTCCTATGAAAAACAATTTTATAGTTTTGATAAGATCTTTACAAATATATTAAACAAAATAGCTTTCCTGGGTGTCAATATTTACAACAGTTATGCAGCTATTATTTGGCAATTGACCAACTAATTGAAATAATTTCAGAATAAATTAGCTGCTTCATTATAATACATTAAGATATTTTAATAAAGCCATGAAAAGGAAATCTTTAACACAAAGTTAAATAAAATACAAAACCATCTTACAGAATTAATTTGAAATCATATCTGTTGAATCACAAAAAGATGATGCTCAATGTACCAAATGACAGACAATCACTGGTAATGAAGGAAAAACATTGTAAAGAACATATATATCTCAAATGAATATCTACTCTGTCTTGGACAACAATGACTGAAAATTCTTTTGTCAAAAGCTGTAGAAAATCCATCACTGAACCCAACCTCGAATCAATGTTTTTTTTCCAGGAATTCCTTTTCAGATTTCAGGCTTCTCCAGCTACAATTAGCACGAAGGGAAGGTTAGGCACAGTGCGGAAAGGATGAGCAATAGCAATATCTTGGCTCTCACCCAAGTATTCTCCAACGAAGAAAAAAATGCATCTGGATGGGGAGATGAATAAGGAAGGAATCAGAGGGATATGGGCCAAATGCTGGCAAATGGATCACTAGATTACTTTAGGATATCTGGTTGGCCTGGACTGAAGGGTTTGTTTCTATGTGCTCATTACAGATACTCCTCTTCTGTGATCCACAGTCATCTCCCCATACCAGCTGTACTTTTCATGAAATAATTTGACAATTGTTGACATATACCAACCTCTTCAATCCTGAGAAATTTCCTCTCTCTGCAAAATGTGGTTCACGTTGGCAAGTTCAATCCTCCTCCGTTCCTCAAGAACGCACTTTATAATGTGCAATGTTCTCAATAGCTGTTTAACATTCAATGGGGAAACTGTTTTCAGTCCAACAGTTAGACAGAATTTCTCTGAAATGTTTATGGCAAATGCACTGTCCCACGAGAGCTCGTGGGGCCAGTTAAAATGCTTTTAACAGCTTTTTCTTTAAATTTCCCTGCCTTCCCAGGATAGAAATTTTCTCCCAGAAATTATTTGCCCTGAAAAAAAAATCCAGCAGTAAAATAATTATGGAGCTATCAGTAGAAATGTCTCCGTTGGGTTATCCAAGGTTAGAAATGGAACTGACAACCAGAAGCGGCAGGTACAAACCACTATAAATGCCGGAGGAAACATCACAGAAGCGCTTCACAGGAGGCTCCCAAGCACTGAGGATGTCACCTCAACAGGGGACGAAACGTCTGCAACACAAATTCCCAGCTTGGCGAACAGAACCACAACAACGAGCACCCGAGCTACAAATATTCTCACAAACTTTGAAGTATACTTCCTCTTACAGGGTCACCCAGAGCTGTACTCAGTACCCGGAAAGTGGCCTCAACAACATTCTGTACAACCTCAACAAGATGTCCCAACTCAGTGGTGTGAACAGTGGAGGCAATGCTGCTGAATGCCTTCTTAAGCATCCTGTCTAGCAGTGATGCAACTTTCAAAGAACTATGTACCTTAACTCCCCCCATGTCTCTGTTTTACAACATGACCCAGAGTCCTACCATTAACTGTACAAGTCCTGCCCTTTAGCAAAACGTAACTACTCGCTTTTATTCATACCTCTCTCATACACACACGCTCTCTCAGTCATATACATGTACACACACCCCCCACCCCCCCCGAACACACTCACTGGCTTATACTCCATCACACTCACACTTTACCAAATGTTCACACAGTCTTACGCACACTCGCATGCACAAACTGACATGCACACAATCACACTCTTCTCATGCACGCACAACTCTATGGGGTGAATTTGTATTGGCAGAATTATATTTGCAGACACATTCAATTTTGCTCAAACAAAAACAGAATCTGCAGCCAGTCAATCCATGTAATATTTTATAAATTCCTACTTTGGAAATAGAACCAGTCTGATTCAAGATTGGGATACTGATAGACTCGAAGCTCACACCTGTAATGCATTGTCTGAACTAAGATATCACTTTTTAAAAAAAACCTTAAGTCATTTCAAGACCATGACTTAAAAGTAGTTCTGGGATTTACGTATTAACGAACTAAAACCTGCAACCCATTCTAAAAGATGAATGGCTTAACAGCACTCTAGGTTTGTTCAATATATCCTATTAGTTGCATGACACTGTGATTTTTGCTATAAAATATGTGTCTTATGATCCTGCTCCACAGCTACCTGATGAAAGAGCAGCGGTCTGAAAGTTAGTGCTTCCAAAGAAACCAGTTGGACTATAACCTGGTGTTGTGTGATTTTTAACTTTATCCACCCCAGTCCAATGCTGGCATCTCCACATCATATCTCGTGAACACAGCCCACACCTCCCGGTGCTGCCAGTAAACTTTACAATGCCGATGAAACAACGCACTCTACACTCCTGAAAAATTTACAATTTCTAATAATACCAGCTACTCATTCACTGCTCCATCTGATACATGGCATTGGAAACTTAGTACAGGAGGCTGAAAGAAATGAGCAGCTTTAAAACAAAAACCTGTTGGAGCTCAAAGCTTTCAAAGTCTGAGCCCAGCAGTAAGTTCAGGTTACCTTTATTGCGACCCAACTTTGTTACAGCTTCAGATCACCTCAGCAAAAAGGTGTTGAAAACGTAGCTGATTTTTAACTGTTCAAGGTCAAAGCACCCCTCCGCCACCACCCCCCCAACACCACTTTCTTTCCTATTGGTCACCACTGACTTGTCCCTTTGTAACTGGATCCTTTGTACAGCCTTAATCCGGAAGAAGTATTGCCTCACTCAGCGATTTCAACCCATACCCTGTCTCCAAGTAAGTTTCTCCCTGCCCATCTGCCGGGAGGGAAAGAAGTGGGGGGAAACAGGTGGAGTCAACTACACTGCTGTAGGTCTCAGTCACGTGTAGGCCAGACCAGGGAAAGGATGCAGCTGGGACGACTGAGTGAATCCTTCGCCACAACAGCAGTTTCCTTCCCTAAAAAGGATGTGACTGAATCAGAATGGGGCTTCCGCCCCCACCCCGCCTGATGGTTTCATTGTTAGATTCTGACCTCCAGATTTCTGACCGAATTCCAAATCCGCTATCTGCTGCGGTGGGATTCAAACCTGGGAGTTCCAGAACTGGTTTGATAGCCCAGTCCATAATGGCACTCGACAGTCGCTCCTTCAATTCCCCTGCGAAGGCACGTGAACTCCTTGGTGCCTCTGCAGGATGGCTGCCCGGGTAAAGCCCTTCCCACATTCGGGACAGCTGAAGGGCCTCTCCCCCGTGTGGACCCGCTGATGTTTCACCAGGGCGGAGGAATCGCTGAAGGCCTTCCCACATTTGGGACAGCTGAAGGGCCTCTCCCCCGTGTGGACACGCTGGTGCTTCAGCAGGTCAGAGGAATTGCTAAAGGCCTTCCCACACTCGGGGCAGGGGAATGGCCCCTTCCCCGTGTGGACCCGCTGGTGCTTCAGTAGGGTGGAGGAATCGCTGAAGGCATTCCCGCACTTGGGACAGATGAAGGGCTTCTCCCCGGTGTGGACCCGCTGGTGCGTGCGCAAGTTGCCCATCTGAGTGAATCCCTTCCCACACTCAGGGCAGCAGAAAGGCTTCTCCCCCATGTGGATCCGCTGGTGGATCAGCAGGACCGACGCCTGGGTAAAGCCCTTCCCACACTCGGGGCAGCTGAAGGGCCTCTCCCCTGTGTGGACCCGCTGGTGCTTCAGCAGGGTGGAGGAATTGCTGAAGATCTTGCCGCAATCTGTGCAGGGGAAAGGCCTCTCCTGTGTGTGGATCCACTTGTGGGTCTGAAGGGCAGAGGAATCGTTGAAGGCCTTCCACACTCGGGGCAGCTGAAAGGCTTCACCCCAGTGTGGACCCGCTGGTGCGTCCGCAACTTGCCCACCTGAGAGAATCCCTTCCTGCACTCGGAACAAGTGAATGGCCTCTCCCCAGTGTGGACCCGCCAGTGGGTCAGTAGGGTGGAGGAGGTGCTGAAGGCCTTCCCACACACAGTGCAGGAGAACGGCCTCACCCCCGTGTGAACCCGCCTGTGGGTCTTCAGGTCAGAAGAATAGCTGAAGTCCTTCCCGCAATCGGGGCAGCTGAAGGGCCTCTCCCCCGTGTGGACCCATCGGTGCCTCAGTAGGGCGGAGGAATTGCTGAAGGCCTTCCCACACCTGGGGCAAATGAATGGCCTCTCTCCGGTGTGACTGCGCCGATGAATCTCCAGGGCAGATGGAGCACGGAAGCCTTTCCCGCAGTCGTCACACTTCCATGATTCCTCCACGGGATGGGATTCCTCAGGTTCCTCCATGGCCGAAACTTCAGCTGTACACCAATGCGTGTAGAGCCCCTCCTCACTGCGAATTCCTCTTTCCAGGCTGTACAACTGTTTCTGGCTCCACACTCAGTGTGCTGCAATAGTATGGACTTTTATCCAGTCCCACTGATGCTGAAAACGTATTCAAACAAGAACCAAAAAGCTTTGCTCCTTCTCACAGAATCACAGTCAAAAATTGTTGCAGTCTCAATGGATTGAATGACTATCAGACATTGACAACAAAGAGAGGACTGTAGTTACTGGACAGTCAGTGCCGAAAAGTGCAGTGCTGGAAAAGCACATCTGGTCAGGCAGCATCTGAGGAGCAGGAAAGTCAACATTTCAGGCATAAGCCCTTCATCTGTTAATTTTGAAACTTCCGTCCTCAGATCGCCAAATACTCTGTAAAAAGAGATTACAAAAGTCATCAGTGTCAGTCCAGGGTAGAAATTCAGAACAAGCATTTCTACTTTTGGGGGAACGTTCTTTTCTTTAGTTATTCCACAAAATTGAAAGCACCATCTCACTCTCCCCGTCTGTTCTCACATTAACGTCCCTGGGAAGTGGGGGGGGGAAAGGAGACATCAAAGCATTAACACCAACACCAGACAGAAACGTTAGTAGAAAGCCAGAGTCATAGAAATACACAGCACAGAAACAGACCCTTCGGTCAATCTCTTCCGTGCCAACCAGATACCCAAAATCAATCTCGTCCCATTTGTCAGTACTTGGCCCATATCCCTCTGAACCCTTCCTATTCAAACACCCATCCAGATGCCAGCATCCACCATTTCCTCTGGCAGCTCATTCCTTACAGACATCACATTCTGCATGAAAAAGTTGCCCCTTCGGTCCCTTTTAAATCTTCCCCCGACCTTAAACCTATTACCTTCTGGTTCTGGACTCCCCCATCCCAAGGAAAAGACCTTGTATATTTACCCTATTCATGCCCCTCGTGCTTTTCTAGAAGTCTATAAGGTCACCCCTAAGTCTCTGGCGCAGGAGGGAAAACAGCCCCATCCCATCCCTCCGTCCCTCCTCACCCGGGTAATTAAGACACATACCTGAGTTTGCAGAGTCTGCCCCCTCCCTGGAATCACTCCGGTTGCTTCAAGTGAACAGATTTTCCTCCCACTCCCTCCCAGGATGAAGAGTTGCCCAGAGGGAGGGAGTTTCACTCTGAAACGGACAGGGCCACTTCCGCGTTATGACGTCATAGATGAAGTGAGGGGGCGGGGAAAGACCGACAACAGCTCCGCGCACTGCGCCTGCGCTGCCCTGCAATTTGCAACAGAGTAATCCCTTTCTTTGAGAGAATTCCCAGAGTGTGGAAGCAGGCCACTCGGCCCAAGCAGTCCATCCCGACCCTCCGAAGGGTAACCCACCTACACCCATTCCCCCTATTGCCCTGACTAATGCACATCCCTGAGCACTACGGGTAATTTAGCTTGGCCAATCCAACCTAACCTGGACAAAGTTAAAAATCAAACACCTCACATGTTTGTTTGGAAGGACTGGTGTTAACAGCGCTGCTCCTTCATCGGGTGATTGTGGAGAATAAGATCATAAGGCACAGAATTCATGGAAAAACATTACAGTGTCCTGCCACTGAAATGATAGATTGAACAGACCTGGATTAAGTCTTTCATCGTTTAGAATGGGTTGCAGGTAACAATAATATGTAAATCCTAAAATTCATGTCAGTCATGTGTGTGCATGCATGCATGAGGGAGAGAAAAAGTCTCTTTCCGTGCTGTATATCTCTATGTCTATTTGATAACAGATGCTTTATTTACATAGGTGTAAATATTATTGTAAATCATAGTTGGGTACTAATAGATGTAAGGGAGAGAGTATTCCTCAAGTAGGGCACTATAAGAATCCTGGGAAAGCTCTATTTCTGGTTTACTTCCTAATGAACAAACATTTGGGGTCAGCATGGTGGCTCAGTGGTTAGTATTGCTACCTCACAGCACTCGGGACCTGGGTTTGATTCTGTGTGGAGTTTGCACATTCTCGCCGGGTCTGAGTGGGTTTCCACCGGCTGCTCCTGTTTCCTCCCACAGTCCAACGTTGCGCAGGTCAGTTGAATTGGTCATGCTAAATTGCCCATAATGTTAGGTGCATTAGATAGGGGTAAATGTAGGGGAATGGGTCTGGGTGGGTTACTCTTCGAAGGTCAGTGTAGACTTTTTCGGTGGGAGGGCCTGTTTCCATACTATAGGAATCTAATCTAAATAAGCACGAGCACCTATATACATTTAACTTTGTTTCATTTTTCTTGTTTGATTCCATGCTATAACTACACTCTTGTGTCTGATTGGTTTGAGAGACTGGGAGATTGTGGGTTGGGTCTCAATTCACTGAATGTTTTATTGTTCCAGAAGGTGTAAAGGGGTGGGGGTGGGGTCAAAGCTTCAGCAGAAATCCAGCAGAGCTGAGGGCAGACCCACATTTTACTCTGTTGGAACAGAAAAATCAGAGGACAGAGAAACCAGGACCTGAAATCCGAGCTGACACCAGATTACCCTGTGATCAGCACTTTCATTAGCACCTCTCCCATTATCTTGCTTTCCATTTGACCACCCCCTCAATTTTCAGGATCCAACCCTTGTCATTCTGAAACCATGTCTCCGTTAGGAGTCACATATCATAATTATTCTCTTCAATGTGTGCAGTCAATTCATTCTCTTTTGTTACAATGCAGCACACATTCGGACACACCGTTTTTTTGTTTCAATTTTTGTGATCTTTAGAATCCAGTTTTGATCGCTGGAATATTTACTCTCCTTGTCCCTTTCTATCATTCTCTGATGTTAATTCTCCACATCACTACATTGCTCACTGGCCTTGATTTGGATTGACTATGCTAAAGTGCCAAAAGTGCAGGTTCGGTGGGTTAGCCATGGGAAATGCAGGGTTATAGTTCCATAGTAATAGAAGCAGGAGTAGGCTATTGGCTCATTGAGCCTGCTCTGCCATTCATTCAGCTCATGGCTGACCTATCCATCGTCTCAGCTACTCCTACCTCCATTGTCCCAACTACCCTGAATTCCCCCACCATTGCAAAAACCCATCCAACTGTGTCTTGAATATACTTAATGAAGCTGCCTCTCCTGATTCCTTCGCAGAAAATTCCATAGATTCACTACTCTCCAGGAAAAGCAATTCCTCCTCATCTCTGTCCTAAATCTACTCCCCCTAATCTTGAGTCCGAGTCTCATCTACCAGCAGAAATGACTGGATAGGGTAGGGCTTCATCCCCACAGTTCAATGAATTCCCACTTTCCAAGATGTATTCACTCATTCAGTTGCTGTCTCACAAATAAAAGATTTAATTTGCAACTTCTGTTCCCAGTCAAGGCAAAACATCTTTGAAAGCTGCTCTGAAAGTCCAGTCTTCAGAACCACACTTCTGCTTTCACCGAAGACGATGAGAGTCATACAGCGCAGAAACATACCCTTCAATCCAACTCATCTGTGCCAACAAGGAATCCTAAATTAACCTAAATCATTTGCCAGCATCTGGCCCATATCCCCCTAAAACCTTCCACTTCATATTCCCATCCAGATGCCTTTTAAATTTTGTAGTAATTGTATCAGACTCCATCACCCTCTGTGAAAACGTTGCTCCTCAGGTCCCTTTTAAATCATTCCCTCTCACCGCAAACATATGCCGTCCAGTTTTGGACTCCCCTAACCTGGGTACTCACCCTATCCTGCCCCTTATAAACATCTATAAGGTCACCCCTCAACCTCCAATGCTCCACGGAAAATTTTCACTGGCCTATTTAGCCTCTTCCTGTCTTAAACACTCCAACTCTGGCAACAGCCTTGAAAATCCTTTCTGAACCCTTTCAAAGTTTCACAACATCTTTCCTGTAGCAGGGAGACCAGAACTGAACACAGTATTCTAAAAGTGGCCTAACCAATGTCCTGTACAGACACTCCATGAACTCCTAAGACTCACTTTCAAGGACCCATGAACCTGCACTCCAAGATCTCTCTGTTCTGTGACGCTCCCCTTAACTGTGCCAGTCCTGCCTGGATTGCTTGACCAAAATGCAACACCTCACATTTCTCTAAATTAAACTCCATCTGTCACTCCTTGGTCCATTGGCCCATCTGATCAATTCTAATTTACAGCAAACTCTTTTTCCTCTCTTATTCCCTGGAAGCTGAAAATCTCCATCTCACACACTCTCCCTCCATTCTCACTTTACTGAACCTAATCCCTGCTCTACCTCACCCTGAAGGGTCTGGTTCATGCTGATTAACAGGTGTCACAAAGCTAGTTCCTTTTTTGACTAAAAGCTTTTCTCTGGCTCAAGGAGACTCTGTCCATGACTTTTTTCAGAGAGGTAATAAACCGGCCGGGTTCTGATCAGTCTGGTTTGAACAGAGATGAAAGGGATTTTGAAAGGCCTTTAGTTTATATGAAACAAGTGTGACTTCAGGCCAAATTGGTCATGTTTTAGAAGTGACCTGTATAAAGAAAGTGGAGTGAGCTGAGCAGTTTTAGTTCAGTATTGAACTGGTTGGAAGTTCAACAGGGAGCTATGTGGAAACTCACTCTCTTTTCCGCCTCTCAACTTCAACCTGTGTGTTCCATTTATACTGGTTTTCAAAGGGAGTTGGCTTATTGGGACTGTTGTGTATATTCAGAACAGCATAACTGAGTCTAGTTGGCAAGGTTGAGTTCTGTAGGGGTTCATTATTCTGAGCTTTGTGTTTCATTGTGTAATTTTGTGAATAAATTTTTGTCTGTTTTAAAATCTAGTAGTCAACCAAGCTAACTTACTCCAGGTAATTTTCACTGTACACTTACCAAATCAAATTGCAAAGTTATGGTCTGGGGCTGCCTGCTTAAGAATGTTTTGAGTGGTCTGGCTTAGTCCATAACACAGCCCCACATTCACACTCAGGGAAGATATAATTGAAACATACAGAACATTGAAAGGCCTAAACAAAGTGGGCATTGGGAAGATGCTTCCATTGATGGGCGAGGCCAGGACCTGAAAGAGACTAGAAAAGGGAAGACCTTTTTAGAAGGGAGATAAGGAGAAACTTTTCAGCCTGAGAGTGGTGAATCCATGGAATTTATTGCGGCATGAGGCTGTGGAGGCTAGGTCACTGAGGATATTTAAGACTGAGATAGATAGGTTCTTGAGTATCAAGGGGATCAAGGGTTATGGGGAGGAAGTGGGAGAATGAGGTTGAGAAACTTATCAATTACGGTTGTGTGGTATGAGCAGACCTGATGGGCTGAATGGTCTAATTCCTGCTCCTATGTTTTATGGTCTCTTGCTGTCCTGGACACAGTGTGAGAGAATTGGGAGCAGGAGTAGGCCATTTGGTCTTTTGAGCATGCACCAGCACTGAACAGATCATAACTGGATATGAATATTCCTACATCTAAGTGGATAGGCTGGGACTTTTTTCACAGGAGCACAGGAAGTTGAGAAGTTTATAAAACCAAGAGGGGTGTCAATGAGGTGAGTGGCTGGTGCTGTTTCCTTCAGATGGGGGTTTCAAGATTAGGGAGCAAACTTTTAAGGGGAGAGGAGAAAAATTTTAAAAAGACATAAGGAACACCTTTTTTTGAAAGAGAGTGGTTTGTGTGTGGAATCAATGTCCTAAGGAAGTGGTGGATATAGGTACAGTAATAACATTTAAAAGACATTTGGATAAGTACATGAGTAGGAAAGGTTCAGAGGGATATGGGCCAAACTACATGGGACTAGTTTAGTTTGTGAATATAATCAGCATGGACTAGTTGGACTGAAGTGTCTGTTTCTAAGCTGTATGACTCTGTAACTGTTCTGTACTGGTCTTAAAACCATTATTTTTGCCATCCCCATCACCATCCACTTTTTTGTGGTTCAGAAATCAGATGAACGCAGGCTTGAATATATTCAATGGCTGCCTGATCGCAGAAAGCCATCCCAACTTCTGAACTCTTGCTAATGTACCACTTGCCTTGCTGATTGCTTACTACACCTGTCTGACAACTGGCAGTGACTGGTGTGGAAGGATGTTGAGGCCCCTTTGTACATCCACACATCATTCCTGACGAAGGGCTCGTGTCCAAATCACCAACAATCCTGGTCCTCGGATGCTGCCTGACCTGCTGTGCTTTTACAGTACCACACTTTTCGACTCTAATCTCCAGCCTGTGCAGTCCTCACTTTGTCCACATGCCCAATATATCACTATTTAAACAATGCACCTTTTTTCTGCTTTTCCTTCCACAGCAAAGGCAAAATCATCACATTGTGGTAATGCGTTTGCCAATGGAGCCACAGACCTGAACCAACGTTTGCAGAGTCTGTTCCCCCAACCCCCGATTCACCCCATTTCCTTTCAGTTGCTGCAAATCAACAACTGAAGCTCAGAATTTAGAAAAGAAATTGAAAATAGGGTGAGAAAAGAGAGTGCCGTATTCACAGATATTGGACAGAGGAAGGAGGTTGCAATCTCGGGTGAAGTTCAATCTTTATTCAGAGAGAGGAGCAACAACAGTAACTTCCGAAGCTCATGTTCCAACTTCCGCATTCAGACAATAGGGGCGCTCTGATTGGCAGGAGGATCAGTCTCCTTCCGGTCGTCCAGTGCTTCCTATTGGTCCATCAAAAGAAGGGCGCGAGCCGTGTGCGCGGACACCGAGAAGCAGGCTTAGTTTTTTTTCGCTGACTCCGAGGAGCATGCGCAGTGCTCGCTGCCACAGAGACGCTGGAGATCCTGGAAGGTGGTAATACTGACAGATTTGAAGTGTCCAAATGCCAATAGGAGAAAAAAAGGCTGGAGCCACTTTCTTTTCCCCTCTGTGGCTCGACTTATTAGCCCTTTTGCATTTGTTCGGCTGCTCACCTTTTGTATATCTTTTCCCCAGGGTTGGGGGTCCTAAACGAGAGGGCATAGGTTTAGGGTAAGTGGGGAAAGATTTGAGTGACCTCGGATTAGAAAGAAAAAGTGTGAAAGTTAATTGGTCTTAAGAAATGCCCTCTCTTACACCCCAACAAAAAAATAAATTGTTCACAGCCTATTGATCACTTAGTGGGAAGAATGTTGTGAAACTTGAAAGGATTCAGAAATGACTTACTTATAAGGATGTTGTTAGGTTTGGAGCTACAGAGAGAGAAACTGAAAAGGCTGGAGCTGTTTTCCCTGGAGTATTGGAGACTGAGGGGGTAACCTTATAGAGGTTTATAAAATCATGAAGGGCATAGATAATGTAAATAGACAAGGTATTTCTCCGGAGGTGGAGAGGTCCAGGAGTAGAACTAGAAGTCGTTTAGGGTGAGAGGGGAAAACTTAAAAGTGTCCTATGGGGCAACTTGTTTCACACAGAGAGTGGTACGTAAATTGAATGAGCTGCCAGAGGAAGTGGTACAATTACAACATTTATAAGGTATCTGGATGGGGACATGAACAGGAAGGTTGACAGGGATATGGGCAAAGTGCTGGCAAATGAGACTAGGTTAATTTAGGATATCTGGTCAGTTGGGACCGAAGGCTTTGTTTCTGTGCTCTACAATTGTATGATTCTTTTTTGACATAGTCTGAGCCAATTTCACAAGACTAGGAATAGGCCATTCACCCATTACAGCCTGTCCTCAGCTGTGGCCTAACTGCACATATTTCAATGCAAGTTTCAAAAGATGTCTGCAGCTTTCTTATAAAATTGAACATACTTTAATAATGTTTCTGAATATATCATTTTAGCTATTCTTAATTTTAAAAATAAGCCATTTCCCAGGTAGAGTCATCACCATCCGTTCTCTCTCCCTCTTCTTATCGGTTCCTGAATCCTGGCACCAGGCAGACACCAATGTCATCTGGCCTCCAGCTGGGAACTGCAGAGAACGGAGACAATCCCTGACCCAATCAGAAGGCTGTCCTGAGGGGAATGACCATCTCCCAGAATAAAGTGTCCGGTTAAGATTCCCCCCACCCACCACCACCGTGTCTGCAGCCTGGCCTCTAGCTGAATCTGAACCGAAGGTCCTCCAGCGTGTATTTACCCTGGATGATAGCATCCAGAGCCTCCCACCTTCTGTAAGACAAGTGCCACTCTGTCCTCTCCGATGTGTGTTGTGTCACTGCTTAACTGTTTCCAGTGGCTGAGCAGAGGTTGATGGTCAAGTTCAGAACCCACGAGGAGAACCTTGGGTGACCCCACTACACCCTACACTCTCTCACATTCACGCAGACCCTCTCTCATACACATGGTCTCTCTCAGACACACACAAATCCACCACTGCAGATACCCTCATACTCCATCACACATGCAAAAACACACACTCACTACTCTCTCATGCATGCACATACATACAAGTCCATGGGATGAATTTGCATTTGCAGTATTATATTTGCAGATAGATTCAGTGTGTGCTTTTTGTGGAAAAATCGGCAGGCAGTTAATGGAGGCAATCAATCCATGTAATATTTTATCAACTCATACTTCGGAAATAGAACCAGTCTGATTCAAGATTGGGATACAGACAGACTGAACCTCTCACCTTTCATGCATTGTCTGAACTGAGATGTCACCTATTTTTATAAAACCTTAAGTCATCTTGAGAACATGAACTAAAAGTAGTTCTGGGATTTACATATTAATGAACATAAACCTGCAAACCATTCTAAAAGATGGAAGACTTAACAGCAATCTAGGTTTGTTCAATATATCCTATCAGTTGCATGACACTGTGATCTTTTGCTATAAAATCTGTGTCTTCTGATCCTGCTCCACAGCTACCTGATGAAGGAGCAGCACTCTGAAAGCTAGTGCTTCCAAATAAACCTGTTGGACTCTAAGCTGGTGTTGTGAGATTTTAACTTTGTGCACACCAGTCCAAACACTGACACCTCCACAACGTTTCTGGTGAACACAGCCCACACTTCCGCCACTAAACTTTACAATGCTGATAAAACAACGCAGTGCCTGCATTCCTAAAAAATGTACAATTTCTAATGATACTAGCTACTCATTCACTGCTCCATCTGATACATGACATTGGAAATTTAGCGCAGGACGTTGAAAGAAATGATCAGCTTTTAAACAAAAACCTCTTGGAGCTGAAAGCCTTCAATGAGAGTCTGAGCCCAGCAGTAAGTTCAGGTAACTTTTATTGCGACCCAACTTTGTTACAGCTTCAGATCTGCCCAGCAAAAAGGTGTAGAAAAAGTATCTTTTTTTAAAAATAACAGCTCAAGGTCAAAGCACACACACTTCTCCCCACGCCCCCCTCACCCCCACGTTCTTTACTATTTGTCAGCACAGAGTTTTCCTTTTGTAATTGGATCCTTGGTATAGCCATAAACTAGAAGAAGTATTGCCTCATGCACCAATTTGAACACGTACCTTGTCTCCAAGTAGGTTTCTCCCCCCTCATCGGCTGGAGTTGGGGTGGGGGGGTGGGAAAGAAGGAGTGCAGAATAGTCAACCAGACTGCTGTGGGTCTGGAGTCACGTGTAGGCCAGCCCGGGTAATTAGATTAGATTAGATTACTTACAGTGTGGAAAAAGGCTCTTCGGCCCAACAAGTCCACACCGCCCCGCAGAAGCGCAACCCACCCATACCCCTACATCTACCCCTTACCTAACACTACGGGCAATTTAGCATGGCCAATTCACCTGACCTGCACATCTTTGGACTGTGGGAGGAAACCCACGCAGATACAGAGAGAATGTGCAAACTCCACATGGAGTCGCCTGAGGCGGGAATTGAACCCAGGTCTCTGGCGCTGTGAGGCAGCAGTGCTAACCACTGTGCCACCGTGTAAAGGATGCACTGTGACGAGTGAGTGAATCTGTTCCCACAACAGCAGTTTCCTTCCCTAAAAAGGTTGCGAGTGAATCAGATGGGGGTTTCCCCTCCCCTCCCTGACAATGGTTTCGTTGTTAGATTCTGAACTCCAGATTTCTAACCGAATTCCAATTCCACCATCTGCCTTGGCAGCTCCCGGAACTGGGTTGATAGTCCAGTCGATAAAGGCACTCAGCCGTCGCTGCTTTAAACCCCCTGCGATGGCATGTGAACTCTCTGGTGTCCCCGCAGGTGGGAGGAGCGGTTAAAACTCTTCCCGCACTGATAGCAGGTAAACGGCCTCTCCCCTGTGTGGACCCACTGGTTTCTCAGCAGGTCAGAGGCCTGGGTAAAGCCCTTCTTGCACTCTGGGCAGCTGAAGGGCCTCTCCCCCGTGTGGACCCGCTGGTGCTTCAGCCTGTCGGAGGAACTGTTGAAGGCCTTCCTGCACTCTGTGCAGGGGAATGGCCTCTCCCCCGTGTGGACCCGCTGGTGGGTCAGCAGGGCGAAGGAATTGCTGAAGCCCTTCCCGCACTCGGTGCAGAGGAACAGCCTCTCCCCAGTGTGGACCTGCCGGTGGGCCAACAGGGTGGAGGCCTGGGTAAAGCCCTTCCCGCACGCAGAGCACCTGAAGGGCCGCTCCCCCGTGTGGACCCGCCGGTGCCTCAACAAGTCAGAGCAATTCCTGAATGCCTTCCCACACTCGGGGCAGCTGAAGGGCCTCTCCCTGGTGTGGACCCGCTGGTGCCTCAACAGGTCGGAGGAATTGCTGAAGGCCTTCCCACACTCTGTGCAGGGGAACGGCCTCTCCCCGGTGTGACTGCGACGATGAATCTCCAGAGCAGATGGGAAACGGAAGTCTTTCCCACAGTCACCACACTTCCACGGTTTCTCCATGGGGCAGGATTCCTCAGGATTCTCAATGGCCGAAGCTTCAGCCGCACACAACATGTGTAGAGCTCCTCCCCTCCGTGAATTCCTCTTCCCAGGCCTTATAACTGTTTCAGGCTCCACACTCAGTGCACTCCAACAGTAGGGTCTCTCATCCAGTCCCACTGATGCTCAAAAAGGACTGAAACAGGAACCAAAACGCTTTGCTCCTTCTCACAGAATCATAGTTGAAAATTGTTGCAGTCCCGATGGATTGAGTGACTGACAGACATTGATGTCAAAGTGAGGACTGCAGACGCTGCAGAGTCAGTATCGAAAAGTGTGATGCTGGAAAAGCACAGCAAGTCAGGCAGCACCTGAGGAGCAGGAGAGTCGACATTTTGGGCATAAGTCCTTCATCTGTTGATTTTGAAACTTCCGTCTTCAGATTTTCAAATACTCTGAAAAAAAGAGAGATTACAAAATTCATTACTGTCAGTCCAGAATAAAAATTCAGAACAAGCAATTTGTTTGTGCTGTTATTCCACAAAATTGAAAGCACTATCCCACACACACTCTCTCTCTCCCGCCCTCCGCTCTAACTCATTCTCCTGAAGGTGTTGATTATAGGGGCAGAAAAGCAAAAACGTCCCTGAAATTTAATATCTTTCACAACACTGGGATATTGCTGAGGGGGAGCAGGTCTGATTTTGGGAAGTCAAAAAATGTCAATTCATGGTGAACCTGCAATGAAGAACCACCAGACAAAATGGTTAACATTCCCAGGAGGTTGGGGGGGGGGGGGGGGGGGAGAAAGCAAAATGAGCCATCAAGACATTGACACCACCACCAGAGAGAAACTGAACATACAGACATGACAAACATTCGTGGAAAGCCAGAGTCATCGAGATGTACAGCACAAAAACAGACACTTTGGTCAAATTCTTCTGTGCCCAACCAGATATCCAAAATTAATCTTGTCCCATTTTCCAGCGTTTTGCCCATATCCCTTTGAACCCTTCCTTTTCATACACTCATGCTGATGACTTTTAAATGGTCATTGTACCAGCCTTCACCACTTCCTTTGGCAGCTCATTCCATACATGCAATATCCTCTGTGTGAAAATGTTGCCCCTTAGGTCTCTTTGCAGTCTCCCTCCCCCTGCCCTCACCTTAAATTTATTACCCTCGAGTTCTGGACTCCCCATCCCAAGGAAAAGCCCTCGTCTATTTACCCAATCCATGCCCCTCATGATTTTAAGAGAGTCTATCAGGTTACCCCTCTCACTCTGACGCACTAGGGAAAACAGCAACACCCTATCCTTCCAACCTTCCTTACCCGGGTAATTAAGACACCTATCTGAGTTTGCAGCGTCTGCTCCCTCCCCGGGTTCACTCCAGTTGCTACAAGTGAACAAGTTTTCCCCCACCCCGCACTCCACCCACCGCTTCCCCCCTCCTCCCCCTTCCTGAACAGTTAACAAAAATCCCTTCTCTTCAGAGAACCCTCACTGTTCTAACAAGTCCACACCAACCTCCGAATGGCAACCTCACTACACCCATTCTCCTACTCCAATTGCTCTACATTTACCCCTTGATTAATACATCTAACCTGCACATCCCTGGGCACTGTGGGTAATTTAGCACCGCCAATCCACCCTAACCTGCACATCGCTAAGCACTATGGGTAATTTGACCTGGCCAATCAAACCTTACCTGGACAGAAAGTTAAAAATCACAACACCAGGTTATTGTCCAATGGGTTTATCTGGAAGCACTAGCATTTGGAGCGCTGCTCCTTCATCAGGTGGTTGTGAAGTGTAGGATCACAAGACACAGAATTTCTGGAAAACCATTACAGTGTCCTGGCATTAAAATGATATATTGAACAAACCTGAATCATTAAGTCTTTCATCTTTTACAATGGATTGCAGATATCATTAATATGTAAATCCCAGAACTTCCTGTAAGGCACCTTCTCAGGATAACTAAGGCTTTATAACAAAAGGAGACACCTCAGCTCAAACAATGCATTAAAGGTGTGAGGTCAGAATTTGTCTGTATCCCAGTCTAGAGTCAGACTGGTTCTATTTCCAAAGTGAAATTTACAAAATATTACATGTATTAACTGCCTGCAGATTGTGCATTTTTTGAGGAAAATAGAATGCATATTTAAATATCATTTGGCAAACACAAATTCACCCCCATGGACTTGTGCATGTGTGTGCATGAGAGAGAGAAAAAGTCTGTTTCCATGCTGTATATCTCTATGTCAATTTGAGAACAGATACAACAATATGTATACCAGCAAAAAAAAGTAAGTCATAGTGGGTACTAATAGCTCGATGTAACAGTGTGGGAATTCCTCACATAAGGCACTGTAGAAATCCTGGGAGAATAGTATTTCTGGTTTCCTTCCTATTGAACAATATTAAGCACAAGCACCAACTTATTTCTAATTTTGGTTCACATTTCTTGTTTTATTCCCTGCTATGACTACACTCGGTTTCTGGATGATTAACAGGCTGGGAGATTGTGGGTCTGGATTGACTTATTGTTCCGGAAGGTGTAAAAAAAAAGGGGGGGGGTCAAAGCATCACAGCAGGAATCCAGAAGGTGTGAGAAAGCAGGACCTGAAATCGGAGCTGACACCAGATTCCCCTGTGATCGGTGCTTTGATTACCTGTGCTAACCCTCTACCTTGATCTTACTTTCCATTTGATCACCTCCTCAATATTGAGGATCCAATCCTTGTCATCCTGGAGCCATATCTCTGTAAGGAGTCCCATATTTTAATTATTCCCTTTAATGTGTGCAGTCAATTCATTCCCTTTTGCTCCAATGCAGCACACATTCAGACAGACCATTTTTAGTTTCAATTTTTATGATCTTTCGAATCCAGTTTTGATTGCTGGTACATTTACTCTCCATGTTTTTGTCGTTCTTGGATGTTCATTTTTCACATCACTGTATTGCTCACTGGCCTTGATTCGGATTGTCCATGCTAAATTGCCCATAGTGTCCAGAGATGTGCAGGTTAGGTGGGTTAGCCATGGGAAATGCAGGGTTAGAGTTTCATAGTGATAGAAGCAGGAGTAGGTCATTTGGCCCGTCGAGTCTGCTTTGCCATTCATTTAATGAATGATCTCTCCATTGTCTCAGCTTCTCCTCCCTGCATTGTCCCAACTACCCTTAATACCTTTACCATGCAAAAACCCATCTAACTGTGTCCTGAATAAACTTAATTAAGCTGCCTCTACTGCTTCCCTGGGCAGAGAATTACGTAGATTCACTATTCTCTGGGAAAAGCAGTTCTTCCTTCTCTCTATCCTAAATCTACTCCAACTAATCTTGAGGAGTGGTCTCACCCACCAGCAGAACTGACTGGATAGGGTAGGGTTTCATCCCCACAGTGCATGAAATCCCACTTTCCACCAAAATCTCAGATGTACTCACTCACTCAGGTGCTGTCTCATAAATGAAAGATTTCATTGTAACATCTTCTGCTCCCAGTAAGGACAAAACATCTTTGAAGTCTGCTCTGAAAGTCCAGTCTTCACAATGACACTTCTGGTTTCACCAAAGATCCAGAGAGTCATACAGCACAGAAACAGACCCTTCAGTCCAACTCGTATGTGCCGCCCAGATATCCTAACTTAATCTAGTCCCACTTACCAGCATTTGGCCCATATCCCTCTAAACCCTTCCTATTCTTGTACCCATCCAGATGCCTTTTAAATGCTGTAATTGTATCAGGCTCCACCCCTTCCTATGACAGCTCATTCAATACATGCACCACCTTCTGCATGAAACAAGTTGCCCTTCATGTCCCTTTTAAATCATTCCCCTCTCACCTCAAACATATGCTCTCTACTTTTGCATTCACCCTATCCATGCCCCTTATAAGTATTTATAAGGTCATCCCGGAGCGTCCGATGCTCCAGGAAAATATCTCTGACCGATTCAGCCTCTCTCTGTAGATCAAACCATCCAACTCTGGCAACCGCCTTTCAAGTCTTTTCTGACCCCTTTCAAAGTTTCACACCATCTTTCCTGTAGCAGGAAGACCAGAATTGAATGCAGTATTTTAAAAATGGCCTCACCAATGTCCTGTACAGCCACAACATGACCTCCCAACTCCGATACTCAATGCTCTGACTAATAAAGGAAAGTGTACAAAATGCCTTCTTCACTGTTCTGGCTACCTGAGACTGCACTTTCAAGGAACAATGAACCTGCACTCCAAGGTCTCTTTGTTCTGAAACACTCCCTTAACTGTCCTGCCTGGATTGCCTTACCAAAATGCAAACATCACATTTCCCTAAATTAATCTCCATCTGCCACTCCCTGGCCCATTGCCCCATCCAATCAATTCTAATTTATAGCGAACTCTCTGTACTTCTTATTCCCTGGAAGCTCAAAATCTCCATCCCACACACTCCCTCCATTCTCACTTTGTTGAACCTAATCCCTGCTGTACCTCATCCTGAAGGGTCTGGGTTCATGCTGATTAACAGGCCCACACTCAGGGGAATCTAATTGAAACAAACAGAATACTCAATGGTCTGGACAGAGTTGATGTTGGGAAGATGTTTCCATTGGAAGGAGAGACTAGCAGCCGAGGGCAGAGCCTTAGAGTAAAGGGAAGACCTTTCAGAACGGAGATTAGGAGAAATTTCTTTAGCCAGAGAGCGGTGAACTGATGGAATTCATTGCCACAGAAGGCTGTGGAGGCCAGGTAACTGAGGATATTTAACACTGAGACAGAAACAGTTCTTGATTATCAAGGGGATCGAGGGTTACAGGGAGAAAACAGGAGAATGGGGCTGAGACACTTCTCAGCCGTGATTGAATGGTATGGGCAGATCCAGTGGGCTGAATGGCTTAATTTCTGCTCTTATGAATAGGAAAGGCTCAGAGATATATAGGCCAAACAAGGTAGGACTAGTTTAGTTTATGAATATAGTCAGCATGAAATCAAGTATCTGTTTCTGTGCTGTACGATTCTGTAACTGATCTTAATCATTTTCATAACCATCCACTTCATTGTTCTTCAAAAATCAGATGAACGCAGCTTTGAATATATTCAATGACCCCCTCAGCACAGGAAGGCCCCACCCCATTTCTGAACTCAATTGCCCTTGCTAATACACCACTTGCCCTGCTGACTGCTTAGTGCACCTGTCTGACAACGGGTATTGACTGGTGTAGAAAGACACTGAAACCTCTTTGTACATCCACATAACATTCCTGATAAACGCTTGAGTCCAAAACGTCGACTCTCCTGGTCCTTGGATGCTGTCTGTCCCGCTTTTCTTTTCCAGGGCCACACTTGTCAACTCTGATCTCCAGCATCTGCACTCCTCACTTTCTCCATATCCCAACATATCACCATTAAAACAATGCACCTCCTTTCTGCTTTTGTTTTCCCACAGCAAAGGCTATATTATCACATTGCAGTCATGCATCTGTCATGTGATTGCCAATTGAGACACAGATCTGGACCAACATTTCTAGACAAAAGTGAGTACTGCAGATGCCGGAGATTAAAGTCGAGAGTGTGGTGCTGGAAAAGCACGCAGGTCAGGCAGCATCCGAGGAGCAGGAAAATTCCTGATGAAGGACTTTTGCCCGAAACGTCGATTTTCCTGCTCCTCGGATGCTGCCTGATCTGCTCTGCTTTTCCAGCACCACACTGTCGACCAATATTTCTACACTCTGTCCCCACCCTGAATTCACTCCCTTTCCTTTCAGTTGTTGCAAGTCAACAATTGAACGCCAGAATGAAAAAAAAGTGGAACAGATGGCGAGAAAAGAGAGTGCCGTACTCACAGTTGTTGGACAGAGGAAGAAAGTTGCAGTTTGGGATAAAGCTCAGTCTTTATTCAGAGAGACAGGAACAGCAGCAGGTGCTGCTTCAGAAGCTCATTGTCCAACTTCCGCATTCAGACAATAGCGGTGCTCTGATTGGTAGGAGGACAAGATTCCTTCCGGTCCTCCCGAGTTCCCTATTGGTCCATCAAAAGTAGGTCATGAGTCGTTTGTGCGCACAACCAGGAGCATGCACAGTCTTTCGCTGACACCAGCGGACATGCGCAGTGCTTGCTGACACAGAGACGCATGCGCATTACGCTCGTCAGCAATGCCTACGTTGCTATCAGATTTGAAGTGTCCAAATGCCAATCGGAGGAAAACAAAAGTTGAACCACAATTTCCTTCCCCCCTCCCCCCTCAGCACATTGTATTCCTTTTGCATTTTGGCTGGCTGCTCAACTTTTGTATTTCTTTTCCCTCTGTTAGGGGAGCCACAAACTGGAGGGTTGAGTGGGGATAGGTTTAGGTTGAGTGGGGAAAGATAAGGGACCAAAGGATTAGAAAAAACGTGTGACATTTAATTTGCCTCAAGAAATGCCAGAACTAGAGGACATTAGTTTAGGGTGAGTGGGGAAAGGTTTAAAACGGACCTAAGGGGTAACTTGTTTCACGCAGAGGATGGTAAATGTATTGAATGAGCTGCCGGAGTGGAGGCTGGTACAATTACAACTTTTAAAAGGCATCTGGATGGGTGTACGAATAGGAAGGTTTAAAGGGGTTTGGGCCAAGTGTTGGCAAATAGGAATAGAATAATTTAGGATATCTGGTCAGCACAGACCAAACTGTTTCATTCCATGCTCCATGACTCTATTTCTACATAGAACCAATTTCACAATATTAGAATAGGCAACTCACCCCTTACAGCCTGTCCTCAACTGTGGCCAAATTGCACATATTTCAACGCAAGTTTCAGAAAGATGCCTGCAGCTTTTTAAAAAATAGAATTGAACATGCTTTAATGTTGTTTCTGAGTAGCTATTCTCAATGTTAAAGATCAGCCATTTCTCGTGCACCCCCATCTCCCAGGTAGAGTCATCACCATCTGTCTCTCTCCTCTTAGAAGGACTTGATACAACAAACAAAGAGGGATGGAGGCACGAGAAATAACAGGTGGTGGGGAAAGAGAATGGTTGAGGGGGGAGGGGGAGGAGCTGAGGGTGGGTGTCAAGAGAGAAAATGGACAGGGGGACAGAAAGAGAATTGACAGAGGGCAGTGACACTACAAATCCCACCTTCCCCAGCACCACAGTAATCATTTCTCAATATACAAATGGCTAAAGCAGTAGAATCACATAATCCCTGCAGGCCATTCAGCCCATTTACCTCACACTGACCTTCCAAATAGCATCCCACCAGACCAACCCACTTACCATACAGCCCTGCAGTTCCCAATGGCTTACCCACCTGAAAATGCATATCCTTGGACACTTCAGCACAGCTGATCCACCCTAAATTGCAGATCTTTGGACTGTGGGAGGAACCCACGCAGACACAAGGGGGACAATGTGCCAAAGTCACCTGAGGCTGGAATCAAACCCAGCACTGTGAGGCAGCAGTACTGACCACTGAGCCACCATGCCACCCAGAGCTTTGATGTTCTGCTTTATCTTTTTAGCTTCTGACTTCTCATGTGCCCTCAGCAGAGGCTCTGCCCTCCTGAGATTTGTGGACCACACCCACTGCAGCCTCCCTTTCCCACTTCTCCTGTCCTGAGCACATCAGTTCCTGAACCTGGTGCCAGACAGACACCAATGCCATCTGGCCTCCTGCTGCTAACTTCAGAGAAAGACGACAATCACCTGTCAATATTCTGCCCTTACCCCCAGCGTCCCCCCCTCCCACCACTCAGCCAGTTAGCTCCTCCCCCTGCCTCCCAATCTCAGATCCCCTTTACCTGTGTGATTCACACTCACACCCTTCTGACCCTGTCCAGTGACCTTAATCAGAAGGATCTGTCCAGAGGGGAATGACCATCTCCTGGAATAAAGTGTCCGGTTAACTTTCCCCATGACGTGTCTGCAGCCTGGCTTCCAACTCCATCTCTCTGAGCCAAAGGTCTTCCAGCATGTGTTTACGTTGAATCACAGCATCCAGGACCTCCCACCTTCTGCAAAGTGAAAGACAAGTCTCACCCTGCCCTCTCCAATGTGTGTGTGTAGATTAGATTCGATTCTCTACAGTATGGAAACAGGCCCTTTGGCCCAAAATGTTCACATTGACCCTCCAAAGAGTAACCCACCCAGACCTATTCACCTACTTTAAATTTACCCCTGACTAATGCACCCAACACTATGTGGAATTTAGCATGACCTGCACATCTTTTGGATTGTGGGAGGAAACTGGAGCACCCGGAGGAAACCCATGAGGAGAATGTGCCTACTCCACATACAGTTGCCCGAGGTGGGAATCGAACCCGGATCCCTGGTGCTGCGAGGCAGGACTGCTAACCACTGAGCCACCATGTCACCCAGTAACTGCTGAATTGTTTCTACTGGCCAAGCAGAGGCCGATAGCCAAGTTTGGAACCCATGAGGACGGTCTCAACCGGGACCTTGGGTGACCACACGACACTTAACACTGTCTCTCACTCCCATACATACACACCCAGTCACACAGACCCTCTCTCACACACACCTCCCACACTCAAATCCATGCACACACCCTCTCACAGGTTTATACTCCACTGCATCGACACACTTTATCAAGCATGCACATGCAAACACTCCATCTCTCTCACTCTCATGCGCACCCGTGCACACACACACACACAAATCTATGCAGTGAATTTGCATTTGCAGATACATTGTGCTTTTTGAGCAAAATACAATCTGCAGGCAGTCAATCTATGTAATATTTTATAAATTCCTACTTTGGAAATAGAACATGTGTGACTCAGGACTGGGATACAGACAGACTTGAACCTCACACCTTTCTTGCTTTGTCTGAGCTGAGATGTCACCTATTTTTACAAAATCTTAAGTCATCGGGAGAACGTGACTTAAAGGTAGTTCTGGGATATCCATGTTAATGAACCGAAACCTGCAACCCATTCTAAAAGATGAAAGACTGAATCGCAACTGGACTTGTTCAGGAAATCTTATCAACGGCATGACACTGTAATGTTTTGCGATAAATTCTATGTCTTATGATCCTGCCCAACAGCTACCCGATGAAGGAGCAGCGCTCCCAAAGCTAGCGCTTCCAAATAAATCTGTTGGGACTCTAACCTGGAGTTGTGTCGATTTTAACTTTCTCCACCTCAGTCCAACACCAGCAACTGCCCATCATTTCGAATGAACACAGCCCCCACCTCCTGGTGCTGCCAGGAAACTTTACAATGCCCATAAAACAACACAGTACCTGCACTCCTGAAATATCTGCAATTTCCAACGATACGAGCTATTCATTCACTGTTCCATCTGATACACGACATTGGAAACTTAGTGCAGGAGGCTGAAAGAAATCAACAGGTTTAAAACAAAAACCATTTGAAGCTCAAGGCCTTCAATGAGAGTCTGAGCCTGGCGGTAAGTTCAGGTGACCCTTTATTGTGACCCAACTTTGTTACAGCTTCAGATTCCCCCCCCCAGCAAAAAAGGGAATGGGAGGGGCCCAGTGGGGGAGAGAAAGGGGGCGGGGGGGCGCAGAGGTGGGGGCATGGGTGCAGTGTGGAGTCAACCATAGGCCAGACAGGGTAAAGGATGCAGCTGGGACGACTGAGTGAATCCTTTCCCACAACGACAGTTTCCTTCCCGAAAAATGGCGTGAGTGAATCAGATGGAGTTTTCTCACCCCAACACCACCCCCCACCCCCACAACCCCGCCCCCAAAATTGGCTTCATCATTAGACTTGGAACTCCAGATTACTGACTGAATTCCAATTTCGCCATCTGCCACGGCAGGATTCGAACCGGGGAGGCCCCAGAACTGGGTTAATACTCCAGTCAATAATGGCACTCAGCCGTCACTCCTTCAATGCCTCTGCTATGGTACGTGAACTTGCTGGTGCCTCCGCAGGTGGGAGGAGCAGGTGAACACCTTACTGCACCCGGGGCAACTGAAGGGCCTCTCCCCTATGTGGACCTGCTGGTGTTTCTGAAGTGTGATGGCCTGGGTAAAGCACTTCCCGCACTCGGGACAACTAAAGGGCCTCTCCCCCGAGTGGATCCGCTGGTGAGTCTGGAGGTTGGAGGCCCGGGCAAAGCCCTTCCCACACTCGGGGCACCTGAAAGGCCTCTCCCCAGTATGGGACCGCTGGTGTCTCAGCCGGGCAGAGGCCTGGGTAAAGCACTTCCCGCATTCACAGCAGCTGAAGGGCCTCTCCCCCGTGTGGACCCGCTGGTGGGTCTGCAGGGTGGAGGAATCGCTGAAGCCTTTACCGCACTATGGGGAAGCTGAAGGGCCGCTCCCCTGTGTGGAGCCGCTGGTGGATCAGCAGGGCAGAGGCCTGGGTAAAGGCCTTCCTGCATTCGGAGCATCTGAAGGGCCTCTCCCCTGTGTGGACCCGCCGATGGGTCAGCAGGTGAGAGGAATCACTGAAGGCCTTCCCGCACTCGGGGCAGGAGAGTGGCCTCTCCCCCTTGTGGATTCGCTGGTGCCTCAGCAGGGCAAAGGAATTGCTGAAGACCTTCCCACACTCGGGGCAGCTGAAAGGCCTCTCCCCCGTGTGGACCCGCCGGTGGGTCAGCAGGGCGGATGCCTGGGTAAAGCCCTTCCTGCACTCGGGGCAGCTGAAGGGCCTCTCACCGGTGTGACTGCGCCGATGAGTCTCCAGAGCAGACGGGGCACAGAAGCCTTTCCCACAGTCGCCACACTTCCACGGTTTCTTCACGGGACGGGATTCCTCAGGTTTCTCCATGGCCGAAGCTTCAGCTGCACACAAATGTGGGTACAGCCCCACCCTGCCGTGAATTCCTCTTTCCAGGCCGTATAACTGTTTCAGACTCCACACTCACTGCGCTGCAACGTAGGGTCTCTCATCCAGTCCCACTGATTCTGAAAATGTACTCAAGCAGGAAGCAAACGCTTTGCTCCTTCTCACAGAATCACAGTCAAAAATCGTTGCAGTCCCGATGTCCCAGTGTCACTGTCAAACATTGATGTGAAAGTGAGGACTGCAGATGCTGGAGAGTCAAGACTTCAAAAGTGTGACGCTGGAAAAGCACTGTAGGTCAGGGAGCATCCGAGGAGCAGAAGAGTCAATGCTTCGGGCATAAGGCCTTCACCTGTCGATTTTGAAATTTCCATCTTCAAATACTCTGTAAAAAGAGATTACAAAAGTCATTACACTCAGTGCAGGGTAACAACTCTGAACAAGCAATTCTACTTTCTGCGGAATATACTTTTCTTTTGTTATTCCACAAAATTGAAAGCACCATCCCACTCTCTCTCCCCCTCTGTTCTCATTCCACTCTAATTCTCCTCAAGGTGCTGATTCAGGATCTTACAGATGCAACCAACAGAGTCATAGAGATGTACAGCATGGAAACAGACCTGAACCCAGGGAAAAGACTTTGTCTATTTATGCTATACATGCCCCTCATAAATTTGCAACCTCTATAAGGTTACCCCTCAGGCTCCAACGCTCCAGGGAAAACAGCTCCAGTCTGTTCAGCCTCTCCCTATAGCTCAAATCCTCCAACCCTGGCGACATCCTTGTAAATAATTTCTGAACCCTTTCAAGTTTCACAACATCTTTTCGTTGGAAGGAGACCAGAATTGCATGCAATATTCCAACAGTGGCCTAACCAATGTTCTGTACAGCCGCAACATGACCTCCCAAGAGTACAAAATTAACATGAAAGAAGTCTTCGATAAGCATTTGGTACTTAAAGTTTGACAAGGCACTGATGAAATGCATCCAACAATCTTGAAGGAAGGGACAACAGAAATTGTGGAAGCCGTAATTTATCAGTCTTCCATGGACTTGGAGGAGGTGCCACAAGACTAGAGAACTGCAAACATTGCAGCCTGGTTTAAGAAAGGCTGTAAAGCTAATCTCAGCAATTATAGAGTCATAGAGATGTTTTGCTGTCGTATCTTTCCCATAAAGGCTGACAGAACAGGCTGTGAGCAGGAGTCTGCTGGGCACCACCTTCATTAATCAAAAAGGGAAAGAGCTATTGATTCAGCACCTCAGTAAATCTTGAGACAGTCTTGGCTCCTATGCACATGTTGGGATCCATGTAAGGAGATGTTTATAGTTTGCTTCTGTACTTAGAATTCATAAATTGAAGCCAGTGTACATTTTAAAAATATTCAAGATTAAAAGTACAGAGAGATCAATATTATACAACAATCCAACAACCCCGTCCCAGGACAACATGCGCCTGACCCTCACAAAGATGGCGGCCGGTTGCCCGGGTAACCCGAGAGCTCCTTCGCCGGTGAAGTAAACACTGGGGCCTGTGGGGCTTCTATTGGAGGCCTCAGTCCTCCCCCTAGGAGTTTATAAACTCCCCAGTCTCCCTCCTCCCGCGGTTCCCAATCCTACCCTGTCTCACTGTCTCCTCTCCCCGGGGGCAGGAGCCAGGTCTTGGCGCTCGGGCCTGGCGACCTCCCCGGGATGTTTCTGAAACCTGGTCCTGTTCTGAAGGAGGATCACCGGGACCCGAAACCCGTCCTCACATTCCTCCCGACACGAGCTGCCGGACCTGCTCAGCTTTTCCAGCGGCTCCTGTTCTTGTTCCTTCAGCCGCCGGCGCCATTCCTCTCCCACATTCAGTAACACTGTCATTGTCCGGCCGCGGGACCTACACTGCACATGCGCCAACACACGGGGGGCGGGGTCCATACAATGTCGTCACCAACCGAGGGGGCGTGGTTGGGGAGGCCTCCAACCAATAGGGGACAATGGGGGTTGGTTTTCCCCGCCCCCAGCCCCTGAAAGGTGGGTTTCATTTAAATGTGAATGTGGTTTTCTTTTTAATGTTCAGCCTGTTCAGGAACGTTACTCCAGACCTTTGGAAGGCTGAAACATCGGGAAACTTCCAGACACAAACAAAGGGGTTTTAAAAAATGAATAGAAATAGGGAAGGTAAATTACAAAAGAAGCCGAGTATAAAATATCAAAAGCTTCTGTTGTTGTGCCAAAGGGAACAGAGTCGCTAAAGTAAATGTTGGTTCCTTGGAAGGTGAAACAGGTGAGTTAATAAGGGGAACACTGAAATGACAGAGCTGCTAAATCAATACTTTTCCTCAGTTTTCACGTTGGAGGACAGCAGTAAAATTCGGATTGGAACGAGCAAGTCAAAGTCACATCAACGTCGATAGGTACACTATTAGGATTGAGGGCAAACAACTCCCCTAGTCCTGATGGCCTCCATCCCAGGGTACTAAAGGAAGTGGCAGTGGAGATTGTGGATTCATTAGTTACAATGTTCTAAAATTCCCTGGACATGAGTAAGATTCATTGAGTTTATTTAATACAGAGATAGGTAGGTTCTTGATTGTCAAGGTGATCAAAGTTTATGGGGAGAAAGCGGGAGAATGGAGTTGAGAAACGTTTCAGCCATGATTGAATGGCTTAGTTTCTGCTCCTATATCTTAGGACCCTATGGTTCCAGTGGATTGGAAAAATGCTAATGTAATGCCTGTATTCAGAAAGGGAGGCAGGCAATATGTGGGAAATTGCAGACCAGTTAGTTTAACATCTGTTGTTGGGAAGGTGTTAGAGTCAATTATCAAGGAAGCAATATCAGGACGTTTGAGAAGTCAAAACTCTATCCATCAGAGTCAGCATGGTTTTATGATGGGCAAATCAGATTTGACTAAGTTCTTCATCGATGTAACAAGTGGATAATGGTGATCCTGTAGATGTAATATATCTGGCTTTTCAGAAGGCATTTGCTAAAGTGCCACTCAAAGCGTTAATTCACAAGGTTAGATCATATGCAATATGGGCTGATTTATCAGCTTGGATAGGTGACTGGCTGATGGGCGGAAGACAGACCGTCCGAATTGATGGCTCTTTTTTCTGGATGGCAAGATGTGGCAAGTCAGGTGCCACAGGGTTGGGTCCTGGGACCCCAGCTATTTACAATCCACATTAGTGACTTGGATACACATATAAAAGGCTCATTTGCCAAATTTGTGGATGACACAAATAGGCGTGATGGTAAATTGCAATGAGGAAACATGAACCTTTCAAATGGATCTAGATAGGTTAGGAGAGTGGGACAAAATGTGGCAGATGGAGTTTAATGTGGATAAGTGTGAGGTCATGCATTTTGGTAAAACAAAACAGCAAAGCAACCTATTATCTAATAGAGGGTTTGGGATGATCTGGTGCAGAGAGATCTGGGTATCCTCATTAATGAGTCACAGAAAACTAGGATGCAGGTACAGTAGATAATAAAGAAAGTGAATGCAGCATTTGCTTTTATCGCTAAAGGAATAGAACATGAAGGAAGTGTTGCTGCAACCAAACATAGCATTGCTGAAAGGAATGCTGGAGGATTGGGACCAGTTTTAAACTCATTTCCCCTTATATGGTTATGGTAGGGTTTTTAACTTTCCAACCATAGACCAGGACTGCCATAGGTTTAAGGGTTTAGATGGAGAGGAATTTGTTGAGCGTGTTCAAGAAAGATTTCTGATTTAGTATGTGGATATACCTATGGAGAAGGTGCAAAACTTGACCTACTCTTGGGAAATAAGGCAGGACAGCTGACTGAGGTGTCAGTGGGGTGCACTTTCGGGCCAATGACCAGAATGCTATTAATTTTAAAATAGTGATGGAAAAGGATAGACCAGATCAAAAATTCCAATTCCAATTCCAAATTGGAGAATGTCTCATTTTGACAGTAATAGGCAAGAACTTTCAAAAGCTATTTGGGGGCAGATGTTTGCAGGTAAAGAGACGGCTGGAAAACGGGAAGCCTTCAGAAATGAGATAACGTGAGTCCAGAGACAGTATATTCCTGTTAGGATGAAAGGAATGTCTGGTAGGTGTAGGGAATGTTGGATGACTGGAGAAATTGAGTGTTTGGTCAAGAAAAAGAAGGAAGCATATGTCAAGTATAGACAGGATAGATTGAGTGAATCCTTAGAAGAGTATAAAGGTAGTAGGAGTATACTTAAAAGGGAAATCAGGAGGGAAAAAACTGGACGTGAGATAACTATGGCAAATAGGGTTAAAGAGAATCCAAAATGTTTTTATAAATACATTAAGGACAAAAGGGTCACTAGGGAGAGAATAGGGCTCAAAGATGAGCAAGGCAACCAATGTGTGGAACTACAAGAGATGGGGAGATACTAAACAAGTATTTTGCATCAATGTTTACTCTGGAGAAGGACATGAAAAATATAGAATGTAGGGAAATAGATTATAACATCTTTTAAAATGTCCATATTACAGAGGAAGTGGTGCTGGATGTCTTGAAACACGAAGGTGGATAAATCTCCAGGACCTGATCAGGTGTACCAGAGAACTCTGTGGGAGGCTACGGGAAGTGATTATTGGGCCCCTTGCTGAAATATTTGTATCATTGATAGTCACAGGAGAGGTGCCGGAAAACTGGAGGTTGGTTAATGTGGTACCACTATTTAAGAAAGGTGATAAGGAAAAGCCAGGGAACCTGACATCGGTGGTGGGCAGGTTGTTGGAGTGAAACCTGAGACACAGGATTTACACATATTTGGAAAGGCAAGGACTGATTAGGGATATTCGGCATGGCTTTGTGCGTGGGAAATCATGTCTCACAAACTTGATTGAGTGATTTGAAGAAGTAACAAAGAAGAGTGATGAGGGCAGAGCAATGGACATGATCTATGTGGACTTCAGTAAGATGTTTGACAAGGTTCCCCAAGGGAGACTGGTTAGCAAGGTTAGATCTTATGGAAGACAGAGAGAACTAGCCATTTGGATACAGAACTGGCTCAAAGGAAGAAGGTGGTGGTGGAACGTTGTTTTTCAGACTGGAGGTTTATAACCAGTGGAGTGTCACAAGGATCGATGCTAGGTCCACCACTTTCTATATTTTTTATGCAAATGACTTGGATGTGTACATAGGATGTATAGTTAGTAGGTTTACTGATGACACCAAAATTGGAGGTGTAGTGAACAACGAGGAAGGTTACCTCAGATTACAATGGGATCTTGATCAGATGTTTCATTGGGCTGAATAGTGGCAGATGGAGTTTAATTTAGATGAATGTGAGGTGCTGCATTTTGGAAAAACAAATCAAAGCAGCACATCTACACTTAATGGTAAGGTTCTATGGAGTGTTGTTGAACAAAGAAACCGTGAAGTGCAGGTTCACAGTTCCTTGAAAGTGGAGTTGCAGGTAGATAGGATAGTGAAGGAGGTTTTTGGTATACTTTCCTTTATTGGTCAGAGTATTGAGTATAGGATTTGAGAGGTCATGTTGTGGCTGTACAAGAGTATGTTGAGGCCACATTTGAAATAAATGTACAATTTCTGGCATCCTTCCAAGAGGAAGGATGTTGTGAAACTTGAAAGGGTTCAGAAAAGACTTACAAGGATGTTGCCAGGGTTGGAGGATTTGAGCTATAGGGAGAAGTTGACTAGGCTGAGGCTGTTCTCCCTGGAGTGGAGGCGACTGAGGGGTGACCTGAGAGGTTTATGAAATCATGAAAATCACAGATAGGGCGAATAGCCAAGGACTTCCCCCCCCCCCCCCCCAAGATGGAGGAGTCCAAAACTAGAAGGTATAAGTTTAAGATGAGAAGGGGAAAGATTTAAAAAGGAACTAAGGGGCAACGTTTTCACGCAGAAGGTAGAGCGTGTATGGAATGAGCAGCCAGAGGTAGTGGTGGAGGGGGGTACAATTACAACATTTAAAAGGTGTCTAGATGAATAGTTCGGATTTAAAGGAATATGGAGCAAATGCTGGAACTTGGGACTGGGCCAGATTGGAACATTTGGTCGGCATGGATGATTTGAATGAAGTGTCTGTTTCTGTGCAGTGTGACTCTAAGTCTATAATTGCTATGACCGAAACTAAAACTTTTTCCTGAATCTTCCTGCTGGACTTTTTTAGTGCACCCAGTTTGTCGATTTCTGGTGAGTAAAATTGGCATATGTCCTGTATCCTGGAAATTCTGAAAAATAAAAATAAATAATTCTTCCTGTGAATGGTACAATCCACACCCCGTGGTGTGAATGGTACAATCCTCCCCTTTCCTTTACCTCCTCCACCTTCGAATGATGCAATCTTCCCCCTCTGAATGGTATAATCCTTTACTCCCCCACAGCCTTAAGGGTACAACCTCCCAAGTCTCAATGGTACGATCCTTTCCACACCACCCCAAATGAATGGTCCAATCCTCCCCCTGAGAATCCTGAGCTGGGATTCCCCAATCCCTTTCTGTTTCACATTTCCGAAGCCTTTCCCATTTTGAAAACAGTCTCTGTTTCTGGTCTTCCCACCAAAGTGCATAACCTCAGACTTTACCACATTGTATTCCATCTGCCCCTTCTCTGACCATTCTCCTGGCCTGTCCAAGCATTCTCAGCATGGACCCCTTTGGAACTCCAAAGACCCCTTTATGCCAACACTCTGCCTTCTGCCAGTCAGCAAATCCTCTACAAGAATGAGGTCGACCTCGCTCCTACACCAGGGAGTCTTATCTTACTTCGCAGCCTCCTGCACGGCACCTTGTCAAAGGGCTTCTGGAAATCCAAATTGCTCACGTCCACTGGCTCTCCCTTTGTCTAACTTACTCATTACCTGCTCAAAAGAATCCTAATAGATTTGTCAGACATGACCTCCTGTTGTCAAAGCCATGCAGATTCGGTCTTGTTTTAACATGCACCTCCACATACTCCCCACTCTCACCCTTCATAAAACCTGTTAAGTTTACCCATTTTTACCATAAATATGTTGTTCTGCTCTTTAAAATGAATTCAAGTTTAAAGATTTCATATTATGTATGTACACTACCTTTGCCCCTCATAATATTTTATCCTTCTGAAGAAGACCTTCAAAAGAGATTAGCACAAGGTATGAAACTGACTGTGACTGCATCAAGTAAAGGAGTTAGTAAGAATGACAAAGGAGTGGCTAAATATCTAAACCTACCCATGCAACGGTCAAGAAGGCACAACAACACCTTTTCTTCCTCAAGATGCTCAACAAATTCGGCATGTCCATAATGACACTCACCAACATTCACAGATGCACCACAGAAAGCATTGAATCTGGGTGCATTACGCCCTGCTACGGCAACTGCTCTGCCCAGGAATGGAAGAAACTACAGAAGGTTGTGTGCACAGCACAGTTCATCACGGAAGACAACCTCCCACCCATGAAATCCATCTACACTTCTCATTGTCGTGGAAAGGCTACCAACCTCAAGGACCCCTCCCACCCCGGGAATGATCTCCTGCACCATCTTCTGCCAGGCAGAAGATACAGAAGCTTGAACACATGTACCAACAGGTTCAAGAATAACTTCTTCCCTGCTATTATTAGACTGCGATTCCTCAACACCTTCTATTTAGTCATCGTCTATAAACTCACCTCTGCCTCCTGACGCTCTCGAAGTCCCGTCAGGAACTACCATGAAAACTGATGCAGACGTTTCTATTCAAATACTCTGCCATTTCATTATTTCGCATATTTACTCCAGACCCATTTTCCAACGGTTTGTTTCGTTTTACTTCCCTCTCTTCTCTGTTATTTATCTAAATCCCTCTTACAAATCTCTGTAATATTCTTAACAGTCTGGCTATACTATTTCATCCTCTTCCCCCATTGCTTTCATTTATTATTGTCCGCTGGTATTGAAAGTTTTCCTCATCCTCTGGATTGCTAATAATCGTCAGCAGATTGTATGCTTTTGCAATTGGTTAATTGTTGTCTCTGACTTCCCTTATCACTCAATATTATCTTGTCCTCCACTGAGTACGTTTTGTCTCCTTGGGATGAATTTAAGCTGTGCATCTGATTTATCCCGAGCAACTCCTACCATTTCTGGTTCACCGTCTACCCTGCTCTGTTCCCTCTTTCAGTTAACACTGGCCAGCTGCACCCTTTTGTGCTTGTCTTTAATTTGAATAAGTATAATCACTTCTCATCCAAGAGTTAGCAACAGGTTTAAACTGAGAGGGGGAGATTTCAGAGCTGGGATACAGAGAACGATTAGAAGATCGTTCTAATTAATTAATTACGTACAAAGAGAAAAAGAAAGAGACAGAATATAGACGAGGAGAAAATAAATAAAATATCAAAAAACGAGGTTATTGACAAAATTCGACAGACTTCCTATTCCTTTTGGCAATGCCCATGTACTGTGATATTTTGGAAGGTGTTTGCACAACAGGGTAACATGTTCAAGTGTTGTGTTTGAAGCAACAACATTTATCTGGAATAATATGACAAACAGCAGTTGTTGACAGAACATACCAGGTAAAAAATGGATTAACTGAAATAGCTTCAGATAACAGAAGCAAGAATTTACAAGACACATTTTAATAATAATGCGAGTTTCCAGTATGGAATCCCAGAAAAGGGGAACGTTAAGGCATCAACACAGAATTAAGGGATGTTTTAATGTTTTATAAATATTGTAAATCTCATGGATCATGTTTTTTGTGACTGTATCTCTGTTGTTCATTCTCACGGTCTTGGGCACATGTACACAAATTTATCTATCTGCAAAAACACATTAAGCAGTTTGCATTAAATCATTTTCCTACATTCTATTTCAAATTAACCTGATTTGTTTACACTTCCAAGCGCCATTCCTTGTTCCAAGTTTGTTCTGTTCTCTCCCTGTATTTTATTTGATTCTGTCTATCAAAAAGATATTGGTGACTGTGAGAAGGCACTTTATCACTTTCCATTCTCCACAGCCACCATCTCCTATTCCTTTCTGTCCCTTAACCAATGACACACACATTCTGGCTGTGACTCTTAAATCCTCATGAACTAGGTGATTGCAAATGTAAAATTTACTTCTGGTCTAACGTCAGAAAATCTGAGCAAAGTATATGCAAACCGTGCAATATGATGTTTACAGCTTTACAGGCAAATTATTGAAATTCATTGTGTTAAAGAGTCAATGTTGCCTTAATGAAGAAGTATTTTCCAGTCCTCTGGGACTCTCCATGACTCCATCGATTCCAGAATGATCATCAGCAATGCCTCGATGATCACCTCAGCTGTGAGTCTGGAGTCACGTGTAGGCCAGACCGGGTAAAGGATGCAGCTGGGACTACTGAGTGAATCCTTTCCCACAACGGCAGTTTCCTTCCCGAAAACGGGCGTGAGTGAATCAGATTGCGGTTTTCTCTCCCCTCCCCCACCTCCCCAACAGAAAATGGTTTCATCTTTAGATTCTGACCGTATTCTAATTTCACCATCTGCCGCGGTGGTATTCAAACCCAACAGATTCCAGAACTGGGTTGAGAGTCCAGTCGATAACGGCACTCAGCAGTCGCTTGGTCAGTCCCCCTGCAATGTCACGTGAAATCGCTGGTGGCACCGGAGGTGGGAGGAGCGGGTGAAAGCCTTCCCACACTCAGGGCAGCTGAAAGGCCTCTCCCCCGTATGGACTCGCCGGTGGGTCAGCAGGGAGGAGGAATCACTGAAGGCCTTCCCGCACCCGGGACAGCAGAAGGGCCTCTCCCCTGTGCGGATCTGCTGGTGGGTCAGCAAATTGGAGGAACGGCTGAAGGCCTTCCCGCACTCGGGGCCGCTGAAGGGGGTCTCCTCCGTGTGGACCCGCTGGTGCCTCAGCAGGGTGGAGGAATTGCTGAAGGCCTTCCCGCACTCGGGACAGCTAAAGGGCCTCTCTCCCGTATGGACACGCCGGTGGGTCAGTAGGGAGGATGAATCGCTCAAGGCCTTCCCACACTCAGGGCAGGTGAAAGGCCTCTCCCCCGTGTGGATCTGCTGGTGCCTAACCAGGGAATCGCTGAAGGCCTTCCCGCACTTGGGACAGGAGAACGGCCTCTCCCCGGTGTGGATGCGCCGATGAATCTCCAGGTCAGACGGAGTACGGAAGCCTTTCCCACAGTTACCACACTTCCACGGTTTCTCCATGTCCAAAGCTTCAGCCACAAGCAAATGCGTGTCCTGCCCCTCACTGCTGTGAATTCCTCTTTCCAGGCCGTATAACAGTTTCAGGCTCCACACTCAGTGCGCAGCAACAGTCGGGTCCCTCATCCAGTCCCACTGATCATGAAAATGTACTGAAACAGGAACCAAAAAGCTTTGCTCCTTATCACAGAATTGTAATCAAAAATTGTGGCTGTCCCAATCGATTGAGTGACTGTCAGATATTGACGTGAAAGTGAGGACCGCAGACGCGGGAGAGTCAGTGTTGAAAAGTGCGGCGCTGGAAAAGCACAGCAGGTCAGGCAGCATCCAAGGAGCAGGAGAGTCAACATTTCGGGCATAAGGCCTTCATCTGTTCATTTTGAAACTTCTGTCTTCGGATCTTCAAATACTCTGGAAAAAGAAATTACAAAAGTCAACACTGTCAGTGCAGGGTAGAAATTCAGAACAAGCTATCCTACATTCTGTGGAGCATTCTTTTTTTTTGTTATTCCACAAAATTTTGTGATTCCAAAAAGCAACATCCTTCTCTCTCTCTCTCTCTCTTTCTCTCTCTCTCTGCCCCCCCCACCTCTGTTCTCACTCTAAGTAATTCTCCTGAAGGTGCTGATTCAGGATCAGAACAGCAAAAACATCAAGACTTACATATTGGATAACTCCACCTGAAACGTAACATCTTTCACAACACTGGGATACTGCTGAGAGTGAGCAGGTCTGATTTTGGGAAGCAAAACAAAATGGTGTCAGTTCAGGATGAATCAGGAATGCATCTTGAGGAATAACCAGACACAGCAAGGTATTAACACAGACACCAGAGAGAAACTGAACAGAAGAGACGTGGCAAACGTTAGTAGAAAGCCAGAGTCATTAAGATATACCGCACAGTAACAGACCTTTTGGTCAAATTCGTCTATGCTGACCAGATATCGTAAATCAATTTAGTCCCATTTGCCAGCACTTGGCCTATATCCCTTGGCCAATCCACACTACCTTGCACATCCCTGGACACTATGTGTAAGTTAGTACGGCTAACCCACACAAACCTGCACCTCCTTGGGCATGATGGGTACTTTAACACGGCCAATCCACCCTCACCTGCACATCCCTGGGCACTATGCATAATTTAGCATGATCAATCCACCCTAACCTGGGCAAAGTTAAAAATCACACAAACGCAGGTTATGGTCCAACAGGTTTATTTGGAAGAACAATCGTTCGGAGCACTGCTCCTTCATCAGGTGGTTGTGGAGAATAAGACCATAAGGCACAGAATTTATGGAAAGACATTTGTGGCCTGCCACTGAAATGATATATTGAACAAATCGGGATTGTTCAGTCTTTCATCTTTTAGAATGGATTGCAGGTATCATTAATATGTAAATCCCAGAACTTCCTGTAAGGCCCCCTCTCAAGATAACATAAGGCTTTACAACAAAAGGTGGCATCTCAGCTCAGACAATGCATTAAAGGTATGAGGTCAGAGTTTGCCTGTATCTCAGTCTTGACTCAGACTGTTTCTATTTCCAAAGCAGGAATTTACAAAATTTTATCTGGATTGACTGCCTGCATGAACTGCCGAGTCTCATCCACCAGCTGAAATGACTGGATAGTGAGGGCTTGATCCCCACAGTGCAATGAATTCCCACTTTCCACCAAAATCCCAAATGTCCACACTCACTCAGTTGCTCTCTCATAAATTAAATATTTCATTGTAACTGCTTCTGCTCCCAGCCTTCACAACTACACTTCTGCTTTCACCAAAGACAATTAGTCATACAGCACGGAAACAGACCCTTTGGTCAAACTCGTCTGTGCCAAACAGATATCCGAAATTACTCTAGTCCCATTTGCCAGCACGTGGATCTTATGGTTCTAAACCATTCCTATTCATGTACCCAGCCAGATGCATTTTAAATATAATTGTACCAGCCCCACCACTTCCTCTGGCAGCTCATTCCATACATGCACAATCCTCTGCGTGAAAAAGTTGCACCTCAGGGCCCTTTTAAATCATTCCCCTCTCATCTCAAACATATGCCCTATAGTTTTGGACTCTGATACCTTGGGGAAAAGACCTTGGATATTCACCCTATCCATGCCAGTTATAAACCTTTATAAGGCTGATCCTCAGCTTCCAATGCTCCAGGGAAAATATCCTGGATCTACTCAGCCTTTCCCTGTAGGTCAAACCCTCCAAGTCTCGCAACATCCTCGCAAATCTTTTCTGACCCCTCTCAAAGTCTCACAAGTTCTTTCCGAAAGCAGGGAGACCAGAACTGGACGCACTATTCCAAAAGTTGCCTTACCAAGTTACAGCCACAACATGATCTCCCAATGCCTGTACACAATGCTCTGACCAATGAAGGAAAGCATAGCAAACACATTCTTCACTATCCTGTCTACCTGCGACTCCACTTCCGCCTGGGCAGCCTATAGCCCAGCGGACTCAACATTAAGTTCTCCAGTCTCAAATAACCTCACTTCCCATCTCTTCCTCCCCTCCCCCCACCCCACCACGACTCCCTTCTCAGCCCATCCCCCTCATTTCCACTCCTCCTTGTCACTAACCAGATTTATTTCTCCCATTCACCAACCAGGTCAGACCTTTCACCTATCCCCACTTCACCACCCTGCCCCCAGGACACCCTTTATCTGCACCCATCCCCAATCCTGAAGAAGGGTTACACCTGAAACGTCGACTTCTCCACCTCCTGATGCTACCTGGCTTCTTCTGTTCTTCCAGCCTCCTGCCTGTCTATTTTGCCAATTGCGACACAGACGTGGAGCAACGTTTCCAAGTGTCTGTCCCCACCCCGATTCACTCCCTTTCCTTTCAGTTGCTGCAAGTCAACAACTGAATCCCAGAATGAAAAAAACATGGAAAAGGTGGTGAGAAAAGAGAGTGCGGTACTCACAGATGTTGGACAGAGGAAGGAGATTGCAGTCTGGGGTGAAGCTCAATCTTCATTTAGAGAAACAGGAGCAGCAGCATCTTCAGAAACTCATGGTCCAACTTCCTCATTCAGACAATGGGGTGGCTCTGATTAGCAGGAGGACTAGTCTCCTTCCGGTCCTCCAGTACTCCCTATTGGTCAATCAAAAGAAGATCGCGCGCCTTTTTGTGCGGACTGCGATGAGCATGCCCAGTATTTTGCTGACACCTAGCGAGCATGCGCACGACATTACTGACACCGTCAATCATGCGCTGTATGCTCTATCGGGATGCTGGTTTTACTAACAGATTTTAAGTGTCCAAATGCCAATAGGAAAAAAAAGGGGTAGAGCCACAATATTTTTTGTCCGTGGTTCGAAATTTGATTGGTTTTGCATTTTGTCTCGCTGCTCAACTTTTGTCTTCTCCGCTTGTTGAGAGAGTCTCCCCGTGAGCTG
This sequence comes from Chiloscyllium punctatum, assembly GCF_047496795.1. Lineage (NCBI taxonomy): Eukaryota > Metazoa > Chordata > Chondrichthyes > Orectolobiformes > Hemiscylliidae > Chiloscyllium > Chiloscyllium punctatum. The sequence continues at coordinate 69,859,485 of NC_092774.1, forward strand.
ACTTTGGGCAGCGCTTTAACCAGTTACACAGACTGAAGAAACATTACACTATTCGCAGGAGGGAGTGACTTGTACACGTTTCCTGAGTGTGATCCCAGTTTCAATTGTTCATCGGAAACACAGAACCAAAAGGACACCAGAACTGCGGAGAATTTGGGGAAATGTGGGGACTGAGGGAAGGGATTCCATTCCCTGGGGGCACTGGAGGTTCATCAGCTCAGTCGCAGTGCGGAGAGGCCGTTCTTCAAAAAATTATTACAACATTATTTCCCATTGACAAAAACACATTCACGCTGCCTGATTACCTTGAACTTATACAAGTGCTCTGTCATAATATCTTTGATAATAGCTTTGAACATTTTCCCCATTACATATGTTAAGTTAAATGGTCTCCCTTTTTGAAGAAAGGATTTGTCCAATCTAAAAAAAACCACCCCTGAAACTAATGAGGTTTGGAAAATTAAAACCAATACATTAACTATTACGGGGAGAATGCAGGGAAGTGGAGTTGAAATGCCTATTAGCCATGATTGAATGGCGGAGTGGACTCGATAGGCCGAATGGCCTTACTTCCACTCCTATGTCTTATGGTCTTATTTCACGCCCTAATTTCTCTTTCAGAGTCTAGGATGAATTCCTTCAAATACCCGGGACTTATCAGCTTGAAGTTCCAACAGTTTACTCAGTTGGTGATTGTAATTTTCTTCAGTTCCTCCCTCCCTTTCAATTCCTGATTTACAGCTAGTTCTAGGGTGTTACTTGTATCCTCTCAAGTGAAGTCAGATTCAAACTCTTTTCAATTCATCTGCCATCTCTTTATCCTCCATTACTGAATCCCCAGACTCATTTTCTGCAGAACCAACACTTATTTTGTTAACTATTTTTAAGAAAAGCTGTCAAAACTTTCCACCTTTTTTTATAATTTTTTTAGCTAACTTTCTAACCCTAAATTGCCGTGCTACTGCCTGCATTATTTCTGATATTTTGCCATAGCTCTCAACTCTAGCATCAACTTGTCTGCGTATTCTATTGAACTGACCTTGATTAAGTGTTGCAAAACACACAAGGGCAAATCTTTCCTCTCCAGAAAGTCTTAGTACTTAACACGATAAAATTCACTTTGAAATATTGTTCATCCAAATTTTACCAAGCACATACTACAGATTCAACATCCCACAATGACACCCAGTTTTGTTATGATCTTTAATTCTGAAGAGAAATTTGAATACCCAGTGATTAACTGGAAGAACTCTTCATTAAGATTTCACATTTTTAAACAAATAAAAATTACCCATTAACTGGTGTAACTGAGCAGAATGGGATGTATGGCCTTAAATTGTAAATCTAGTTTTCTTTACATCCCTGCAAGAGTTCCCACGAATCTTTACAAGAGTCTTGATAGTTCATTCACTTGCTGGGAATAGTCCAATGGATACAACATCTCTCGAGGATTCACTTAAATCCTTCTCAGGGAGGGCAGTTTCACAACCCAGCAGTACCAAAGCCACACAAAGGACAGGTCAGACAGAGAGGCACCAGCAAGAGCATTGCTCCTGGGACAGGACAATGGAAGCACCTCACCGTTTCAGAGGAGACATTAGCACCTACACAAACAGACACACGCGCTCTCATGCACACACACTCTCTCATGCATGCACACACAGGTCTATGGGGTGAATGTGCATTTGCAGATACATTCAATTTTGATCAAAAAGCACACAACCTGCAGGCAGTTGATACATGTAATATTTGTAAATTCCTAATTTGGAAATAGAACCAGTCTGATTCAAGATTGGGATACAGACAGACTCAAACCTCACACATTTCATTGTTGTCTGTACTGAGATGAAACCTATTTATATAAAACCTTAAGTCATCTCGAGAATCTGACTTCAAAGACTTTCTGGGATTTACACATTAATGAATTAAAACTTGCAACCTATTCTAAAAGACAAAAGACTTCACAACAATCTAGGTTTGTTCAATATATCCGATCAGTTGCACTATACTGTGATCTTTTGCTATAAATTCTGTCTTATGATCCTTCTCCACAGCTTCCTGATGAAGGAACAGCTCTCCGAAAGCTAGTGGTTCCAAATAAACCACGATAACCTGATGTGTGATTTTTGAACTTGATCCAACCCAGTCCATCTCTGGCTCCTCCCCATCTTTTCTAGTGAAGGCAGCCCCACCTCCCGGTGCTGCCAGGAAACTTTACAATGCTGAGGGAATGATGCAGGACCTGCACTCATGACAAATTTACAATTTCTAACGATACCAGCTACTCATTCACTGCTCCATCTGATACATGACATTGGAAACTTAGTGCAGGAAGCTGAAAGAAATGAGCAGCTTTAAAACAAAAACCTCTTGGAGCTCAAAGCTTTCAATGAAAGTCTGAGCCCAGTGGTAAGTTCAGGTAACCTTTATCAAGACCCAATTTTATGACAGCTTCAGATCCCCCCGGCAAAAAGGCGAAGAAAAAGTAGCTTTTTTTAAAAAAAAAACAGCTCCAGGTCAAAGAGTACACAGCCCCCCCACCCCCAACTTTCTTTACTATGAGTCAGCACCAAGTTATCCCTTTGGAATTGGATCCTTGGGACAGCCTTAACCCGTAGGAAGTATTGCCTCACTCAGCGATTTCAACCCAGACCCTGTATCCAAGTAAGTTTCTCCCTGTTCATTTCTGCAGGTGGGGGTGTCAACCACACAGCTGTGGGTCTGGAGTCACATGTAGGCCAGCCCGGGTAAAGGATGGGACGACTGAATGAACCCTTTCCCACACGGCAGTTTCCTTTCCTAAAAAGGACATGAGTGAATCAGATGGGGGTTCTCATGCCCCCGCCCCCAAAAATGGTTTCATCGTTAGATTCCGAACTCCAGACTTCTGACCGAATTCCAATTCCGCCATCTGCCACGTCAGGATTCAAACCCAGGGGTCCAGTCAATATTGGGACTCTGCCATTGCTCCTTCAATCCCCCGTCATGACATGTGAACTCGCTGGTGCCTCTGCAGGTGGGAAGAGCGGGTGAATCCCTTCCCACACTGAGAGCAGGTGAATGGCCACTCCCCAGTGTGGACCCGCTGGTGGGCCAGCAGGGTGGAGGCCTGTGTAAAGCCCTTCCCACACTTGGGGCAGCTGAAGGGCTTCTCCCCCGTGTGGACCCGCTGGTGCTTTAGCCTGTCGGAGGAATTGCTGAAGGCTTTCCCGCACTCGGGGCAGCTGAAGGGCCTCTCCCCCGTGTGGACACGCTGGTGCCTCAGCCGTGCGGAGGAATTGCTAAATACCTTCCCACACTCAGGGCAGCTGAAGGGCCTCTCTCCAGTGTGTACCCGCTGATGCCTCAGCAGGGCTGAGGAATTGCTGAAGGCCTTCCCGCACTTGGTGCAAAGGAACGGCCTTTCTCCAGTGTGGACCTGCTGGTGGGTCAGCAGACTGGAGGCCTGGGTAAAGCCCTTCCCGCATTTGGGACAGCTGAAGGGTCTCTCCCCTGTGTGGACCCGTTGGTGCTTCAGCAGGTCAGAGGAATTGCTGAAGGCCTTACCGCACTCTGTGCAGGGGAACGGCCTCTCCCCGGTGTGAGTGCGCTGATGAGTCTCCAGGGCAGACGGGAAATGGAAACTTTTCCCACAGTCACCACATTGACATGGTTTCTCTACGGGACAGGATCCCTCAGGTTTCTCCATGGCCAAAACTTCAGCTGCGCACAAGCATGTGGAGAGCCCCTCCCTGCCATGAATTCCTCTTTCCAGGTCATATAACTATTTCTGGCTCCACACTCAGTGCACTGCAACCATACGGTCTCTCATCCAGTCCCACTGACTCTGAAAACATATAGAAGCAGGAACCAAAAAGCTTTGCTCCTTCTCACAGAATCACAGTCGAAAATTGTTGTGTTCCCAATGGATTGAGTGACTGTCAGACATTGACATCAAAGTGAGGACTGCAGACGCTGGACACTCAGTGTTGAAAATTGTGGTGCTGGAAAAGCACAGCAGGTCAGGCAGCATCCGAAGAGCAGGAGAGTCGATGTTTCAAGCATAAGGCCTTCATCTGTTGATTTTGAAACTTCTGTCTTCAGATCTTCAAATACTCTGTTAAAAAAAATTACAAAAGTCAGCACTGTCAGTCCAGGGTAGAAATTCAGAACAAGCAACTCTACTTTCTGCAGAACATTCTTTTCTTTTGTTATTCCACAAATTTGAGAGCATCATCCCACTCTCACTCTCCCTCTCACTCCCCCTTCTGTTCTCACTCCACTCTAATTCTCCTGAAGGTGCTGATTCAGGATCTTACAGGGGCAGAAAAGCAAAAATGTGAAGACTGACATCTCTCTGAATTTTGGATAGCTCCACCTGAAAGTTAGTTTCTTTCCCAACACTGGAATACTGCTGAGAGTGAGCAGATCTGATTTTGGGAAGCAAAAACTGTCAATTCAGGGTGAACCTGCAATGCAGCTTCTTGACAAACAATGAGACATGAAATGGTTAACGTCCCCAGGAAGGGGGAGAAAACGAGACATCAAGGTATTGACACCGACACCAGAGAGAAAGCGAACATGCCGACCAGATATCCAGAATCAATCTAGGCCTATTTGCCAGCACTTGGCCTATACTCCTTTTACCCCTTCCTATTCATATACCCATCCAGATGCCTTTTAAATGTTGTGATTGTACCAGCCCCCACCACTTCCTGTAGCAGCTTGTTCCTTACACACACCACCCACTGAATGAAAAAGTTGCCCCTTATGTCCCTTTTAAACCTTCCCTTCCCCACCCCACCCTTAACCTATTACCCTTACATTCTGGAGTATCCCATCTCAAGGAAAAGACCTTGACTATTTACCCTATCCATGCCTCTCATGATTTTATCAACTTCAGCCTCCAGCGCACAAGGGGGAAACAGCCCCAGTCTGCTTGGCCTCTCCCTATCACTCAAACCCTCCAACCCTGGCAACATCCTTGTAAATTCTTTCTGAACCCTTTCAAGTTTCACAACATCCTTCTGATAGGACTGAGACCAGAACAGCACACAACATTCCAAAAGTGGCTATGGTTCTGCTGAACAATGGCAATTTAATTCCAAAATATTAATTTCTTCGTGAGAAGGGAATAATTGGAATTGTAGCTGTAAGAGGTCTCTTGCAGAAGAGTGAAGAACCAAGTGAGAGAACTTTCCATTAAAATGGAGAGGAACAGAGGTGATTCTGAGATTGGGGAATTATATCTAAAGCAAGGAAATTACAATGGCAGAGGCACAAACAGGCCACAATAAATGAGGTAACACGATTGAAAGAAATGACAAACATTTAAAGAGCACCTGGAGGAACTGCAACAGTTGTCCATTCCTGTCTGAAAAAATAAAACACAGAAGGTGGCACAGCCACGGCTAACAAGGGACATGATGGATAGGACGATATCCAAAGAAGTGGCGTACAAATTGGCTAAAAATAAAGTACCAGATCTGAAGACTGCGAGCAGTTCAGGTTTCAACAAAAGGATTGATCAAAAGGGGACAATGGGTATGTGAAGATAAAAAAAAGATTAGAGAAAACAATAACAACTAGAACAGGCAAAGTTCTCATGTGGAACAAAGTGATGGCAGACCAATTAACCACATATGTTGCTTCTATCATCACAAAGGAGGACACAGGTAACATCCCCAAAATATTGGGGAACACATGGTCCACTGAGAGCAGAACTGAAGGAAATGAGTACTTGTGGGGAAATGGTGTTGGGGCTATTGATGGGATTAAAAGTTTACAAATCCCGGTGCTGGTAACCCACACCCCAAACTATGGTCCGAGGTCATGCAATTGGCAAATCTTGGGCTGATCTTAGCAGAACTATTTAATGGTAAGGTCCTACGGAGTGTTGCTGAACAAAGTGACCTTGGAGTGCAGGTTCACAGCTCCTTGAAAGTAGAGTTGCAGATAGATAGGATAGTAAAGAAGGTGTTTGGTATGCTTTCCTTTATCGGTCAGAGTACTGAGTACAGGAGTTGGGAGGTATTGTTTGCGGCTGTACATGACATTTGTTGGGTCAATTTTGGAATATTGCATGCAATTCTGGTCTCCTTCCTATCAGAAGGATGTATGAACCTTGAAAGGGTTCAGAAAAGATTTACAAGGATGATGCCAGGGTTGAGGGATTTGAGCTATAGGGAGAAGTTAACAGTCTGGCGGTTTTCCGTGGAGAGTCGAACACTAAGGGGTGACTTTATAAAGGTTTATAAAATGATGAGGTGCACGGATAGAATAAATAGACAAAGTCATCTCTCTGGGGTGGGGGAGTCGATAACTACAGAACATAGGTTTAGGATGAGAGGGAAAAGATTTAAAGGAGAACGAAGGGGCAACTTTTTCATGCAGAGAGTGGTAAGTGTATGGAATGAGCTGCTGGAGGACGTGGAGGAGGCTAGTGTAATTCCAACATTTAAAAGGCATCTGGATGGGTATATGAATAGGAAGGGTTTGGAGGGATATGGGCCGGTGCTGGCTCAAGTTAACCCTCCTCCTGTATTGAATTTCAAATCTATCTTCATCATGTCTTTCCTCCACTCCTGGCGTTCTCTTTTCCCAGTCTACAAACTGAAAATAACATCAACACATCAATGCTCTCCTGGTCACTGCGATCTTGGAAGTACCCAGCGCCACAAATGATCAGATTCATTCACCACAAATTCACAGTCCGCCTTCGTGTCATTCTAGATCTCTCTCTCTCTCCCTCACACTCCCTTTTCCTGTCTGAAGGACACACAGACCAAGCTCAGGGACAGGTCTCTGAGTGAAATGAGGAAATTCTAGTTGAATGACACCAACTGTCATTTCTCTCCCGGAAATGACGACTGATGGTGCCCTCACCAAGATGGCCGCCCACGCTCCCCGCCCCAAGTCAACATGTGCCTTATCCTTACAATGATGGCGCCCTGTTGCCCGGGCAACACGAGAGCTCCTCCGGCGGTGAAGTGGGCCTGGGGAGGTTTTATTCGCGGCCTCAGTCCTCCCCCGAGGAGTTTATAAACTCCCCAGTCTCCCTCCTCCCGCGGTTTCCAATCCTACCCTGTCTCACTGTCTCCTCTCCCCGGGATGTTTATGAAACCTGTTCCTGATCTGAAGAAGGATCACTTGACCCGAAACACCTCCTCGATTTCTCTCGACAGGCGCTGCCGGACCTGCTCAGCTTTTCCAGCGATTTCTGTTCTTGTTCCTTCGGCCGCCGGCGCAATTTCGCTCACACTCACCGCACGCATGCGCACTGCAGGGGCCCCATAGAGAGGTTTCTCGATCGCATGGGATCGTGGGAATTGAAGGCGCCATTAATGTCATGAAATACAGTATCCCATATGCCTTCTTAATTGTCCTATTCATGTGTTAATGAAGTACACGTCAGGGGCAAATCTTTCAGCGATTTTAGATTTATGCATTGAGTGCAACACTACAGGTGTTTAACTCTAAACTCTAGTTCCAAATCAGTGTCAGTATAATCACTCTTTATCTGTTCTCAAATAAGCACCGAATCAATGCTCTCCATCTGACCCTTCTTAACGTCGATTTTCTTTAGTTTGCAGATTCCAACCCGCTGTTTCAATAATTTATTAAAATCTACTTCTGGTACATGGGCGTCGCTGGCTGGCCAGCATTTGGATCTCCTTGAGAATGTGATGGTGAGCTGCCTTCTTGAACCTTTGCAGTCCACATCCTGTACGATGACCCACAATGTCTTCAGGGAAGGAATTCCAGGATTTGGACCAGTGACACTGAAGGAACAGTAATATATTTCCAAGTCAAGATGGTGAGTGGCTTGGAGGGGTACTTGCAAGAGGTTATGTTCCCATGTATTTGTTTTCCTGGTCCTTCTAGATGGAAGTGGTTGTTTGTTTGAAAGGCAATTTGTAAGGTGCTTTGGTAAATTTTTGCGGTACGTCTTGCAGATACTACACACTACTGCTTCTGAACAGTGGATAAGGTACCAATTAAGCAGGCAACATTGACCTGGATGGTTTGAAGCGTTTCAAATACAGTTGAAGCTGCAACCCATCCAAGCTAGTGGGGAGTATTCCATTACACTGCTGACTTGTGGCTTGTAGAAATTGGAACACGTTTTGGAGAGTCAGGAGGTGAGTTACTCACTGCAGTATTTCTGGCCTCTGACCTGCTCTTGTAGCCACTGTGTATATATGGTTCATCACGTTGAGTTTCTGTTCAATGGTAAACCCCAAGGATGTTGATCGTGAGGTATTTAGTGACAGTAACATTGTTGATATCACAGGTCAGTGGTCAGATTATTTCTTTTGGGGATGAGTCATTGTGTGACATTTGCATGGCATTCATGTTACTTGCCACTCATCAGCCCATTGGATATGGTTAAGATCTTGTAGCATTTCAAACTGAACTGCTTCAGTTTATGAGGAGTTGTTTATAGTGCTGAACATCTGCAATTATTGCAACATCTCCACTTCTGAACTTATGATGGAGGAAGGTCATTGATGAAGATGGTTTGGCCTATGAACTCCTGCAGAGATGTCCTGAAGCCGAGATGACTGACCTCCACAAACCATAGCCATCTTTCCATGTGCTAGGTATGACTTAACAATTAAGACATACAAAACTAATTGAAGGAATAGGTATGAGACAACCCTCTTCAGGTGTCTCCAGTGCAGGTTTTTCTGTTCTCGAAACAATCTGATAAGAGTTGACATTCATCAGCCTTTTGATCTTGGCAGGTTCCTTTCTCTCCAACATTTGTTTCACATTAGCAAGTTGAATTCTTCTGCAATTTTCAGGAAAATGTTTTACAGAAGGTAACATTCTTAATATCTGTGTAATGTTCCTTGGGAAAACTGTCTATAGTCCACCAGTTGGAGAGAATTTCTCTGAAAAGGTTTGTCAAATGCCCTGCTTCCACAAGACCCAGTGTTCCCAAAGGTGAAGTACTTTTAACAGCCCCTTTATATTTTCCAGAATTCCCATGATAGGAGACATGTGCCACTTATACCCACCACAAATCTCCTGAAACTGGGTGCACTACAAAAGTCCAGCAGGAAGATTATCAGTAAAACGATCTGGTTTCAATCATAGAGTTATAGACATCTAGAGACACACTGCACGGAAACAGACCCTTTGGTTGAAATCATCCATGCTGACCAGATGTCCAAGCTGACCCAATCCCAAGTTCCAGCCTTTGGCCCATATCCCTGCCAGATGCCTTTTAAATATTGTAATTGTACCCATCTCCACCACTTCCCTGGCAGCTTGTCTCTCTCTCTCTCACACACACACACACACACACACACACACACACACACACACACACACACACACACACACACACACACACACACACCACCCTCTGCATAAAAAAGATCGTCCTTGAGGTCACTTATTCCCTTCTTGCTACCCACAGCACCTCCTTTCCGTCCCCCCCACCCTCAGCACCCCCTGTCCATCCACAGCTCCTCCTGTCCATTTCCACTCTGCTACCCAAAGTGCCCCATGTGCATTTCCCTCTCCCCGCCCTCTGACCCCATCTATCCTCCCTCTCTCCCCTCACCCTCTGCTCTCCATCTCTCTGTTCCCTGTCTATTCTCTCTCTCCACCAACTCTCTGCTGCTCATTCTTCCACCGCCCCCACCATCTCCTTGCCACTCATTCTCTATCTCCATCCATCCTCTGCCCCCGTCCATTCTCTGTCTCTCCTCACATTCTGCACCCCACACCATTCTCTCTCCTGCCCCCCCCCCCAACACTCTAGCCCCACATTCTCCCTCTCAGACCCTTCCCCCCCCCCATTCTCTGGGTCCCCCACGCTCTGCCCTGCAGGCCTTTCTCTCCCCCGCCCCCAAGTCCATCTCCTCTTCCCCCCCCCCAAGTCCTTCTCCTCTCCCTCACGCTCTGCTCCCCCGTCCATTCTCTCTCTCTGTTCTCCACAGCTCCACCCAGCCCCCGTCCATTCTCTCTATTCTCCCAGCCCCCGTCCATTCTCTTTCTGTTCTCCCCAGCCCCACCCTCTAGCCCCCATCAATGAGAGGAAGGAATCTGGTTGATGGCAGGGAGGAGGAGAAGCTAGAAAGATAGGGAGCTTATTTGAAATTGAGTTCCCCAATGTTGAGTCCTCCCAACTCTACGCAGCCCGGGCGGAAGATGAGATGTTGTTCCTCCAATTTGCAGTTTGATTCATTGTGGTAAGGGAGGAGGCCAAAGATGGTTATGTCAGAAAGGGAGTGGGAAGGGGAATTAAAATGGCTGGTGACTGGGAGGGCTGGTCGGCCTCTGCGGGCCCAGGCACGATGCTGTTCTCCAAGTCTCCCGATGTAGAGAAGTCCACAATTGGCAAACACATGGCAAATGCAGTACCAAAATGTAAAATTATAGCCTCTGCTGTGAAAAAAAAGCAGAAAGGAGGTGTATTGTTTAAATGGAGATGTATTGGGATGAGGAGAAAGTGAGGACTGCAGATGCTGGAAATCAGATTTGAAAAGTGTGGCACTGGAAAAGCACAGCAGGTCAGGCAGCATTCAAGGAGTAGGAGAGTTGATGTTTTGGGCATGAGCCCTTCACCAGGAATGATGTGTGAATGTAATTGAAACCAGTCAATACCAGTTGTCAGAAAGGTGCAGCAAGCAATCAGCAAGGCAAGTGGTATTTTAACAAGAGGAATTGAGTTCAGAAGTGGGATGTCTTCCTGCAGTTAGGGGGTCATTGAATGTATTCAAGGCTGAGTTTGTCTGATTTTTGAACAACAAATAAGTGGATGTTTATGGGGGAAGGCAAGGAAATGGTTTGAGAACAGTTTCAGTCCAACTAGTCCATGCTGACTATGTTTTCAAACTAAATTAGTCCCAGCTGCCTGTGTTTGGCCCATATCCCTCCAAACATTTCCTATTCATGGACTTGTCCAAATTTCTTTAAAACGTTGTTACGGTACCTGCATCCTTCCTCTGGACATTTATTCCACACACAAACCACGCTCTGTGTTTTTTTAAAACAAACTGGTGCCCCTCATGTCTTTTTAAAATCTTTCTCCACTCACTGTCAAACTTTGCTCCCTAATCTTGAAACCACCCTCGAGAAAGAAGACCCGCCGTTCACCTCATCTATATCCTTCATGATTTTATAAACCTCTATAAGGTCACCTCGCAGCCTGCTGTGTTCCAGTGAAAAAGTCCCAGCCTATCCACTTCGATGTAGTTAGATTCATATCCGGTTATGATCTGTTCAATGCTTATGCAGGCTCTAAAAACCAAATGGCCGACTTCTGTTCCCAGTTCTCACTCTGTGTCCAGGACAGCAAGAGACTATAAGACATAGGAGCAGAGAGTAGGCCATTCAGCCCATCAAGTCTGCTCATACCATTCAATTGTGGCTCATAGGTTTCTCAATCCCATTCTCTTCCTTTCTCTCCATAACCCTCGATCCCCTTGGTACTCAAGAACATATGTCTCAGCCTTAAATATACTCAGTGACCTAGCCTCTGCAACCTTCTGTGGCAATGAATTCCATAGATTCACCACTATCTGACTGAAGAGTTTTATGTTTATCTATGTTCTAAAAGGCCTTCTCTTTACTCTGAAGCTGTGCCCTCGGGCCCGAGTCTCTCCTACCAACGGAAACATCTTCCCAACGTCCACTGTATCCAGGCCATTCAGTATTCTCTGTGTTTCAATTAGATCTCTCCTGAGTGTGGGCCTGTTAGTCAGCATGAAGCAGACCCTTCAGGATGAGGTACAGCAGTGATTAGGTTCAGCAAATGGAAAGAGAGTATGTGGGATGGAGATTTTCAGCTTCTAGGGAATAAGAGAGGAAAGGGAGTTCATTATAAATTAGATTTGTTCAGGTGGGCCAATGGGCCGAGGAGTGGCAGATGGAGTTTAATTTAGAGAAATGAGAGGTGCTGCATTTTGCAGCTGGATAAGACATTGTTTAGGCCACTTTTGGAATACTGTGTTCAGTTCTGGTCTCCCCCTGCTATAGCAAAAGGGTTGTGAAACTTTGGAAGTGGTTGGAGAAGATATACAAGGCTGTTGCCATGCTTGTGACCTAGAGTGAGAGGCTGAAGAGGCCAGGGATATTTTCCCTGGAGAATTGGAGGCTATGGGGTGATCTTACAGATGTTTATGAGGGGCATGGATAGGGTAAATACCCAAGTACTTTTCCCCAGGGTAGGGGAGTCCAAATCTAGAGGCCATATGTTTGAGGTGAGAGGGGAATGTTTTAAAAGGGACGTGACCGGCAAGGTTTTCGTGCAGAGGATGGTGCACGTGTGTAACAAACTACCAGATAATGACAACATTGAAAAGGCATCTGGATAGGTACATGAATAGGAAGGATTCAGTGGGATATGGGCCAAATGCGACGAGGTTAATTTAGAATATTTGGTTGGCATCACGAGCTGGGCCGAAGGGTCTGTTTCCATGCTTTATAACTCTAATTAGCTTTGCTGAAAGCAGGAGAGTCAGAGCAGCTTTCAAAGATGTTTTGCCCTTACTGGGAGCAATAGACAATAGGTGCAGGGGTAGGCCATTCTGCCCTTCGAGCCTGCACCACCTTTCAATATGATCATGGTTGATCATCTTTAATCAGTGTGTTGGACCTTAACAATTTCTCCTTTGAATCGTCCCACTTCCTCCAGACCAAAGGGGTAGCCATGGGCACACGTATGGGCCCCAGCTATGCCTGTCTCTTTGTTGGCTACGTAGAGCAGTTGATCTTCTGTAATTACACTGGCACCACTCCCCAACTCTTCCTCCGCTACATTGATGACTGCATTGGCGCCACCTCGTGCTCCTGCGAGGAGGTTGAGCAATTCATCAACTTCACCAACACATTCCACCCTGACCTTAAATTTACCTGGACCATCTCTGACACCTCCCTCCCTTTCCTGGACCTCTCCATCTCCATTAATGACGACAGACTTGACACTGACATTTTTTACAAACCCACCGACTCCCACAGCTACCTGGATTACACCTCTTCCCACCCTACCTCTTTCAAAAATGCCATCCCATATTCCCAATTCCTCCGACTCCGCCGTATCTGCTCCCAGGAGGACCAGTTCCACCACCGAACACACCATATGGCCTCCTTCTTTAGAGACTGCAATTTCCCTTCCCACATGGTTAAAGATGCCCTCCAATGCATCTCGTCTACATCCCGCACCTATGCCCTCAGACCCCATCCCTCCAACCGTAACAAGGACAGAACGCCCCTGGTGCTCACCTTCAACCCTACTAACCTTCGCATAAACCAAATCATCCGCTGACATTTCCGCCACCTCCAAACAGACCCCACTACCAGGGGTATATTTCTCTCACCACCCCTTTCCGCCTTCTGCAAAGACTGTTCCCTCCGCGACTACCTGGTCAGGTCCACGCCCCCAAACAAACCACCCTCCAATCCTGGCACTTTCCCCTGCCAACTCAGGAACTGTAAAACCTGCGCCCACACCTCCTCCCTCACCTCTATCCAAGGCCCTAAAGGAGCCTTCCACATCCATCAAAGTTTTACTTGCACATCCACTAATATCATTTATTGTATCCGTGGCTCCCGATGCGGTCTCCTCTACATTGGGGAGACTGGGCGCCTCCTAGAAGAGCGCTTTAGGGAACATCTCCGGGACACCCGCACCAATCAACCACACCGCCCCATGGCCCAACATTTCAACTCCCCCGCCCACTCTGCCGAGGACATGGAGGTCCTGGGCCTCCTTCACCGCCGCTCCCTCACCACCAGACGCCTGGAAGAAGAACGCCTCATCTCCCGCCTCGGAACACTTCAACCCCAGGGCATCAATGTGGACTTCAACAGTTTCCTCATTTCCCCTTCCCCCACCTCACCCTAGTTCTAAACTTGTAGCTCAGTAACTGTCCCCATGACTTGTCCGGACGTGTCCTACCTGCCTATCTTCTTTTCCACCTATCCACTCCACCCTCTCCTCCTTGACCGATCACCTTCATCCCCTCCCCCACTCACCCATTGTACTCTATGCTACTTTCTCCCCACCCACACCCTCCTCTAGCTTATCTCTCCATGCTTCAGGCTCACTGCCTTTATTCCTGATGAAGGGCTTTTGCACGAAACGTCAATTTCGCTGCTCGTTGGATGCTGCCTGAACTGCTGTGCTCTTCCAGCACCACTAATCCAGCATCTTTAATCAGTATCCTGTTCCTGCCTTAGCTCCATAAACCTTGATTCCACTGTCCTTGAGAGCTCTATCCAACTCTTTCTTAAATGAATCCAGAGACTGGGCCTCCACTGCCCTCTGGGGCAGAGCATTCCACAAAGCCACCTTTCTCTGGGTGAAGAAGTTTCTCCTCATCTCTGTCCTAAATGGTCTACCCCGTATTTATTAGCTGTGTCCTCTGGTTCAGCACTCACCCATCAGCGGAAACATGTTTCCTGCCTCCAGAGTGTCCAATCCTTTAATAATCTTATGTCTCAATCAGATCCCTTCTAAACTCAAGGGTATACAAGCCCAGTCGCTCCAATCTTTCAGCATAAGGTAGTCCCGCCAATCAAGGAATTGACCTCGTGAACCTATGCTGCACTCCCTCAATAGCTAGAATGTTTTTCCTCAAATTTGGAGACCAGAACTGCACACAATACTCCAGGTGTGGTCTCACCAGGGCCCTGTACTGCTGCAGAAGAACCTATTTGCTTCTATACTCAATCCCTCTTGTTATGAAGGCCAGCATGCTATTAGCCTTCTTCACTCCCTGCTATACCTGCATGCTTACCTGCATTGAGTGGTGTACAAGAACACCCAGATCTCTTTGTACTGTCCCTTTACCTAAATTGATTCCCTTTAGGTAGTAATCTGCCTTCCTGTCCTTGCCACCAAAGTGGATAACCATACATTTATCTACATTAAACTGCATCTACCATGCATCTGACCACTCACCTAACCTGTCCAGGTCACCCTGTAATCTCCTCACAATTCACCCTGCCACACAGCTTTGTATCATCAGCAAATTTACTAATGTTATTACTAATACCATCTTCTATATCATTAATATATATTGTAAAAAAGCTGCGGTCCCAGAACTGATCCCTGTGGTACCCCACTGGTCACTGCCTGCCATTCCGAAATGGAGCCATTTATCACTCCTCTTTGTTTTCTGTCAGCCAACCAACTAACTTTCAATCCAAGTTAGTACTTTTCCCCCAATAACATGTGCCCTAATTTTGCTCACTAACCTCCTATGTGGGACTTTATCAAAAGCTTTCTGAAAGTCCAGGTACAGTACATCAATGGATCTCCCTCATCCATCTTCAGAGTTACATCCTCAAAAAATTCCAGAAGATTAGTCAAGCATGACTTCCCCTTCATAAATCCATGCTGACTCTGACCTATTCTGTTACTACTATCCAGATGTGTCGTAATTTCATCCCCTATAATAGACTCCACCATCTTTCCCACCACTGAGGTCAGACTAACTGCTCTATAATTTCCTGTTTTCTCTCTCCCACCTTTCTTAAAAAGTGGAACAACATTAGCCACCCTCCAATCCGAAGGAACTGATCCTGAATCTATCGAACTCTGGAATATAATGACCAACCCATCTACGATTTCTGGAGCCACCTCCTTCAGTAGCCTGGGATGTAGACCATCAGGCCCCGGGGACTTATCAACCTTCAGACCTAACAGTCTCTCCAACACCAATTCCTGGCAAATATAAATTCCCTTAAGTTCAGGTCCTTCAGCCACTGTTACTTCAGGGAGATTGCTTGTGTCTTCCCCAGTGAGCACAGATCTGAAGTACCAATTCAATTCTTCTGCCATTTCTTTGTTCCCCTTAACATATTCCCCTGTTTCGGTCTTCATGGGCTCAATTTTAGTCTTAACCATTTTTTTGCCTTTCAAACACCTAAAAAAGCTTTTACTATCCTCCTTTATATTTTTGGCCAGTTTACCTTCGTTCCTCATTTTTTCTCTGTGTATTTCCTTCTTAGTAATCCTCTGTTGTTCTTTAAAAGCTTCCCAGTCCTCCATTTTCCCACTTATCTTTGCTATGTTATACTTTTTCTCTTTTAACTTTATATGTTTCTTAACTTCCCTCGTCAGCCACGGCCACCCATGCCTCCTCATAGGATCTTTCTTCCTTTTTGGAATGAACTGATCCTGCATCTTCTGCATTATACACAGAAATATCTGCCATTGTTCCTCCACTGTTATCCCTGCCAAGGTATTGCACTATTGAACTTTGGCCAGCTCCTCCCTCATAGCTCCATGGTTCCTTTTACTGAACAGAAATATTGTCATTTCCAATTGCACCCTCTCCCTCTCAAATTGGAGATTGAAGCGTATTGTATTATGGTCACTACATCTCAAAGGCTCCTTCGCTTCGAGGTCCCTGATCAATTCTGGTTCGTTGCACAGAACAAGTTACAGTGAAATCTTTAATTCGTGGGACAGCAACTGAGTGAATGAGTACATCCAGAATTTTAGTGGAAAGTGGGAATTCATTGCACTGTGGGGATGAAGTGCTTTAAGGTTTACCGGCAGTAAGTACAGTGTGCTGAGTGGGGTGCGAAGTGAAGGGTTAGGTGGGTTCTTGTTTTAAACTGCTCATTTCTTTCAGCCTCCAACAATGTATTTCCACTGCTGTACATCAGAAGGAGTGAATCAGTCACTGTTATCATTAGAAAACTTGCGGTTTTCAGTACCGCAGGTATTACATTATTTCCTGAGCATTTTAAAGTTGACTGACAGCAGCGGGGTTTGGGTCGTATTCACTGGAAACGATAAAGCAGACAGATAACACACATACGAGAGGGCAGAGTGGGACTTGTCTTTTGACTTGGTGGAAGGTGGGAGGTTCTGCGCGCTGTGATCCGGGGCAAACACGACTGCAATAAATCATTCAATCTCTACAGTGTGGAAGTTGGCCATTCAACTCTTCTGAAGAGCATACCATCCAGACCCACGCCCACCAGCTCCCTGCCTTGTCTAGTAGTTTCTGTTGGTGGATGAGACTCGGCCATAAAATTAGGGGGAGTAGATTTCAGGTAGAGATTAGGAGGAGCTGTTTTTTCCCGGAGGGTAGTTAATCTGTGAAGGATGAGGGTGGATTGGCCATGCTAAATTGCCCCACATGGTCCAGGGATGTACAGTTTAGGGTGGATTCACCATGTTAAATGACCCATAGTCCCCAGATACGTGCAGGTGAGGTCTATTCGGGGGGTAAATATCGGGCAGGAGAGGAAAGGGAATGGATGTGGGTGGGTTACCCTTCGGAGGGTCGGTGTGGTCTCATTGGGCCGGGTGACCTGCTTCTACATTGTGCGGAATCTCTGAAGGGAAAGGATTTTTGCAAACTGTGCAGAGCAGTGTGGGCCGTCAATCCGGAGCAGGCGCAGTGCAGAGCCGCCGTTCGCCCCGCCCCTTTTCCTCGTCACGCCCCATCTCGTCGGCCGTCGCTCGACACTTGCTCCTCCCACTGTCCCGGCCGCACTCCGCCTCCGTACCCGCCCCTGGCTCCACCCAGTCGCCCCGCCCCTGACCCCAATCGTCTCTCCGCCCTATCGCTCCGCCCCCTCCTCGCTGTTCGCCCCTCCCCCGCATCGATGACGTCAGAACGCGGAAGTGGCTCTGCTCGTTTCAGAGTAAAACCCTTTCGCTGAGCAACTGTTCAATCTAAGAGGGAGAAAATCTGTTCACTGGTAGGAACTGGAGTGAATCCAGGGAGGGAGCAGACTCTGCAAACTCATGTATGTGTCTTAATTGCCCGGGTGAGGAGGGACGGAAGGGTAGGGTGGGGCTGTTTTCCCCAGCCCGCGCCAGAATCTTAGGGGTAACATTATAGACTTTTATAAAATCATAAGGAGCACGGATAGGGTAAATAGACATGGTCTTTTCCTTGGGGGTGGGGGAGTCCAGAACTAGAGGGTGATTGGTTTAGGGTGAGGGCGGCGGGGGAGGGGGCGTGGAGATTTAAAAGAGACCTAAGGAGGCAACTTTTTCACAAGGTTTGGGCGGGTGTGAATGTGTGTATGGAATGACCTGCCAGAGAAAGTAGTGGAGGCTGGTACAATTACAGCATTTAAAAGGCATCTGGACGGGTGTATCAAAACGAACTGTTCAGAGGGCCAGGGAACACGTGCTGGCAAATGTGACTAGATTAATTTAGGATATCTGGTCAGCACACAATAGTTTGACTGAAATGCCTGAATCTGTTTCTGTGTGTATATCTCTATGATTCTGGCTTTCCATCAATGTTTGCCTCGTCTGTATGTTCAGTTTCTCTCTCTGGTGTCTGTGTTCATACCTAGAAGTCTCATTATGCTCCCCTTCCTGGGGACATTAACCATTTCTTGAGGTTGTTCCTCAAGAAGCTGCATTGCAGGCTCATCCTGAATTGGCACACTTTATTTTGCTTTCCAAATCAGACCTGCTCACTCTCCGCATTATGCCAATGACGTGAAAGATATTAACTTTCAGGTGGAGTTTCAGAGAGATAAGGCTTGACGTCTTTGCTTTTCTGCACCTGTAAAATCCTGAATCAGCACCTTCAGGAGAATTAGTTAAAGTGGAGTGAGAACAGATGGGGAGAGAGAGAGAATGGGATGACGCTTTCAGTTTTGTGGAATAATAAAAGAAAAGAATATTCACCAGAAAGCAGAACTGAAAGTGATGACTTTATATTCTCTTTTTACAGCGTTTGAAGATCTGAAGACAGAATTTTCAAAATTAATTGTAACGTCAACTCTCCTGCTCCTCGGATGCTGCCTTATCTGCTGAGCTTTTCCAGTGCCATACTTTTTGACAGTGACTCTCCAGAGTCAGCAGTCCTCACTTTGGTGTCAATGTCTGACGGTCACTCAATCCATCAGGACCACAACGATTTTTGACTGTGATTCTGTGAGAAGGAGCAAAGCTTTTTGGTTCCTGTTTGAGTACATTTCCAGTATCAGTGGGACTGGATGAGAGACCTACTGTTGCAGTGCACTGAGTGTGGAGCGTGGAACAGCTATACCGCCTGTTAAGAGAAAATCACGGTGCGAAGGGGCTCTACACGCGTTTGTGTGTGGCTGACGCTTTGGCCATGGAGAAATCTGAGGAATCCCGCCCTGTGGAGAAACCATGGAAGTGTGGTGACTGCGGGAAAGTCTTCTGTGTCCCATCTGCCCTGGAGACTCATCGGCGCAGTCACACCAGAGAGAGACCCTTCAGCTGCCCTGAGTGTGGGAAGGGCTTTACCCAGGCCTCTGCCCTGCGGACTCACCAGCGGGTCCACACAGGGGAGAGGCCGTTCCCATGTGCCGAGTGCAGGAAGGCCTTCAGCAATTCCTTCAATCTCCAGACCCACAAGCGACTCCACACTGGTGAGAGGCCGTTTTCTTGCTCCGAGTGCAAGAAGGCGTTCAGACATTCCTCTGACCTGCTGACCCACTGGCGGGTCCACACGGGGGAGAGGCCCTACAGCTGCCCCGAGTGTGGGAAGGCCTTCAACAATTCCTCCCACCTGCTGACTCACCAGCGGGTCAACACAGGGGAGAGGCCGTTCACCTGCCCCAAGTGCGGGAAGGGATTTAGTCAGGTGAGCAACTTGTGGAAGCACCAGCGTCTCCACACTGGGGAGAAGCCCTTCAGCTGCCCCAAGTGCAGGAAGGCCTTCAGCAATTCCACCACTCTGCTGACCCACCGGCATATCCATATGGGGGAGAGGCCATTCCCCTGCACCGAGTGCGGGAAGGCCTTCAGCAATTCCTCCATCCTGCTGAGACACCAGAGGGTTCACACAGGGGAGTGGCCCTTCAGCTGTCCTGATTGCAGGAAGGGGTTCAGTGATTCCTCCAATCTCCAGACCCACCAGCGGATCCACACTGGGGAGAAGCCCTTTGGCTGCACAGAATGTGGGAAGGCCTTCACCTGCTCCTCCCACCTGCGGAGGCACCAACGAGTTCACGTGCCATCACAGGGTGATTGAAGGAGCAACAACTGAGTGCCATTAGGGACTGGACTATCAACCCAGTTCTGGGGACTCCGGAGTTTGAATCCAGCCATGGCAGATCACGGAATTGGAATTCTGTCAGAAATCTGGAGTTCAGAATCTGATGATGAAACCGTTTTTAGGGTGGGGGGCCCATCTGATTCACGCATGCTCTTTTTAGGGAAGGAAACTGCCATTGTGGGAAAGGATTCATTCAGTCACCCAGCTGCATCCTTTACCTGGTCTAGCCTACACGAGACTCCAGACCCACAGCTGTGTGGTTAACACTACACTGCCCAGCACCTCCCCTCTTCCCCTCCTGCCCACTCAGCCCCTGGCAGATGAGCAGAGAGAAACTTACTAGGAGACAGGGTATGGGTTGAAATTGCTGAGTGAGGCAATACTTCCTCCAGGTTACGGCTGTAACAAGGATCCAATTACAAAGGGACAACTCGGTGATGACCAATAGTAAAGGAAGTGAGGTGGGATGGGGGGGGGGGTGTTGGGGTGGTGGTGAGCAATATGTGTGCTTTGACCTTGAGCTGTTTAAAAAGCAGCTACTTTTTCTACACCTTTTTTCTGGAGGATCTGAAGCTTTAACAAAGTTGGGTCACAATAAAGATTACCTGAACTTACCGCTGGGCTCAGACTCTCATTGAAAGTTTTGAGCTCCAAGAGGTTTTTTGTTTTGAAGCTGTTCATTTCTTCCAGCCTCCTGCACTAAGTTTGCAATGTTGTGTATCAGATGGAGCAGTGAATGGGTAGCTAGTATCGTTATAAGTTGTAAATCTTTCAGGAGTGCAGGTTAGTGTTGTTTCATTGGCATTGTAAAGTTTACTGGGAGGTATGGGCTGTGTTCACTAGAAACGATATGGAGGTGCCAGTATCGGACTGGGGTGGATAAAGTTAAAAATCACAAGACCAGGTTATAGTCCAACAGGTTATTTGGAAGCACTAGCTTTTGGAGCGCTGCTCCTTCCACAGGTAGCTGTGGAGCAGGATGATAAGACATAGATCTTATAGCAAAATTCACAGTGTCATACAACTGATATCTTTTAGAATGGGTTGCAGGTTTCGGTTCATTAACATGTTACTCCAAGAACAACATCTAAGTCATGTTCTTGAGATGACTTATGGTTTTATATTTTTTTTAAAAAGTGGCATCTCATGTCACACAATACATTAAAGTTGTGAGGTTCGATTCTGTCAGTATCCCAACCTTGAATCAGACTAGTTCTGTTTTTAAAGTAGGAATATATAAAATATTACATTGACTGCCTGTAGATTATGTGCTTTATGAGCAAAATTGAAAGTATCTGCAAATATAATTCTGCCAATAAAAATTCACTCCATAGAGTTGTGTGTGTGTGCGTGTACATGCGCATGCGAGTTTGTATGTGAGAGTGCATGTAAGAGTGTGTGCATGCTTGGTTGAGTGTGATGAAGTATAAATCGGAGTGTGTTAGGGTGTGCATATATGAGAGAGGTATGAATAAAAGCAAGGGGTTGCATTTTGCTAAAACAAGGAAGGACAGGGCTTGTATAGTTAAAACAGAGACATAAGAGGATTCAGATACATAGTGATGCAACCTGCAAAGAACTGGTAGACTGGATGGTTAAGAAGGCATTTAGCACCATTGCCACCCAGACCCACCCCCTTACTTCATATTTCTCATAGCTAATCCCCCCTACCTTGCATGTCCTGAACAATAAGGGTAATTTAGCATGGCCAATCCAGCCTAACCTACACCCTAATCTAAAAACTACCTTCTCAAGAATGTAATTTAAATGCACAACATTTCTAAGAAAAATGTCCGTGTGACTCAATTCACACCTATTGTTAGAAAAGCTCTGCATTTGAATGACTTTCTTGAGAAGGTAATTAAAAACAAGTTCTGGAATTAATATGCCAAAGAGCAGAAACCCACTCTAAAAGACGAAAGATTTAATCTAAAATTGTTTCATATATGTCATCTCCATGACACTGGACTCCTTTGGCTATAAATTCCATGAACATGATCTCATTCTCAACAACCAACCTGATAAGAGAGCGGTGCTCCAAACGTTAGTGTTTCCAAATAAATCTGTTGGTTTATAACCTGGTGTTGTGAGATTTTTAGCTTTGTCCATGGGAAACACGTGTTGTGGGACTGGTAACAGTTATTTTGTGATCTGTTCCACCTGAAATTTCTCCTCTATGCAGACATGGGTGAGCAGTCTGTTTTTGTGCTTTGTGAGAGATCAGGCTAGCAGCTTTTAAATCCTTATGTTCAGCAGCACAAGAAAACTAGGTCAGTAATCGTATTTCCAGTGTGGTACTTCCAGCTCTGGTAGTCCTGTTGGGTCACCAGAGAGGGAGGGAGAGAAGATGTCACATCTAAAAAGCAAACCGAAAAGTTTTTGTTTGTTCCGTCAGTTGAGTTGGTTCTGCACTCAGATGAGACTGGATTCTGATTTTAATGGATCAGAATTGAACACTACAATGGAACATCTTACATTTGAAGAGTGTTGAAAGGGCAAATCAAACTGTAACCTTGAAGAGATATGCTTCCATTTCTAACCTTGGGTGATCCAAATGAGACATTTTTACTGATCACTCCATTTCAGAGTGCTGCTCTTTCATCAGGTGGTCATGGACAATAAGATCATGATCACAGAATTTATAGCCAAAGGAGTCCACGGTCATGGAGATGTCCTTCACTAAACAATTTTAGATTAAAACTTTCATATTTCAGAATGGGTTTCTGTTCTTTGGTACATTAATCCCAGAACTTGTTTCAAATTACCTTCAAGAATGTCATGTAAATGCAGAGCTTTTCGAACAACAATGTCAGTCTGACTCGATATTGGGACACAGACAGAATTCACACCTATTGTTAGAAAAGCTCGACATTTAAATGACTTTCTGAAATGGCTGATCTTTAACATTGAGAATAGTTACATTGATACTTTCAGACTTTAACAATGTTTCTGAATATATGTTCACTTTTTGAAAAGAACTGCTGAAATCTTTCTGAAACTTGCATCGAAACGTGCGCAGTTAGGCCACAGCCCAAGACAGGCTGTAAAGGATGAATGGCCTAATCCTAGTTTTGTGAAATTGATTCTGACTATGTAGAAATAGAGTCATAGAGTTGTAGAGCACAGAAGCAAACCCTTCAGTCCAGACAACCAAATATCCTAAATTAATCTCGGGACCCATTTGCCAACATTTGGTCCATATCCCTCTGATTCTGTTCTATTCGTGTCTCCAACCAGATGCATTTTTTTCTACTTCAGCTAATTGAAGCTGGAGAAGCCTTAAATCTTGAAAGAATTTCCTGAAAAAAACTTTTATGCAAGATTTGGCTCAGTGGTGGATTTTCTAAAGCTTTGCTATTGTAGTTGTCAATTTGTTAAAAAAAACTTTCAGTTGTGTTGTCCAAGGCAGAGTAAATATTCATTTAAGACATAATTGAGATATATACATTCTTTCCAATGTTTGTCCATCATTTAGTACATTGAGCATCATCTTTTTGTGATTCAACGGATATGATTTCCTTTGTGACATTTTAATTAAAATATCTCAATGTATAATAATGAAACAGCTAATTTATTCTGAAATTATTTAAATTAGTTGGTCGATTGACAAATAATAGCTGCTTTACTGTTGTAAATATTGATACCCAGGAAAGCTATTTTGTTTAATATATTTCCTTTGTAAAGATTTTATAAAATGATTGTATTTTCATATGAAATAAAATTTGCAGTGTTTTATTAAATGGTTGAAGGTAACTTTGCACTTAATTGTTCCATTTGGGATTAAACATAGATTATTTATCAAAATCATATTCACAATTTATGGTGAGTGTTTTAACAAACAAATGTTGCCATTTGCCATTGAATTGCCTCAAACACAATTTGAAATTCTTGAATGAGTTGAATAAGGGGTACACTGTGAATATTTATTGTGCATTTCTGAAATTCTCTGCACTGCCATTGTGCTTGGTTCAACAAGATATGTATCCCTCCTCATAACTTTGTATTTCTTTGATATTTCATTTGCTTTTGCTATTGCTATTGCCCAAATAACTTCATCAAATGCCAAAACATTTTTTAGGCTGTGAATTTTCAGTCTGGAATGTCATTCAGTTGTGAACAATCTGAAGATTAATTTAAATACATATAAAAAAATTAAAGAGATTGTGATAATAGAAAGTCAACATGTAGAATTGCCAATGAAACGTAAACCAAGGCTGCTATTAATTTGGTACAGACTAAATTGCAATCAAAATAAGTAGAAATAATGGCATTGTGCACAAACTGTTTGTAGTGAGTTCAGAATTTTTCTGATCATTTAATTCTGACCCATGCAGTGATGGCAGCACCATGATCTGTTTTATTTGTTCATGGAACGTGAGCATCACTGGCAAAACCAGTATGTTTCATCATCCCCTCTTTCCCTTGACTGCTAAGCACACAGATATGAATATTGGGTGAGGACACAATGAGGTTGAGTTGCAAGGCCTACTGTGGCATAACAAATTGTGCTGGCTTACACTGCACCCCGATAAGACAGATTTTGGGAGGAAAACAAAAATTGGAATTCCTATTTAAATATTGATGCTACCATTTATATCTCTCAAAAAGATATTGTTTGCTCCATAAATTTGTAATGGCTCTTTTGTTGAATTATTTCCCTACATCCGCATATATCTGGAATCATTTTCTTTTCAAGAATTTTGTATTAACTTTTGCCACTCACTGGTGCCATCACCCCTTCAAGATCATTCCAAATCGTAATAACTTGCTTACTTTCTTAAAAATTAAATCTTCCCCCGCGCCCCAGCCCAAATCCCTTTTCTTATAAAGTGGCTGCACTATTTCAAACATGGTCATGCTTTCTAAATATTACCATGTACTTTTAATTATGAGATTTCAATGTGTCTTTTTAAATATAAAAATGCCCCTTCAAATGTAATTATGCCCTTTAAATGTGTTGTGTTCCTCTAAGTGCAATCTTGCCCCTCGATAATGTATATTTACCCCTTGAGATATGACTGTCTCTTAAAGGGTCATTTCTACTTATAAATAGGGCAACGTCTCTTTGAAATGTAGATTCATTTAGATATGACTGCGTCATTTTGCATATTGAGATACCCCTTTGAATGTGCCTACATCCCTTTGAAATGTAATCTTGTCCATTTCAATCTATTTGCAGAAATAGCCCGTTAAATGTCCAGGTCCCTTTTAAAATGCAGATTTCCCGCTTCAGGGAGCAGCAGTTGTAGCGCGAGGTGGCTGTTACTTGGTGACGGTGAGGCTCCCCGGCCCCGCCCATCACCCCTGAGCTGACGTCACGCGGGGGTGAAGGCGGTTGGGAGGAGAAGGCGCTCGAGCGGGGAAGGGGTGGCCGTTAGGAAAATGGCGCCGTGCGGCCCTGGGCAGACACCCGTCACTGGGCACCGCCGCCTTCCTGGTGCAGCTGCTGTGTCACGGCCACACCGCCCGGCTGTACAGCAGGCAGGAGCCGGTGCCCATTCTGGAGGCGGATGTTCCTCAGTCATTGAAGGGGTAGGACCCTGTTGAGAATGGTTAGTGAAGTGTGTGGTGTACTAAGCCTTATTAACATGGATATAGTTTGTAATTTATCAAAGTATACATTTTATTATTTAGAATGGTAGAGATGTACAGCACGGAAACAGACCCTTCGGTCCAACCCGTCCATGCCAACCAGATATCCTAAATTAATCCAGTCCCACTTGCCAGCACTTGGCTCATCTGCCTCTAAACCCTTCCTACAGTAGACCCATCCAGAGACCTTTTAAGGGCTTTAATTGTAGCAGCCTCCACCACTTCCTCAGGCAGCTCATCCCATTCACGCACCACCCTCTGCATGGAAACGTTGCCCCTGAGGTACCTTTTATATCTTTCTGCTCTCACCCTGAACCGAGCCTCTTTAGTGCAGACCTTCACCCCCTACACTAGGGAAAAGACATAAGAAAGTTCTACTTTTTTTTTCTCCTCTTGGCATTTGGACACTTCAGAATCTGTCAATAATACCAGCATCGCCACTGAGCATATTGCATACATTCCTCTGTGTCAACAAGCATTGCGCATGTTCCTTGCTTTGGGTGTCACCCTTGTTCAGGACTGGGGGTGGGTGTTGGGAGAACTGCAGAACAAGGGTGTGCTAGGAGCAGGGTGGTGAATTGGGGATAGGTGGAGACAGGTAGAGAGTACAAACTGGTTGGTCACTGGGAGGAAGGAATCTGGTTGGTGGCAGGGAGGGGTGGGGATGAGCCTGGGAAGGGATTTGAGGAGTGGGGAAGGAGGTTATTTGAAATTGGAGAACTCAGTGTTGAATCCTCCAGGCTGTAGGCTGCCCAGGTGGAAGATGTGGTGTTCCTCCAATTTGTAGTTTGGTTTGTTGTGGCAATGGAGGCGGCTTAAGATGGTCATGGGTGAAAGGGAGTGGGAAGGGGAATTAAAATGGATGGTGATTGGGAGGTCAGGGCGGCCTCTGCAGACCCAGCTGTGACGCTCGGCGAACCGTTCCCCGCGTTTACCCTCTGTCTCCCGAAGACCACAATTGGCAAACACATGGCAAATACAATACCCAATGTGAAGTTAGAGCCTTTGCGGTGTTAAAAAAAATGCAGAAAAGAGGTGCATTGTTTAAATGGTGACATATTGGGATATGGAGAAAGTGAGGACAGCAGATGCTGGAGATCAGAGTCGAAAAGTGTGGCGCTGGAAACGCTCAGTCAACATTCGACGAGCAGGAGAGTTGACGTTTCGGGCACGGGCCCTTTATCAGGAATGACGTTTGGATGTACAAAGGGGCCTCCGCATCTTTCAACAACAGTCAATGCCAGTTGTCAGGTGCAGCGAGCAATGCAAGTGGTATATTCGCAAGTGGAATTGTGTTCAGAAGTGGGGATGCCTGCCTACAGTTAGGGAAGTATTGAATATATTCAAGGTGGAGTTCATCTGATTTTTGAACTACAAAGAGGAGGATGTTTATGGGGGAAGGTGAGAAAATGGCTTTTAAGACCAGTACAGAACAGTTATAGAGTCATATAGCATAGAAACAGATCTTTCAGTCCAACTAATCCATGCTGACTATGTTCTCAAACTGAACTAGTCACACCTGCCTGTGTTTGGCCCATATCCCTCTGAACCTTTCCTATTCATGTACTTATCCAAATGTCTTTTAAATGTTGTTACTTTACCTGCATCCACTACTGTGTCGGGATGTTCATTCCACACACAAACCACTCTCTTTTTTAAAAAAAAATGCTGCCCCTCAAGTCTTTTTAAAATCTTTCTCCTCTCACCTTCAAAGTTTGCTCTCTAATCTTAAAATCCCCACATGTGGGGAATGACACCCACCATTCACCTCATCTACCCCCCCTCATGATTTTATAAATCTCTAAGGTTACCTCTCAACCTCCTGTGCTGCAGTGAGAAAAGTCCCAGTCTATCCACTGAGATGTAGGTAGATTTAATATCCAGTTATGTAGGGGACTTTGGTGGAAACTGGGAATTCATTGCACTGTAGGGATGAAACCCTACCCTATCCAGACATTTCTGCTGGTGGATGAGACTAGGCCACATAATTTGGAGGACTGGATTTTGGACAGAGATGAGGAGGAACTATTTTTCCTGGATAGTAGTCAATCTATGGAATTCTCTGCCCAAGGAAGCAGTAGAGACAGCCTCATTAAGTATATTGAAGACACAGTTGGTTAGGGTTTTACATGGAAGGTTAATTAAGGACAGTTGGATAATGCAGGGAGGGGGAGCTGAGACGATAGATAGTTTTACCATTATCTTAATGAATGGCCGATCAGGCTAGATAGGCCAAATGGCTTACTCCTGCTTCTATTACTATGAAACTATAACCCTGCCTTTCCCATGACTAACCCAGCTAACCTGCACATCCCTGGACATGATGGGCAATTTACCTGGTCAATCCATTATCAAGACTGGTGAGCAATGTAGTGATGTGGGAAATTAACATCAGAGAATGATAGAAAGGGACAAGGAGAGTAAATATACCAGCAATCAAAACTGGATTCTGAATGATCACAAAAATGGAAACAAAAAGTGGTGTTTCTGCATGTGTGCTGCACTGCAACAAAAGTAAATGAATTGTCTGCACACATTGAAGAGAATAATTATGATCTGAGGCTCCTCACAGAAACATGGCTTCAGGATGACAAGGATTGGATCCTGAATATCGAGGGGGTAGTCAAATGGGAAGCTAGGTAAAGGTAGAGGGTTGCCACTGCTAATCAAAGCACTGACCACAGGGTAGTCTGGTGTCCGCTCCGATTTCAGGTCCTCATTTTTCTGTCCTCTGATCTCCCTGTTCCCACAGAATAAGATGTCAATCTGTTCTCAGCTCTACTGGATTTCTGCTGAAGCTTTTACCCCCACCCCCTCTTTTTTACACCTTCTGGAACAATAAAATATTCAGTCAGTCAATCAAAGTCCAATGCACAATCTCCCAGTCTCTCAACCAACCAGACACAAAAGTGTAGTCATAGCAGGGAATCAAACAAGAAAAATGAAACAACAACAACATGAGAAATAAATAGGTGCTCGTGCTTAATGTCTGTTCATTAGGAAGCAAACCAGAAATTGGGCTCTCCCAGGATTCTGATTGTGCCCAACTTGAGGATCCTCTCTCCCTTACATCTAACTGTTAGTACCCAGCTATGATTTACAATACTTACACCAGAAATGAAGCATCTTATCAAATAGAGATAGACATGTACTGCACGGAAGCAGACTTTCTCTGTCTCATGCGTGCATACACACAGAAGTCCATGGGGGTGAATTTTTATTTGCAGATACATCCTATTTTGCTTAAAAATGCACAATCTGCTGGCAGTCAATACATATAATATTTTGGAAATTTGACTTTGGAAATAGAACCAGTTTAATTCAAGGTTTGGACTCTGACCTCACACATTTAATGCATTGTCTGAGCTGAGATGTCATCTTTTGTTACAAAACCTTAAGTTATGTTGAGAAGTGCCTTACAGAAAGTTGGAGATTTACATATTAATGATGCCTGCAACCCATTTGAAAACATGAAAGACTTAACAATCCAGGTTGGTTCAATATATCATTGCAGTGTCCTGCCACTGAAATGTTTTTCCATAAATTCTGACCCTTATGATCTTATTCTTCACAACCACTTGATGAAAGAGTTTCGTGCCGAAAGCCAGTGCTTCCAAATAGCTTGGTGTTATGTGATTTTTAACTTTGTCCAGGTTAGGGTGGATTGGCCAAGCTCAAATTACCCATAGTGCCCAGGGATGTCCAGGTAAGGTGCATTAGTCAGGGATGAATGTAGAGAAATGGGGGTAGGGAAGTTACTTTCTGGAGGGTCGGGTGGACTCGTTGGGTCGAGTAACCTGCTTCCACACTGTGGGGATTCTCTGAAGAGAAGAGAGATTTCTGCAAACTATGCAGGGCAGCACAGGTGTCTCCATGTGAGTTTGTGCATGAGTGTGTTTTTGCATGTGTGCTTGCTTGGTGAAGTGAGTGTTATGGAGTATCAGCCTGTGCGAGGGGGAGTATTGGGGATGTGTGTGTGTCAGAGAGTATGTGCATAAGAGAGGTGTGGATAAAAGCCAGGGGTTGCATTTTGCGAAAACAAGGAAGGGCAAGAGGGTCTGCAGAGGCTGACCAGATGTCCCAGTCACCACCCATTTTAATTCCTCTTCCCTCTCCCTTTCTGACATGACCAGCTTTGGCCTCCTTCATTGCCACAACGATCCAATCCACAACACCTCATCTTCCACATGGAGTTCTCCATCCCCCAACTCCCTTCACGGCCTCTGCCCCTCCCATTCACTCTTCCCTGCCACCAACCAGATTCCTTCCTCCCATCGACCATCAGGTTGTACCCTCTGTCTTCACCAATTCCCACTTCAACACCTTGCTCCCGGCACCCCTTTATCTGCATCTTGTCCTACACCCATCCCTCTTCCTGAAGAAACACTTGAAACGTAGACTTCTCCACCTCCTGATGCTGCCTGGCTTGCTGTGTTCTTCCAGCCTTCTGACTGTCTACATTGTCAATCGAGACACAGTCTGTCCCCTCCCTGGATTCACTCCCTTTCCATTCAGTTGCTGCAAGTCAACAATTGAACCCCAGAATGAAAAAAAATTGAAAACGTGGGTGATAAAAGAGAGTATTGTACTCAGATGTTGGACAGAGGAAGAAAGTTAGTCTGGAGTGACGCTCAATCTTCATTCAGAGAGAGGAGCAGCATCTGTAATCAAATAGAGTCATAGATGTATAACTTAGAAAAAGACCATTCACTCGAACCTGTCCATGTGGAGCAGATATCCTAATCCAATCTAGTCCCACTTGCCAGCACCTGACCCATATCCCTCCAAACCCTTCCTATTCATAAACCCATCCAGATGCCTTTTAAATGTTGCGATTGTATGAGTGTCCACCACTTCCTCTGGCAGCTTACTCCTTAAATGCACCACACTCTGCGTGGAACAGTTGCCCCTCAGAACTCTTATATCTTTCCCCTCTCACTGAAAACCTATGTCTCTAGTCTCCAGTCTCTTCCCCCGCACCCCCCCTCCCCCCCCCCCCCACTGACTCCAGGGAAACAACCTTGTCTATTTATCCTATCCATGACCTTCATAATTTTATAAACCTCTATAAGGTCACCCCTCAACCTCTGACCCTCCAGAGAAAAAATATCCCTGGCTTACTCAGCCTCTCCTTGGAGCTGAAAGGGGCAGTACAGAGAGATCTGGGTGTCGTTGTACACCAGTCAATGAAGGCAAGCATGCAGGTACAGCAGGTAGTGAAGAAGGCTAATAGTATGCTGGCCTTCATAATAAGAGGGATTGAGTATAGAAGCAAAGAGGTGCTTCTGCAGCTGTACAGGGTCATGGTGAAACCACACCTGGAGTAGTGTGTGCAGTTCTGGTCTCCAAATTTGAGGAAAGACATTCTGGCTATTGAGGGAGTGCAGCGTAGGTTCACGAGGTCAATTCCTGGAATGGCGGGATTACCTCACACTGAAAGATTGGAGCAACTGGGCTTGTTTACCCTTGAGTTTAGATGACTGAGAGGGGATCTGATTGAGACATATAAGATTATGAAAGGATTGGACACTGGCAGCAGGAAACATGTTTCCGTTGATGGGTGAGTGCCGAACCAGAGGACACAGCTTAAAAATACGGGGTAGACCATTTAGGACAGAGATGAGGAGTGGAGGCCCAGTCTCTGGATTCATTTAAGGAAGGGTTGGATAGAGCTCTCAGATAGTGGAATCAAGGGTTATGGAGATAAGGCAGGAAGAGGATACTGATTAGGAATGATCAGCCATGATCATATTGAATGGCGGTGCAGGCTCGAAGGGCTAAATGGCCTACTCCTGCGTCTATTGTCTATTGAAACCCTCCAACTCTGGCAACAGCCTTGTAAATCTTTTCTGATCCTTTTCAAAGTTTCACAACATCTTTCCGATAGAAAGGAGACAAGAAGTGGATGCAGCATTTCAAATGTGGCTTAACCAATGTCCTGCACAGCCAACTCCCAACTCCCATACTCAATGCTGTGACCAATAATGGAAAGCATACCAAACACTGCCTTCACTATTCTGTCTACCTGAGGCTCCATTTTCAATGAAGTATGAACCTGCACTCCAAGGTCTCTTTATTCTGCAACACTCCCCAGTCAGTCCTGCCTGGACTGCTTGACCAAAATGTATTTCTCTAAATTAAACTCCATCTCCCATTGGCCTATCTGATCAATGCTAATTTATAATGAACTCTTTCTCTCATTCCACAGAAGCTGAAAGTCTCTGTTCCTTCATACCCTCGTTTGATGCTGCCTGACCTGTTGTGCTTTTCCAACACCACACTCTCGACTCTGATCTTCAGCATCTGCAGTAGTAATTTCTCCAACATTTCCAGAGTCTGCCCCGCCCCCCGGATTCACTCTCTTCCGTTTCAGTTGCTGCAAGTCAACAACTGAAGCCCCGAATGAAAAATAAATGGAAAAAGAGGGTGAGAAAAGAGTGCCGTACTCACAAAGGAAGGAAGTTACAGTTTGGGGTGAAGCTCAATCTTCATTTACAGAGAGAGGAACAGCAGCAGCTTCAGAATGACATGGTCCACCTTCCACATTCAGACAGTAAGGGGGCTCTGATTGGCAGGAGGATAAGTTTCCTTCCAGTCCGACAATGCTCTCCATTGGTCTATGAAGGTCGCGAGCCGTTTCCGGGGACAGCGCCGAGCATGCAGTTTTTGCTGACACCGGCTAACGAGCACAGACCTTGCTGACACCGAGGAGCATGTGCAGTATGCTCTGGAGATGCTGCTGTTACTGACAGATTTTAAGTGGTCAAATGCCAGTAGGGAAAAAAAAGAGTAGAGCCACAATTTTGTTCTCCTGTAGCTTGACATAACCGTACATGCTCGTCACTATTTCTAAGCCGAAGGTCCTCCAGCCTGTGTTTGCCCTGGATCACAGCATCCAGAGCATCTCAACTTCTGCAAATCGAAAGACAATCCCAACCCTTGGAAGAGAAGGGGGAGAAACAGAACAGACTTGAACGTAAAATTATTGTAGTGCGATCACTTCCCTTAAGCATGAATAGAGGTCATCAGCTGTCCGTGAGCTTGTGGCGCAACGGTAGCGCGTCTGACTCCAGATCAGAAGGTTCCTTGTTCAAAACATGTCTGGCTCACTACACTCAACTTCTTACATTTCAAATCAAGAAAGGAGTACGTTCTTTCCGTATATCGGTCGTGTCAAATCTTCTTTGCGGAAACTTTTGATCACACGTGAATCTTTGCTGTCAGT
Organism: Chiloscyllium punctatum; assembly: GCF_047496795.1. Taxonomy (NCBI): domain Eukaryota; kingdom Metazoa; phylum Chordata; class Chondrichthyes; order Orectolobiformes; family Hemiscylliidae; genus Chiloscyllium; species Chiloscyllium punctatum. Next base: position 69,892,254 of record NC_092774.1, read on the forward strand.
TTGAGTTGTGAACACTGTGTCGGGGCGGTGGTGTGCCCATTGTTTGGGTAAATGCTCAGCTCCCCGCAATGTGAGAAGTCGAACACAAACTGTTCATTACGGTATTTAAACACACAGCCGCTTCGTTTAGTTGGTGACAGCGCAGTGTGAATAACATTATACCGATATTTTAACAACATAATCTAGAGATTCCCATCCAGGTTTTAGTCACATCAAACTGCCAGGTAATGATGTTATGGCCTCAGTAAACTATAATAACGTGAAGATCGCTGGGATGATTTTCTATATCCGACTGCAATATAAGCACAGATCATTGTTTCCAGTTTTGGTGGAACAAAAGACATCGTATTGGTGGATAATTATAGTTAGTGCAAACACAGCTAGCTATCGATAAATATTAATCCTGTTCACTTCAATGGCAAAATTTCAATTGAGAAACCAAGTGCACTCGGCTGTTTGTAACATAGACAACAGGACAAAATGGCTCATAGGAGGAGAAATGGGACATTGAGGAGAAGTGAAATGTTTGCTTTTGGTCACCTCCACAATTGTTAGAAAAACAGGTTGAAAGGATTCTTAAAAGGTGTCTGAAGGAGTGGTGAGGGATAACACTTCAGACAGCGCAAAGGGGAAGACCACTTTCTAGTGGAAGAAAAAGACATTCCTTATTTCTGAAAGAACTGGGAAACACAAGAGGGAATGAAATCTGACTTGGGAGATATTTCATATTTGTTGAGGATGTTGCTTCATCACAGTCTTGGTTTAGAGCATAAGCTCTTCATCAGGAATAAAGGGTGGCCCAAGGGGGCTGAGAGATAAATGGGAAGGAAGTGGGGCTGGAGGGAAGGCAGCTGGGAGTGCAATAGGTAGATGGAGGTGGGGATTGATGGTGATAGGTCAGAGATGAGGATGGAGCAAATAGGTGAGAAGCATGGTGGACAGGTATGACAGGTCAAGAGGTTGGTGTCGAATTGGAAGGTTGGATCTGGGACAAGGTGGGGGAGAGGAAATAAGGAAAATGCATTGATACCATGTGGTTGGAGGGTCTGAAAGCAGAAGTTGAGGTGTTTTCCTACAAGTGTCAGGTAGCAAGAGTTTGGCAGTGGAGGAGGCCCAGGACTTGCATGTCCTTGGTGGAATGGAAGGGGGAGTTAAAGTGTTTCGCCACAGGGTGGTCGGTCGTTTAGATTTAGAGTCCCAGAGTTGTTCCCTGGAATGTTCCGCTAGTTGGCGTCCAGTTTCCTCAATGTGGATGGGACCATATTGCGAGCAATGGACATAATCTTATAAATAGATTGCATAAATCTTAGCTTGCCAGAGTTATTTTCTTTAATTAAATTAAAGAATTTTTTTATTCAATTGGATGACTGCATGAAACGGTTTGTTGGTCAGATTTGAATCATCACACCCAAATGAGACGATGCCATGAATATCAGTGAACTGCTCTTTTTGTTAAAAACCACAAGTTCTTGATTTATTTTCACAACTTACTGGTATTCACACCTGCACATTCAATGTCAAACTCTGACATCAGAAATGACATGACACCATTAATTTTGACTTACAATATTCAAACAAACAAATTAATAGCACACAGTGAATCGCAAGTCTGATTAATATGAAATTAAATTTGACCAAAAAAATATAAAATCAAGATGGGAGATAAGAAATGGGGTAAGGGCAGAAGGCAAGAAATGCAGCATCATAGAAAGTGCTCCTCCAGAGAGTGCATTTTACCAACTACCACTGCTAAATATAAACACTCTGATATGATCCTCCGGTTTTAATGTAAACCATAGCCCCATACAGTAGGTACCATTAAAATGAGTTAAAAATACAAGCCTTGAGCAAATCCTGCTTCCAGCCTTACCCCCCGCTTCTTGGAGCTTGGAACTTCCTCCAGCTCCGGGGGGTTGTTGAACTCCTGGGCTCCAGCGGCCACGCCTCCACTGAAGAAGCTTTGGGAACCAGATGCACAGAACCTTTGTATATGAAAGCAGCTTACAGAGACATTGAGCAATAGCATCACATGTTTTTTACCCATCGACCTCTGGGTTATCGACCCAGCACATTCACGCAGCACTACTCTACTTCTGTGCTCCCAGCAGCTGGATCGTGGATCAGTTTAAAGTAGGTCCTATATCTCTGATAACATCGGTACACAAGGCAGTGATGAAAGGTTTCAGCACACTGGCCTTCATCAGTTCGGGAATTGAGTACAGATGTTGGCAAGTTATGTTGTAGGTATACAGGACGTTGATGAGGCTGAACCTGGAACATTGTGATCAGTTTTGGTCCCCTTGGTGTTCTGACTTCTGACTTCTTCAACTCTGGGTTTGTGTTGAACTTGATGGGATACTTTGTCCAACTCAGCATGTTTAAACAGTATCTCTCAGAGGGATTCATCTGAAACTTTTCAGGAGGTGAGCTCAACAAGATTGAACTATTCAAAGTTACTTGGACTCTATTTTAAACTTACATCAGGACCAGTAGTCAGAGACACGTACAGCAAGGAAACAGACCCTTCGTTCCAACTTGTCCATGCTGACCTGATATCCTAAATTAATCTACTCCCATTTGACAGCACCTGACCCATATACTCTGGCAGCTCATTTCATATATGTACCACCCTCTGCATGAAGAAGTTGTCCCTTTAATATATTTCGCCTCTTGCCCTAAACTTATGCCCTCTCATTCTGGACTCCATCACCCCAAGGAAAGGATTAGATTACTTACAGTGTGGAAACAGGCCCTCCGGCCCAACAAGTCCGCACCGCCCCGCCGAAGCGTAACCCACCCATACCCCTACATCTACATCTACCCCTTACCTAACACTACGGGCAATTTAGCATGGCCAATTCACCTGACCTGCACATCTTTGGAGTGTGGGAGGAAACCGGAGCACCCGGAGAAAACCCACGCAGACACGGGGAGAACGTGCAAACTCCACACAGTCAGTTGCCTGAGGCGGGAATTGAAGCCGGGTCTCCGGCGCTGCGAGGCAGCAGTGCTAACCACTGTGCCACCGTGCCGCCCACTTTGTCTATTACCCTGTCCATGCCCCTCATGATTGTATAACCGCTATTAGGTCACCTCTCTGCCTCCGATGCTCCAGTGAAAACAGCCCCACGCTATTCAGCCTCTCCCTGTAGCTCAAACCCTCCAACCCCCAGCAACATTTCTGTGAATCGTTTCTCATGGAGAAGTCAACGTTTCAGTCCTGAAGAAGGGTTAATACCCAAAATGCAGACTACTCCACATTCTGGTGCTGCCTGGCTTGCTGTATTCTCCCAAGCTCCTACTTGCCAACTTCGGGTTGCAATATGTAGTGGCTCAGTGGTAACCACTGCAGCCTCATAGCACCAGGGGCCCAGGTTTGATTCCAGCCTTGGGTGACTATCTGTGAGGAATTTGCACTTTCTCCCAGTGTCTGCGTAGGTTTTCTCTCTGTGATCCTGTTTTCTTCCATAAACCAAAGATGTGCAGGTCATGTGGATGGGCCATGCTTAATTGCCCATAGAGTTAGGTACATTAGTCAGAGGGAAATGGGTCAGGATGGGTTAATCTTCGGGGGGGTCGGTGTGGACTTGTTGGGACGAATGGCCTGTTTCCGCAGTGTAGCTCATCTCATCCAATACTTTTGTTACTAACGAATGGCAGAGTAGGCCGAATGGCCTAACCTCTTCTCCGATGGTCTTGCGGTCTTCGGTTTCTCTGGATCATTTCATTGGCAATGTGCAGTCCCGGGCTCAATGAGCAGCAGTGTCCACTGAAGGCAAAGCTCATAGAATCATAGAACTCCCACAATGTGGAAACAAGTCCTTCAAACGAACACATCTGCACTGATCTTCCAAAGACTAACCCACTCAGATCCATTTTCCTACCCTCCATAACTTTCACACAGACCCCAAGGGTGGAATTATTCCTGGATTCCTAGTGCCATGAGGCAGCAGTGCTAACCCTGAGCCCCCACGGAGTTGTGATTGTGGGGTGTGGGGGAGGCAATTGCAGTCCTGCAGAAAAGAAAAACAGCCCACCTACTCTCCCACTGCACCCACTGTCAGAACTGGCAGGAGGTTCAGTCCTGGGAGGTGACCGAAGGCAGCATCAATGGTAGGATCTGATTGCTGGGAGCGCTGGTGCTTCCGCAAGTTGTACGAAAACATGAACCTCTTCCCACACTCGGGCCAGCTGGAGTGCATCTCCCTGGTGTGGGCACATTGGTGCTTCAGTAGGGTGGAGGAATTGCTGAAGGCCTTCCCGCACTTTGGGCAGCAGAATGGCCTCCCCCCTCCTCCACTGTCTCGCCCCCCCCCCACCACCAAAACCCCCGTGTGGTCCAGTTGGTGATTCAGCAGTGTGGAGGAGCAGGTAAAGACCTTCCCACATTTGGGGCAGAAGAACGGTTTCTCCCCGGTGTGGATGGACAGGTGCCTCAGCAGGGCAGAGGAATTGCTGAAGGCCTTCCTGCACATACGGCAACTGAACGACCTCTCCACCATGTGGACACACCAATGGGCCAGTAGGTCGGAGGAAAGAGCAATGCCCCTCCTGCAGTTGGGGCAGAAGAACGGCCTCTCAGTGTGGACCCACTGGTGTCTCAGCAGGTGGGAAGACCTGCTGAAGGCCATCTTGCACTTGGGGCCGGAGAACAGCCTTCCCCGGTGTGGGCCAACTAGTGCGTCAGCAGGTCAGCAGAATCATTGAAGGCCTTCCCATACTCAGGGCAGCAGAAGGGCCGCTTCGCCTCTGTGGACCTATTGGTGCTTCAGAACTCTTTCAAATTTCACAATATCCTTGTGATAGGAGGGAGACCAGAATTGCACGCAATATTCTAAAAGTGGTCTAACCAATGTCCTGTACAACCACAACATAACTTCCCAACTCCAATACTCAGTCAGAGGATTGGGAAAGCTTTCAAAACCCACAAAAAACAAAGAGGAAAGAATGGAGGTTCAAACCGAATTTTTGATGGTCAGCTTGAAAGCATCAATGAGAAATCGGCGGAATGGGTTTATTGGGGACACGTTCTCCCTCAATGCACCATATACTTATTTCTCTTGAGCTCTTCGTAGTTTCTCTGTGCTGCAGTATGTAGTGGCTCGTTGAAATAATCTCCTGATGCAGCTTCTTTTGTGGGTGTTGGGATGATTGCTTCTGTGGTTAAGTATTTGGTTTGTGTATGTTGTTTTTCTGTCGATGCCAGTTTGAAGTTCCCCGTTGATTGTTCGCTCTACTGTGACATCTAAGAATGGCAGTTTATTGTTGTTCTCCTCTTTTTCAAACAAGGAGCCCCCCTCAGGCCATAGTCTCACTACTTGGAACACCAATATACAGACTAGTCAAAGGCCTTTCACTGAGGACGAAAACACCAAGTCGAAGATTCATGCCACTCCATTTACTCCATCCAAGAATTCCTGAACACCAAAGACACGAAGATAGAAGAGGATGGAATAATGTTGTCCTTTGACATAACAGCCCTGTTCACATCCATTAACATCAACGTGACCAAAGAAAACTGAAGACACTACTCGAAGAACTAAAGACAAAAACACAGCACCAACTTCATTAGCAAAGATAGCACTGTCAATCTCGTGGTTACCACCCACTTTATATTCAGTAACAAGCCCTACAAACAAATCAACGAAATACCGATGAAACACTTCTGTCATCAAAAAATGAAACAAATTAGAGGAAACGTACAACACCATCAACAATCTCCTTACTGGCATAAAATTCACAAAAGAGGAGAACAACAACAAAGTGCCATTTCTAGATGTCACAGTAGAGCGAACAGTCAATGGTAAAATCAAAACAGCCTCTGCAGGAAAGCACCACACGCGAACCAAGTATTTCGCTACAGAAGTCATCATCCCTTCGCATACAAACAAATCTGAACGAGGGCACTATTTCAACGAAACACGACACACTGTAGCACCCAGTCACTACGAAGACAAATAAGTAACTGTCCAGCGCTTTTAAGGAGAATGGATAGCCATGCAACACACTGAGAATTGATTCCCTGACCGGGAATCGAACCCGGGCCGCAGCGGTGAAAGCGCCGAATCCTAACCACTAGACCACCAGGGATATACGGGAGAAGTTTGACAGCTCTCCTGAAAATTGCTTTCCTGCCCGGAAGTCGAACCCGGGTCACGGAAGGAAGAAGGCGAACACCAATGTCATTTTGTGTATCCATTGCTCCCGATGCGGTCTCCTCTACATTGGGGAGACTGGAGCCCCGTCGCAGAGTCAAGTCACAGCGTTTCAGGGAACATCTCCAGGACACCCGCAACAATCAACCCCAGCGCCCTGTGGCCCAACATTTCAACCTCCCCTCCCACTCTGCCAGGGACATGCATGTCCTGGGCCTCCTCCATCGCCGCTCCCTCCCCACCCGATGCCTGGAGGAAGAACGTCCCAACTTCTGCCTCGGATACATTCATCCCCAGGACATCAATGTGGTCTGCACCAGTTTCCTCATTTCCCCTCCCCCCACCTTACCTCAGTTCCGACCTTCCAGCTCAGCGCTGTCCTCATGACCTGTCCTACCTGCCAATCTCCCTCCCCACCTATCCGCTCCACCCTCCTCTCTGATATGTCACCTCCATCCCCAACCCCATTCACCTATTGTACTTTTTGCTACCTTTGGCCCAGCACACCCCACCCCCAATTTATCTCTCCACCCTGGAGGGGTCCTGCCTCTATTCCTGATGAAGTGCTTTTGCCCGAAACATCGATTTTCCTGCTCCTCGGAAGCTGTCTGACCTTCTGTGCTTTTCCAGCACCACTCTGATCTAAACTCTGGTTTCCACCATCTGCAGTCCTCACTTTTGCCTACCCAATAAACCCAGTGTGCCGATTTCACATCAACAAACTGACACAAGCAGACACAACGTCTGCAGAAACCTTAGCCACATTACTTTACATTAAAGACATCTGGGAAATGATGTCGGGACAACTCAACCCTCTCAGCATCATGGTAGCCCACAAACCGCCCAACACACTTAAACAGCGGCTAATGAACCTGAAATACCCGATACAAACAACCAGCAAACGAATGTAATTTACACAATACCATACAAGGAAATATATAGATGAACTCTGCCGCACAGTTCTCTGTGGCAAGAAATGCTGGGATGAGATAAGGAAGTTTTTTTTAGCCAAAACGAATCGGCACTGACTGGACAGCCATTTAAAATCAACGCTGTCTGTCCAGGATGGAAGACCCGAAGGGATGAACAGTTTTCTTATTTCCTGAAGATTTACAAAGCTGAGACTGGGTTTTGGTGTTTGTTCCCTTTCCACTCCCAAGAGCCGCAGTGTTGGGGCGGTGAGTTTGGAAAAGTGAAATGTGCCCGTGAGCAGCGTGTGGGACTATTTCAGCTTCCCCTCCTCCGGCAGCGCTATGACGGGACTCTGATGTTCTCAGGGACACTTACTGACGCGACACAGTGAAAAGAGTCTCGTTCCTGCAGATCAGGAATTCAAACCGTATGCCAGCTTCAGGACAATGAGAAAGATTAATTGGGGTGTGTGAAGAAGCTGTGAGCTGCATTTCAAACAGGTAGGTGGAGTCAGATGCGTCATCCATTGCGCCCCTGGCACTGTGCGTACCTGACGCCGCCATGCTGCAGAGTTCTGACGTTAACACGGACATGCGCAGCAATGGGAACATTCACAAGAGGAACAGCCAAAGATAATCACCGTCACTGCTTCCCTTCCACAGGCCCAACTTTGTGAAGCAGTATCTTTCACTGGCAAATAAAACACCTTTGTCCTCAGGTGCCTGCTTAACTTCGATTACGACTTCACGCCCCTCACTGTTCGATCTCATTTCCAAACTCTTGGCTCATCGCCTCAATAGCAGCTCTGTGGGTATCTGCTTGTTCCACCCTGACAGGCAGTGGGCTACAAATTCCCGACTAGTCCCAATGTGATTGAAATATTTCAACTCCTCCACTGATTTGCATCTTTAACAAATACCGTGGAGCAATCTCCCTTTCTTTTTGACGACGTTTCTCAACTGTAGTCGGCAGGGTTCACACTTGCGTGGGGAAACCGAAATGGATTTCATCTCCATCGCATTCACCACTCGGCCCATCAATACAGAACCACACTGACAGCTTCATTTCCCAGGTCTCTCTGCCTGTGGGGCTGCGAAAGAGTGAATCATTGCAGAGTTTGTTTGAATCCAATCACTTCTCAGGTTTTGAAAGGGGTAAATATCTGCAAATGGCGAGTCTGGGTGTTTCATCCCAAAAGATGAAATGGACGTTCAGTTAAAAACAAAACCAGAAATTGCAGGAGCAACTCAGCAGGTCAGGCAGCATCAGTGGAAAGAGAATCAGAGACAACATTTCAGAACTCGTTTTTTTTCTCATCCAGGGACAGCTAAACCTGCTGAGTTTCTCCAGCAGTTTCGCTTTCTCTCTCGGATTCTCAGCATCCGCAGCCCTTGACATTAGAATTTCAATCAATTCAGAAACCCCTTTGTGCTGCCTCAGTGGAGAAGATTTCCGTTTGGGAAACATTTTCCTGAAACCATTAAAAAGCGATAGGAGCAGGAACAGGAAACACTGCGTCCCTGGGTGGTCTCGAACCACCAACCTTTCGGTTAACAGCCGAACGCGCTGACCAATTGCGCCACAGAGACCGGGCCAAACACCAGCCGCACAGTGTCTTTGAGGAACCTACTAATCAATTCATAATTCAACCCGCCCCGCCCAAAAATTACCATTGTCCGATATCTGTTTTACTTTTCCATAATAAAGCCCTGGACATTCATTGTGGAGACATGGGGACATACTGATCCCACCATCTGCAGGCACATCCATGTCACGAGGAACGAGCTGTCCTACACCGGGGCCATCGCCCTCCGAGCCTTTCAGTGTTTTGCTTCTTCCCGAATTTTCTCATTGGCCCCGAGCCGAGAATGGATTTGAATTCCTGATGTGCAGAGAATTCTTTCAATGTCTCGGGTCAGTTCATGTCCCGAGAATATCAGAGTCAATCCCCCGGTCTCTTAAACAAGGGGACGGTGTCTGGACTATCTCTGCTCAGTCGAACAGTTCATCCTTCATTCTCCTCTAATTCCACTTCCCAAAGAGTTTCGAAAGATTCACAAAGCTGGAGACTGGGATTTCTGTTTTACTTCCAGAACATTTTTCCACCTGCTAACTGATGATATTTTGCCAAAACCTCTTCCCCATTGTAACATTTCCATCATGTCCAGGGATGAGCAATTTCCATTGTGTGGAGACATTCCCAAGTTTGGGAATGTTCTCTTTGGAGCAAAGAAGGTTCACTGGAGATTTCCAGGGGCTGTTGGCAATGATGGGAGAAGACGTGGTGTGAATGGGCAGATTAATGATCAGAAGAACCTCTTGCCACTGACTAGGGTCAGTTACCAGAGGACAGGGATTGAAGTTCTTTAATGGAAAGCAGCACTTGTGTAGAACAAACACAGCGAATACTGCAGAAAGCCAACGGGTCGAGCAGCATCTGTGGAAAGGTAAACAGCCGGCGTTTTGAGTGTGCTACGGTTTTTGTTCAGAACTCAGTCTTTTGCCTCTTCCCGAAGTTGGTCCAGGTCTGTGTCTCAATTGGCAAACACATGGCAAGTGCAGTGCCGCAATGTGAAGTTATAGCCTTTGCTGTTTAAAAAAAAAGCAGTGCATTGTTTAAATGGTGATATATTGGAATGTGAAGAAAGTGAGGACGAGAGGTGAAAGTCGAAAAATGTGGCACTGGAAAAGCACAACAGGTCAGGCAGCTTCTGAGGAGCAGGACAGGGAACGTTTCGGGCACAAGCCCTTCATCAGGAATGATGTATGGACGTAGAAAGGGGTCTCAGAGTCCCTCCACACCAGTCAATGCCAGTTGTCGGGCAGATGCAGCAGGCAATGAGCAAGGCAAGTGGTATATTACGAAGAGGAATTAAGTTCAGAAGTGGGGTCATTGAACATATTGAAGGCTAAGTCCATCTGAGTTTTGAACAACAAAGAAGTGGATGCTTATGGGGGGAGGTAAGAAAATGGTTTTAAGACCAGTACATGTCAGTCACAGAGTCTGACAGTACTGAACAGACCCTTCATCCAACTAGTCCATGCTGAGTATGTTCTGAAACTAAACTCGTCCCACCTACCAGTGTTTGGCCCATAACCTTCGAACCTTTCGTATTCATGTACTTATCCAAATGTCTTTTGAACGTCGTAACTGTACGTGTATAAAATCATGAGGGGCATGGATAGGATTAATAAACAAAGTCTTTTCCTGGGGTGGGTGAGTGCAGAACGAGAGGACATTGGTTTCGCGTTAGAGGGAAAAGATGCAAAAGAGATCCACGGGGCCACTTTTTCACGCAGAGGATGGTACATTTATTGAATGATCTGCCAGAGGAAGTGGTGAAGGCTACTCCGATTGCAACATTTAAAAGGCATTTGGGTAGGTGTATGAATAGGAAGGGTTTGGAGGGATATGGGGCCGTGTGCTGTCAGGTGGGACTAGATTGGGTTGGGATAGTTGGTCGGCATGGACAAGTTGGACCAAACAGTCTGTTTCTGTGCTGTACATCTCTATCTCATTGTTAAACATACTCAGTGACCTGGCCTCCACAGTTTTCTGTGACAATGAATTCCATAGATTCACCACTCTTTGGCGAAAGAAATTTCTCATTTTCTCCATTCTCCCTTTATGCTGAGGCTATGCCCATGCGTATTAGTCTCTCCTCCCAATGAAAACATCTTCCCAATGTCCATTCTGTCCAGGCCGTTCAATGTTCTGTACGTTTCAGTTAGATCCCCCTTGAATGTGGGCCTGTTAATCAGCATGAACCAAACCCTTCAGGATGAGGACATCCGTGATTAGATTCAACAAAGTGAGAATGGAGGGTGAGAGTGTGGGATGGAGATTTTCAGCTTTTAGGGAATAAGGTTGGAAAGAAAGTTTAATATAAATTATAATTGATCAGATGAGCCGATGGGCCAAGGAGTAGTGGATGGAGATTAATTTCGACAAATATGAGCTGTTGCATTTTGATGAGGCAACTCAGGGCAGGGCCTATGTGGTTAATGGTAAATTAATGGAATATTGTGCTCAAGGAAGCAGTAGAGGCGGCTTCATTTTGACACTGTTGGATGGTTTTTTTTGCGTGGTAAGGGAATTAAGGGAAGTTGGGATAATGCAATTAGAAGGAGCTGAGACGATTGATCGATCCACCATGATTTTAATGAATGGCGGAGCAAGGTCGATGGGCCAAATGGGCTACTCCTTCTATTACTTTGAAACGATAACCCTGCGTTTCACATGGCCTCCCCACCTAACCTGCACGTCCCTGGACACTGGGCAATTTAGCATGGCCAATCCAAATCAAGGCCTTTGAGCAATGTAGTGATGTGGAAACCAAACACCAGAGAATGAGAGAAAGGGACAAGGAGAATAAATGTACTAGCAATCAAAACTGGATTCTAACCATCACAATAAATAAAACTAAAAGCTCAGTATGTGAATGTATGCTGCATTGTAACAAAAGCGAATTAATTGACTGCACATATTGAAGAGAATAATTATGATCTGAGACTCCTTACAGAGATATGGCTTCAGAATGACAAGGATTGGATCCAGAACTTTGAAGAGATACGTGGCATTCAAGTCGAGTGAGAGGCTCAGTAAAGGTAGAGGGTGGGCACTGCTAATCAAAGCACTGATAACATGGTAGTCTGGTGTCAGCTCGGATTTCTGGTCCTGATTTCTCTCTCCTCTGATTAAATGTTGTCTGTTCTCAGCTCTGCTCGATTTCTGTTGAAGCTTTGACCCCCTTTTACACCTTCTGGAGCAATAAAATATTCTGAGCCTCCTGGAAATGACACCTTATCTATACCCCTCCTGATTTTAAAAATCTCTACAAAGTTATCTGTCAACTTGCTCGGCTCCGTTGGAAAAAATGTACCAGCTTCTTAATTCAAACGCTCCATTCCCAGCAACACGCTGGTAAAGTAGGGAATAGGGAATTACATCAAATCACATAAATGTACTGTCTGAAACAATCTAGCTGTGTTCTGGCCTGAGATATTGAGAGTCCCTGGTGTAAGTAATTACGAATGCAATTATTTTGGTCACAGAATTGGACAATCATTTTGCAACAAAGGGGTCTACTTTGATAAGGAGGTTTGGTCATTTCCAGGGTAAGTGAACAGTTTGTAGATCAGGAAGATGAAGTTCCAGACACTTGGGAAGGGCAAGAAATGAATTTGATAAATACGACAAAGAACTGTGGATGCTGGAAATCTGAAACAAAAACTGAGAACACTAGAAAACCTCAGCAGGACTGGAAGCATCTGTGGAGAGAAAGAAGAGTTAAAATTTCGAGTCCAGCAACTCCTCTTCAGGATTCTGAAATAGTTTGTGAGAACCCCTTAAGTCATCTTCCCAGCTTTAAGACCATAATACACAGGAGCAGGATGAGGACATTTGGCCCATCGAGTCTGCTCCACCAGTCTATCATGGCTGATACGTTTCTCCATCCCATTCTGCTGCCTTCTCCTCATCACCCTTGACCCCTTACTAATCAAGAACCTGTCTCTGTCTGAAATGCCCTCAATGACTTGGCATCCTCAACCCTTCTCCTAGTGGAAACATCATCTCCACGTCCACACTATCCAGTCATAGAGTAGCACAGCGCTGCTTGACCCACTGTGATCTCCAGCATTTGTTAATTTCAGCAAGGATTCCAGCATCTACAACAACGTGCTTCTAAATTTTGTACCCAGTTGTTTAGCTCTCCCTGGATCCCGTGAGATTTAACCTTACTCAACAATCCACTGTGCGGTACAATTAACAAAGTTCCCAGCCCCCACCTCTTTCTGCACACATACGCAGCGCGATGGATCAGTGGTTCGCACTGCTGCCTTACAGCGCCAGGGATTCGCTTTCGATTCCAGCCTTGGGGCGACTGTTTGTGTGGAGTTTGCACATTCTCCCTGCCGTGTCTGCTGGGTTTCCTCTGGGTGCTCTGATTTCCTCCCAAAATCTAATGATGTGCAGTTTCGGGAGAATAGGCCATACTAAATGGGCCCATAGTGTGCAGTAAGTGCCGTGGCATGGGATAGGGGAAAGTGTCTGCATGGGTTACGCTTTGGATGGTCGGTGCGGACTTGTTGGGCTGAATGGCGTGTTTCCACATTGCAGGAATTCTACGTGGTATTCCCCCAACTCCAGAGTCTCAGCACTCTTGGCTTTTCCCATGGACAGTGTGCGGGAGGAAAACAATGTTTTACACGGGAGTAAGGATCCGTGCGTGTGAAGCTAGAAGTAAACGCAGTGAATTGCTTGAACTGTTTTCCCCCGTATACCAGAGGCTGAGGGGTAATCTTACAGACGTTTATAGAATCATGAGAGGTATGGATAGGGTAAATAGACAAAGTCATTTCCCTGGGATGGGAGAAGTACAGAACAGGACGATATTATGTTTGGGATGAGGGAAGCAAGTGTGAATTATCTGTCGGAGGAAGTGGTGGATGTAGCTCCAATTATAACATTTTAAAAAGGCATCTGGATGGGTATATGAATAGGAAGAGTTCAGAGGGATATGGCCAAGTGCTGGTAAAAGAGACGAGATTAATTTAAGCTATCTGGTCGGCACGGATGAGTTGGACTGAAGGACCTGTTTCTGTGAGGTGTTATCTCCATGACTCTGGTTTGCCCGTAATGTTTGCCATGTCTGTATATTCAGTATCTATCCGTTGTCGGTGACAATGCCTTGATATCTCATTTCCTCCATCTCCCCACTTCCACTCCCCAGATGTTAACCATTTCGTATCTGGTTGTTTCTCAAGAAGCTGCATTGAAGGTTCATCCTGAATTGACACTTTTGTTTGCTCCGCAAAATCAGACTTACTCACTCCTAGATGTCGTGAAAGTTACTAACTCGCAGGTGGAGGTATCCAAAGTTCAGAGGTGTCTGTCTTGATGATTTCACTTTTCGGTCTCTGCAAAATCCTGAATCAGTACCATCGGGAGGATTAGTTTGAGCGGAGTGAGAATAGAGGGGTGAGAGGGGGTGGGATGGTTCTTTCAATTTTGTAGAAAAAGAAAAGAATGTTCTGCAGAAAGTAGAATTGCTTGTTTGGAATTTATAACCTGGGCTTATAGTGATGACTTTTGTAATCTCTTTTTACAGATTATTTGAAGATCTGAAGACGGACATTTCAATATCAATAGATGAAGAGCTTTGCCTGAAACATTGACTCTGCTGCTCCTCAGATGCTGCCTGATTTGCTGTGCTTTGACTCTGACTCTCCAGCATTTGCAGTCCTCAATTTCACGTCAATGTCTGGCAGTCACTGAATCCATCGGGAGTATAACATTTTTCGGCTATGATTCTGTGAGAAGGAACCAAGCTTTTTGGTTCCTCTTTCAGTACGTTTTCAGCATCAGTGAGACTGGAAGAGAGACCCGACTGTTGCAACACTCTGATTATGGAGGCAGTAAAGGTTATACAGACTGGGAAGAGGAATTCACGGCAGAGAGGTGCTGTACACGCGTTTGTGTGCAGCTGAAGCTTCGGTCATGGAGAAACCCAAGGAATCCCGTCCCGTGGAGAAACCATGAAAATGTGGCGACTGTGGGAAAGGCTTCCGTTTCCCATCTGACCTGGAGACTCATGGGCGCAGTAACACCGGGGTGAGACTGTTCTCCTGCCCTGAGTGCGGGAAGACCTTCAGCAGTTCCTACTTTCGGCAGTGGCACCAGCGGGTCCACACAGCCGAGAGGTCATTCTCCTGCCCCGAATGCGGGAAGGCCTTCAGCTATTTCCTCCATCCTACTGACCCACCACCGGGTCCACATATTAGAGAAGTCCTTCAGCTGCTCCAAGCACGGGAAGGCCTTCAATGATACCTCTGCCCTGCTGAGGCAACAGCGGGTCCACACCGGGGAGACCCCGTTCTCCTGCCTCAAGTGCAGGAAGGGCTTTAGCCAGGCATCCCACCTTCGGGTCCATACGGGGGAGAGGCCCTTCTCCTGCCCAGAGTGCGGGAAGGCCTTCAGCAATTCCTCCCACCTGCTGAGGCACAGGTGGGGCCATACCGGGGAGAGGCCGTTCACCTGCCCCGAGTGGAACTGGAGTTTCTCATCATTCTGCACCTTGCAGAAGCACCAGCGGGCACACCAGTGCTCCCAACAATCTGATTCTGCTGGTGAAGCTGCTGTGGGTCACTGAGAGGACTGAACCCCTGCCCATTCTGACAGTGCTTATAGTGGGAGAGTCGGTTGGATTTTTTTGTTTTATGCCGTCGTGCTCCCCACCCCTCCAATTTTGCTTCCAGTGGGCGCTGCTGCTCGTTGAGACCAGGAGCTGTTCTCTTTAGAATTTTTTCGTCCAGTTAAACAATTATTGACTCTGTCTGGGAACGAGTTCCAGTCTGTAAGAAATAGCTGAATACTTCAGGGTGTCCATTCGCATTCAGCAGTGACTTAGAAATTAAATTTACGGTTATGTGCCTGTGAACAACTCATCATCGAAGGATTGCCCAACGGCTTGGCAATCCATTGTTGGAAACTGTTTGCTTGAATTGATAATTTGAAAAATTCTCTTCCTTAATTTACCCCTTAAGTTTCTGTCTCGGAGATGGTGGAGGAGTTGATCAAAGGGATTAAATCATTGCTATTAACTGGATTATCTTGTTTAACTTTGCCCTAGTAAATTTGCAGTATTCATAATTGTTTGTTTTTGTTTAAATTATAATTCTGGTGTGCAAGATCTGTTCATCAAGTGTGGTTCACTTCACGAAACTGCTGTGGGTCACTCCCAGGACTGAGCCCCTGTGTATTCTGACAGCGTGTGTGAAGTGGGAGAGTCAGTGGGCTTTTTTGATTTTGCCCTTGCCCCGCCCTGCCCCGCCGCCAACTGCTTCCATTGGGCGTTGCTGCTTGTTGAGCCCAGGAGCTGTTCTCTCTAGATTCTACTGTCCAGTTAAAGAATTTTTGACTCTTTCTGGGAATGAGTCCCAGGGTGTAAAAAATGGCTGAATACTTTGGGGTGTCTATTCACATTCAGCATTGACTTTTAAATCAGATTTACAGTTACGTGTCTGTGAAACAGTCATTGTCCAAGGATTGCACAAAGTCTTGGCAATCCATTGTTGGAAAGTGTTTGCTTGAATTGGTAAGTTTAAAAAAAAATTCTTTCTTAATTTGCCGCTAAAGTTTGTCTCTGAGAAGGTGGGGGACTTGATAAAAGGGTCTAAATAATTGCTATTAATTAGATTATCTTCTTTAACTTTGCCCTAGAAAATTTGCCATATTTATCATTGTTGTTTTTTATTTAAATTATAATGTTGATGTGCAAGATCTGTTCTTCAAAAAGTCTGGTTCGGAACCGTTGAGAAATTGAGGGACATTGCATATTTTAATTTCACTCTGTTGTGAATCTGGTGAGAGTGACATTCATTTGTATTGGGTTGCTTACCCTTAGTTGTCGTGTCTTCCACCCCAACTATTCACTATGGTAGTGAGTTCCGCAGTCTCACCACACTCTGAGGTTTTTCATGAAATCCTGAGTAGAGAATTGTAAGGGAAAATGTTGACAAGGGCAGAATATAGGTTCTTAACTGCAAAAGCCAGGAAGACATTCGACAAAGTAAAAACATGATAATGTCGGGATAAATAAGGAACTTTGACAGCAATGAAAAGGTCACACGTCAGAGTTCAAGAAAATGGTCGTGACAAAAAGAAAAAGTACTCTGCAGATATTGGATATAGTAATTAAGCAAGTTTCTAGATGCTGTAGTTGGTTGAATACGATAATAAGAGATGAAATAACCAAAACCAATCATGTAATTTGATGTCGGTAACCATAAAGCAAGTGCATACTATTGATTGATATAGACCAACTGCGTGCAAGTTGGTCATTCAGCCCATCGAGTCAACATTGACTGACCGTCCCACCCAGACACAGTTCGTTACACTATCCCTGTAACCCTGCATCTCCCATGGTCAATCCACCCTCACCTGCACATCCTTTGGACTGTGGGAGGAGGCCAGAGCACCAGAGGAAACCCACGCAGACACAAGGGGAGAATGTGTAAACTCCACACAGACGGTCGGCCCGAAGGTGGGATCAAACCCAGGTCACTGATACCGTGAGGCAGCAGTGCTAACCACCGTGACACATGCTGCTCTCTAAAGAAGTGAATTTCAAAGACTCGAGAACACTTGTGAGAAAAACAAAACTCTCCTATCTTAAATGAGAGACTAATCTCTGGCTAAAATTGAGTTGACATTACATTTGCATTAAGTCCTCTCCAGATGTTATACAGCTCCATCTGATCATCTGTTTCTTCTAAACTCAAACTGATACAAGCCCAGCCTGACATCCCCTTCTCCCCGATTATAAGTTGAGTAAATGAGCGACCCTCGACCTCACTGGCATGACAAAGGATGCCCTCAATCCAAGTTGACCTTAACTGTCTAACCTCTTGACCCCCACGCCACAATGTGGTCAGCCGCAACTCAGCCCTGAACGAGAGCAGAGGAACTGACCAGACATCAGTGAGGTGGACATTGCATTCCCAGAGAATATTATTCACATGAGAATGTTGTTCAGCTCACATTCGGATCACTGCAGGGACTATGTCTCCTGTCATTTCAATGTCTTTGATCCCAATAACAGTCTAGATTTGTTGTACATTGTGTGTGTTTTATCTGTGTTTCACAACATGATTTTCTGTTTCTGCCATTCCCATTAGGATGTGTGAATTCAGTCCCAGATAATGGACTCAGTTCTGAATTTTCCTTGATGATTGGTGTAAGACGTACTAAGTGTCAGTCAGAATGGAAGAAGCTCTACTGATGATTTAACCCTCTGCTGTCATTGTCCTGGGACTGTATGAATGGGGGAGTGTAGAGGAAGTTTTACTCTGTATCTAACCCAATGCAGTCTCTGTCTTGGCAGTGTTTGTTGGGGACAGTGTTGAAGTAGCTTCACTTGAAATTTAAGAGTAGAGGAAGCTTTATTCTGATTGTCATTCCATGCTGTCTTTGTCCTGGGAGGTTTAAATGGCATCTATAATTGAAGTGAATGCAGACTTGGCTGTGGGAGTGGAGGGTACTTGTACCTGAGCACACCCATCTTTGAGATTGCTGTGCTGATCAAAACAATCTCAGACACCTTCATGCACTTTTCCAACCAACCACAGGGTGGTTAAGGAAGGGTATAAATGCTGGCATTGCCAGCGATGCCCACGCCCCATGCATGAATAAATAGTTTAAAAGTTACATTCACGTTCCAAACCCTCTAATGTATGATTACTTACATGGAAAATTCCTGTCTGTTTGGAATTTCATTTTAAAACAGAGGAATATGTCAACCATGTAGAAATATAACAAGAACAACAAATGGAGAATTTAACAGGTAATGAGCAGGACCAGAATGCTGAGTCAGCCTGACCCCCATGGCTGAGAGAGTTCTCCCAGATGTTGAAGTTACACCAGTGCCTTTTACTCTTGCAGCTTCCCCAAAAGTTTGTCCCAGATGTAAGATCATTCAATGACCCGAAGTACGAACTGTTTTTATCTCCATAGCTGGTGCCAAACTTGCTGAGTAATTCCAGCCTTTCTGCGCTACCCTTTTATGGGATTTGAGCGTCCCTAAATCAGTGTAATGAAGAACTGCAGATGCTGGAGATCTGAAACCCCAAAATTCATCAAATGCTGGAGAAAGGCAATAGGACTGGCAGCACATGTGGAGAGCGAAGCAGAGTTAGCATTTCCAATGCTGTGACCCTTCTTCACAACTGTTCTGGACTCAAGCCAGAATATTGTCTCTGTTTCTTTCTCTCTCTCTCTCCACCGGTGTTGCCAGACTGGCTGAATTTCTCCAGCAGTTTCTGTTATGACACTTTCGTAAGGTTGATGTTTTTTATCCATCCCTAAGTGCAAGGTGTCTTGCTTGTGCCAATTCAGAGGGCAGTTTAAGAGTCAACCACATTGCTGTGGGTCTGGAGTCACATGTAAGTCAGACCATACATGGATGGAAGTTTCCCTCCTGAAAGGACATTGGTGAGCATGGGTTCTTATGACAATTGACGAGTGCCATCGATACCATACAGAGACTAACTTTGTGTTCCCCATTTATGATTTGAATTATTCACATCTCACCTCTTGCTGTGGTGGGATTTGAACTCATGTTCCCTGGATTACCCATCCTGTGACATTATGACTCCACTGTTGTTTCCCATTGTTTGCTGTTTTGTGTTTGCTGTTCACGTCTTTGTCCTCTGATATTTGGGAAATTGAACCTGTTTAAAAGATTGCCCTAAACTTGTCCCTTTGACCAAGTCTTTGGTCACCTGTCCTAATCTGTGCTCCGCAGTTGTGATTTTTAAAGGAATTCTCATTATGTTCATGTGAAGCACTTTGACACAGTTAACTGTACCACAGGTACTATTTGAATGCAGCTTGTGTCCCTATCTTAATATCTGAAAGTACAGGGTCATATTTCAAATGTAGAAGACAAAATTGAGGATGATTTCTTTTCTTTCTGAGGGTTGTGTGTCTTCTTCAAAAGGCAGTGGATTCAAAATCTTTAAGGCAGAGGTAGATAGGTTCTTGATAACCAAGTGGATGAAAGATTGTCGGGGATGTGTTGGAATGTAGAGTTGAGGTTAAATTCAGATCAGGGATGATCTTATTGAATGTTGCAGCAAGCTCAAAGTGCCGATTGGCCTACTCCCGCCCATTATATGTTTGTATCAAGCAGTCTGTGTCTCCCCTCTTACAGCTATGAACTGGGTAATTCCTTTCCAATATTGCCCCTTGTAGACAGTTAATTTCACACCGATGGCCCCCTATTGGGAGCAGGTACATTGTAGCAATTGCAGTATTTCTTGTGTTAATTTTGTTGCTTCTTACTCGGTGTTGCTGAGAATCTTCGAAATACAAACCAAAACACTTCTATTATTATCGCACGAATGGAAGTGTTGGTTTGGATGTAACATTGTTGAATTAGCCATTCCCATCTTTTCCAGAATTCTGTGTTTGAAGCCCTCGAGTCTGGTTTCCACCCCTGAAACTGTTCTTATCAAGGTCATGTTTGACATCCTTTGTAACGATGACAGGGATAAACATTCCCTCGTCGACCTGCGGACAGCCTTGATCAGGGTTAATGACAGTACTGTCCCTCTCCAGCATCACTCTATCCTCTGGGAGGGTCTGCTTTTCGCGTCTTCCATTCTGATTTGTTTAACCGTAGCTGCTGGTGTTGGCATCTATACTGATGATATCCAACTGTGCCTGAACACCACTTCTCTCCCGACTCCTCGATCATTCATAATTTATCAATAATTTCATCTGAATGTCTGCCCAATTTCCAGCATTGGATAACCATAAACATTCCCTTCGTTAAATATTGTGAAGTGTGAAGCCATTGTTTTAGTCCCCAAGTTCGACCTGAGCCCCCAGCTCCCTCCCCACCCCCACCCCCACCTCAGTAACTCTGTTGACAGCCTTCATGTCACATTTAAAACTAGGATCGATAGATTCGTGAAGAGTCGGGGGATGAAAAGTTACAGGAAAAGTGCAGGAAAGTGAATGTGGGGAATTCCAGATCACCCAGAATTCTACTGAATGGAGAAGAAGGCTCAAGGGGCTGAATGGCATATTCCTGTTCCTATTTCTTATCGTTCCCGAGCCCTTACCTCTGATACAGGACACTGACTTCAGTGTGTGCCATTACTGAGAGTGCTGATGTTCCCTTGTGTAATATCAACAACTTAGCAGCTGCTGAAACCTCTTGCTCCTTTATTACCTCCAAACACAATCAGCCAATGTGTTCAGGGGAGGCGATGGCCGACTTTATTGTCACCAGACTATTTACCCAGGTAATGTTCCGGGGACTTGGATGCACAACCTGCCACGGCAGATGGTGGAATCTGAATTCAATATAAATCTGGAATTAAGAGTCTAATGATGAAATCGTTGTGGTTTGTTGTAAAAATTTATCTGGTTTCCTGCTGTCCGAACCTGACCTGATCTCCATGTGATTCAGATCCACTGTCAGCTGGTTGAATCTTCACTGCCCTTTCAATCAAAACCTCCTCTATAACCTCCCTACTTTTATACTCCATTTAAAGGCCAATCTCCCTTTTGCCTTCCCTATTAGTCACTGTGTTCCCAGAAGCAGGATTGTAGATCAGTTTAAAGTAGGTCCTATATTTCTGATTACAACGGTACACAAGGCAGTGAAGAAAGGTTTCAGCACACTGACCTTCATCAATTAGGGAATTGAGTATTGATGTTGGCAAGTTATGTTGTAGGTATACAGGACGTTGATGAGGCTGCACCTGGAATATTGTGATCAGTTTTGGTCCCCTTGGTGTTCTGACTTCTGACTTCCTCATCTCTGGGTTTGTGTTGAACTTGATGGGATACTTTGTCCAACTCAGCACGTTTAAACAGTATCTCTCAGAGGGATTCATCTGAAACTTTTCAGGAGGTGTGCACAACAAGATTGAACTATTCAAAGTTACTTGGACTCGATTTGAAACTTACATCAGGTCTTGTAGTCAGAGACACATACAGCATGGAAACAGACCCTTCGGTCCAACTTGTCCATGCTGACCTGATATCATAAACTAATCTAGTCCCATTTGACAGCACCTGACCCAAATCCTGTGGCACCTCATTTCATATAAGTACCACCCACTGCGTGAAGAATTTGTCCCTTTAATATATTTCGCCTCTCACCCAAAACCTTTGACCTCTCATTCTGGACTCCCCATCCCAGGGAAAAGACCTTGTCTATTAACCTGTCCATGCCCCTCATGATTTTTAACCTCTATTAGGTCACTCCTCTGCCTCTGATGATCCAGTGAAAACAGTCCCAGCCTATTCAGCCTCTCCCTGTAGCTCAAACCCTCCAAACCACAGCAACATTCCCGTAAATCGTTTCTCACAGAGAAGTCAACGTTTCAGTCATGAAGAAGGGTTAATACCCAAAACGCTGACTACTCCACATCCTGGTGCTGCCTGGCTTGCTGTATTCTCGCCACCTCCTGCTTGCCTACTTCGAGTTGCAACATTTAGTGGCTCAGCGTTTACCACTGCAGCCTCACAGCGCCAGGGACCCAGGTTTGATTCCAGCCTTGGGTGGCTGTCTGTGAGAAGTTTTTATATTCTCCCAGTGTCTGAGTGCGTTTTCTCTGGGTGGTCCTGCTTTCTTCCATAGTCCAAAGATGTTCAGGTCATGTGGATGGGCCATGCTTAATTGCCCATAGAGTTAGGTACATTAGTCAGAGGGAAATGGGTCTGGATGGGTTACTCTTCGGAGGGTCAATGTGGACTTTTTGGGGCAAATGGCCTGTTTCCACACTGTAGCTAATCTCATCTGCACCACTTTTGTCACTAACGAATGGCTGAATATACTTCATGGGCCGATTAGCCTAACTTCTGCTCAGATGGTTTTGCGGTCTAACGTTTCTTTGGATCATTTCATTTGGCAATGTGCAGTCCCTGGCTCAATGAGCAGCAGTATCCAATGAAAGCAAAGCTCATACGATGGTTGAACTCCTACAGTGTGGAAACAGGTCCTTTAGCACAACACATCTGCACTGATTCTCCAAAGAGTAACCCACTCAGATCCATTTTCCTACCCTCCTTAAATTGCACGCAGACCCCCCAGGGTGGAAGTATTCCTGGATTCCTGGTGCCATGAGGCAGCAGTGCTAACCGTGAGCCACCATGAGGTTGTGGTTGTGGGGGGTGGGGGAGGCAATTGCAGTCCAGCAGAAAACAAAAACAGCCCACCTACTCTCCCAGTGCACCCACTGTCAGAACTGGCAGGAGGTTCAGTCCTTGGGGGTGACTAAAGGCAGCGTCACTGGTGGGATCTGATTGCTGGGAGCGCTGGTGCCCCCGCTGGTGCTTCCGCAAGTTGCAGGAAAACATGAACCTCTTCCCACACTCGGGCCAGCTGAAGGTCCTCTCCCCGGTGTGGACACACTGGTGCTTCAGCAGGGCGGAGGAATTGCTGAAGGACCTCCCGCATTCAGGGCAGCAGAAAGGCCTCCCCCCTCCGCCCCCCATCCCCCCATGTGGACCAGCAGGTGCTTCAGCAGTGTGGAGGAGCGGGTAAAGCCCTTCCCACACTCGGGCAGGAGAATGGCATCTCCCCGGTGTGGACGGACTGGTGCCTCGGCAGGGCTGAGGAATTGATGAAGGACTTCCTGCACTTAGGCAACTGAACGACCTCTCCCCCATGAGGACCCACCAATGGGCCAGCAGGTCGGAAGAAAGAGCAAAGCCCTTCCTGCAATCGGGGTAGAAGAACGGCTTCTCCTCAATATGATCCCACTCGTGTCTCAGCAGGTGGGAAGAACTGCTGAAGGCAATCTCGTACTTGGGGCCGGAGAACAGCCTTCCCCGGTGTGGACCAACTGGTGCAACAGCAGGGCAGAGGAATCACTGAAGGCCTTCCCACACTCAGGGGAGCAGAAGGGCCTCTTCCCCTCTGTGGACCCATTGGTGCTTCAGAACCCTTTCAAATTTCACAATATCCTTCTGATAGGAGGGAGACCAGAATTGTACACAATATTCCAAAAGTGGTCTAAAAATGTCCTGTACAACCACAACATAACCTCCCAACTCCAATACTCAGTCAGAGGATTTGGGAAAACTTTCAAAACCCACACAAAACAAACAGGAAAGAATGGAGGGATAAACCGAATTTTTGAGAGTCAGCTTGAAAGCATTAATGAGAAATCGGCGGACTGCGTTTATTGGGTAGCTGTTCTCCTTAAATACACTATATACGTATTTTTCTTGTGCTCTTCGTAGTTTCTCTGTGCTGCAGTGTGAAGTGGCTCGTTGAAGTAATCTCCTGATGCAGCTTCGTTTGTGGGTGTTGGGATGATTGCTTCTGTGGTTAAGTATTTGGTTTGTGTGTGTTGTTTTTCTGTAGATGCTAGTTTGAAGTTCCTCATTGACTGTTCGCTCTCCTGTGATATCAAGGAATGGCACTTTGTTGCTGTTCTCCTCCCCTTCAAACCAGGAGCCCCCCTTAGACCATAGTCTCACGACTTGGAACACCAATATACAGACTAGTCAAAGGCCTCCACTGAAGGCTAAAACACCGAGTCGAAGATTCACTCCACTCCATTTACTCCATCCAAGAATTCCTGAACACCAAAGACACTGAGATAGAAGGGGATGGAAAAATGTTCTCCTTTGACATAACAGCCCTGTTCACATCCATTAACATCAACGTGGCCAAAGAAAACTGAAGACTCTACTCGAAGAACCAAAGACACAAACACAGCATCAATTTCATCAGCAAAGTTAGCACTGTCAAGCTCGTGGAACTGTTCCTTACCATCCACTTCATATTCAGTAACAAGCCCGACAAACAAATCAACGAAATATGCATGAAACCACCGGCATCTGGATTCCGAGCAGAAGCAATAATGCAGAGACTCGAACAAACAGCCCTTCCAACGATCCAACCCAAACTGAGAGTCCGCTACAGCGATGACACTTTTGTCATCAAAAAATGAAACAAATTAGTGGAAACCTCCAACACCATCAACAATATCCTTACTGGCATAAAATTCACAAAAGAGGAGAACAAGAACAAAGTGCCATTTCTAGATGTCACAGTAGAGCGAACAGTCAATGGGAAAGTCAAAACAGCGTCTACCGGAAAACACTGCACGCAAACCAAGAAATTAACTACAGAAGCAATCACCACTACACAAACAAACAAATCTGAATCAGGACACTATTTCAACGAGCAACGACACACTGCAGCACGCAGGAACTCCGAAGATCAATAAATAACTGTCCAGAGCATTTTAGAAGAACGGGTGGACTATAAACCCCCGGAAAACGGTTTCCCTGACCGGGAATCGAACCCGGGCCGCGGCGGTGAGAGCGCCGAATCCTAACCACTAGACCACCAGGGAGATACGGACCCAGCCAAATAGCTCTACTGAAAATTTCTTCCCTGCCAGGAAATCGAATCCGGGCCTTGGTCGGTCGAAGGCTTTCACCTGTGTATCCAACAATGTCATTTCTTGTATCTATTGCTCCTGATGTGGTCTCCTCCACATTGGGGAGACTGGAGACTCCTCGCAGAGTCAAGTCAGAGCGCGTGAGGGAACATCTACAGGACAACCGCAGCAATCAACCCCATTGCCCTATGGCCCAACATTTCAAACCCCCTCCCACTCTGTCGAGGACATACAGGTCCTGGGCCTCCTCCATCGCCGCTCCCTCCCCACTCGATGCCTGGAGGATGAACGCCTCATCTTCCGCTTGGGGTAAATTCAACCCCAGGCCATCAAGGTGGACTTCATCAGATTCCTCATTTCCCTGCCCCCCACCTTACCTCAATTCCAACCTTCCAGCTCAGCGCTGTCCTCATGACCTCGCCTACCTGCCAATCTCCCTCCCCACCTATCCACTCCACCCTCCTCTCTGATTTGTCACCTCCATCCCCACCCCCATTCACCTATTGTACTTTTTGCTACCTTCGGCCCAGCACACCTCAGCCCCAATTTATCTCTCCACCCTGGAGGGGTCCTGCCTCTATTCCTGATGAAGGGCTTTTGCCCGAAACGTCGATTTTCCTGCTCCTCAAAAGCTGTCTGATCTGCCGTGCTTGTCCAGCACCATTCTGTTCTAAACTCTGGTTTCCAGCATCTGCAGTCCTCACTTTTGCCTACCCAATAAACCCAGTGTGCCGATTTCACATCAACAAACTGACACAAGCAGACACAACGTCTGCAGAACCCTAGCCACATTACTTTACATTAAAGACATCTGGGAAATGATGTCCAGACAACTCAACCCTCTCAGCATCATGGTCGCCCACAAATTTACCAACACCCTTAAACAGCCTCGAATGAACCTGAAATACCCGATACAAACAACCAGCAAACGAATGTAATTTACAAAATAGCATACAAGGAAATAAAAACATGAACTCTGCCGCACAGTTCTCTGTGGCAAGAAATGCTGGGATGAGATAAGGAAGATATTTTCAGCCAAGAAGAATCGACACTGATTGGACAACCATTTAAAATCAACGCTGTCTGCCCAGGATGGAAGATCCGAAGGGATGAATTTATTTCTTATTTCCTGAAGATTTACAAAGCTGAGACTGGGTTTTGGTGTTCGTTCCCTTTCCACTCCTAAGAACCGCAGTGGATGGGGCGGTGTGTTGGGGAAAGTGAAATGTGCCCATGAGCAGCGTGTGGGGCTATTTCAGCTTCCCCTCCTCTGACAGCTCTATGACGTGACTCTGATGTTCTCAGGAACATTTACTGACGCGAGACAGTGAAAAGATTCTCATTCCTGCAGATTAGGAATTGTACCCATACGCCGGTTTCATGACAATGAGAAAGATTAATTGGGATGTGTGAAGAAGCTGTGAGCTGCAGTTGAAACGAGTAGGTGGAGTCAGATACGTCATCCATTGCCCCCATGGTCCTGAAGAAATGTTTGCTTTTGTGTGCTTGAGAGACTTTGGACACTGGTGTAGCAGGGAGAATACTGGGATACCGAGTGAGGGAGATTCAGTGCGTTGACTGTGAAAAGTGCTTCAAACCATTTACTCAGATTGGGGAATTAAAATCACACACCTCACGGTGGGAAAGACTATGTCCCCGCTCTGGTTGTAATTTCAAACCCAGAGCAACACAAGGAAAGCTCCACCCAATGGGGAAACCGTGGAAATGTGGATACTGTGGGAAAGGATTCCGTTCCCCATCAGTGCTGGAAACCCAAAGACACATTCACAACGGGGTGAGGACGTTCACCTGCTCAGTGTGCAGGAAGGGGTTCAGTCAGAGAGAAGCCATTCACGTGCCCCATGTGCAGGGGAGAGTTCACTCAGTCAGCTGCACTGCTGACCCACCAGTGGGTCCACACTGGAGAGAGGCCAGGAAGTTCCAAATGGGCTTCACCTACTCCTCCCACCTGAGGAGGCGCCATCGAGTTCACGTGCCAGCGCAAGGGGATTGAAGGAGCGATGGCCAAGTGCTCCGATCAACCCAGCACTGGGGCGTCCCAGGTTCGAATCCCACTGTGGTAGATTGCAGAATTGGAGTTCGGTCAGTAATCTGGACTTCATAATCTAAGGATGAAACCACTTTTAGGGGGAAAAAACACCATCTGATTCACTCATGTCCTTTTTAGTGAAGGAAAGTGCCATTGCTGGAAAGGGTTCACTCAGTCATCCCAGCTGCATGTTTTCCCCGGCTGTACCAGGGATCCAGTTACAAACGGACAACTCAGCTGACCAACAAAGAAAGTGGGGTGGGGGGACTGGGTGCATTTTGAGCTGGAGGTGTTTTCTTTAAAAACTACTTTTTGTATGTCTTTTTCCTGGGGAAATCTGAAGCTGTAACAAAATAGGGTCGTAGTAAAGGTTACCTGAACTTACCGCCCGGCTTAGACTCTGTGAGGTCCAACAGGTTTTTGTTTTAAAGCTGCTCATTTCTTTCTGCCTCCAGCACTAATGTCATGTCTCAGAAGGACCAGTGAATGAGTAGCTAATATTGTTCCAAACTGTATATTTTTTCAGGACTTCAGGTTCATTGTTTCATTGGCATTGCAAAGTTTATTGGCAACAGTGGGAGGTGTGGGCTGTATTCAATGGAAACAAAGTTTTAAAATCTCACAAACACCAGGGTATATTCTAACAGGTTTATTTGGAAGCACTAGGTTTCGAAGTGCTACTCCTTCTTCAGGTAGCTGTGGTGTAGAATCACAAGACAGAATTTAACGCAAAAACATTAGAGTGTCATGCAACATAAGTGACATATTGAAGAAATCGAGATTGCTGTTAAATCTTTCATCTTTTAAAATGGGCTGAAGATTTCGGTTCATTAATATGTACATTCCAGAACATCTTTTCAGTCACGTTCTCCAGGAAACTTGATGTTTTATAAAAGGAGGTAACACCTCACATCAAACAACGCATGAAAGCTGTGAGGTGAGAGTCTGTCTGTGTCCCAATCTTGATTCAGACTGTTTCTATTTCCAAATATATAATCCTGCAAATGCAAATTCACCCCAAATGTGTGAGTGCATGCATGAGAGAGAGAGTGTGGATGTGCGTGTGCATGCTGGGTAAAGTGTGTGTGTGATGGAGTGTAATCATGTGCGAAGATGTATGCGTGGGTGTGAGTGGGGGGCGTATGAGTGTGTGTCTGAAAGAGAGCATGTCTATCGGAAAGGCTCTGCACAAGTGTGTGAGTATGTAAGAGTGTGTGTGAGAGTGAGAGAGAGAGAGAGAGAGCGTAACAGTGAAGTGGGGTGACCTGTCATGTGACATGAACCCAAGGTCGCGATTGAGGCCATCCTCCTGGTTTCCGAACTTGGCTATCAGCCTCTGCTGGGCCACTAGAAATTATTAAGCAGTTACACAACATACATTGGAGAGGGCAGGGTGGGACTTGTCTTTCGATTTGCAGAAGGTGGGACGTTCTGGGTGCTGGAAACTAAGGAATGCACCTACTGGAGGACCTTCGGCACAGAGAGATGGAGCTGGAAGCCAGGCTGCAGACACGTTGGGGGATTCACTGTGGAAACAGGCCGTTTGGCCCACCAAGTCCACACTGACCCTCCGAAGAACATACCCCCACCCCCCCCCGACCCACCCGATAACCCCACAGCTAATCCCTGAATTTAGAACGCCCAATCCACTCTAGCCTGCACATCTTTGGAACATGGGAGAAAACCCGAGCACCCAGAGGAAATCGACGCGGACATGGGGTGGGGGAAGGGTAGGAAAGTGCAAAATCCACACAGTCACTGTGAGAGTGGGATTGAACCCAGGTCCCTGGCGCTGCGAGGAATCCCCTCTCCAGCTCTCGGCAATCGATTGGCTTCTCCCCAATCCTGGTGACACTCCAATCAGTTTGAGGAATTCAATTTGCTTCCACAGAGTTTCCACGGGGCAGGGGTCGGTGTAACGCGGCAGATTCAACGATCCAATGCAGGGCTCGTCTATAGCGAGAATACTGGTCCACATTTCGCTGAAAAATTAAAGTTCTCTCCGCAATTAGAACCCTTGAGCACTCCCACGCAGGTTGCGTGTATTCACGGGGATTCTCAATGCATTTTGATATTTGAAATCATTTCCTGCAGACAAACATTTCCCCTCCTGGATTCAAACATTGCTGATATTCAGGCCCTGACTAAATTTCTTGTCCATGCCTGAAAAGCAAATCCTCCTCTGCTAAAAAACTTGAGAAAACAGATCCCTGCTGTCAGTGCAGGGCAGAAAATAGGATGAGAGAATTTTAGTTTGCACAGAACAGCCTTCTATTTCTTCTCCCCGAAATCTCTGTCTCTCAATCCCTAAACCTTTCAATGTATTCCAACCCAAATTCATCCTTCCATCCTCCTGCCTTTGCCCAGCTCCCCTCTCCTGAAAATGCTGACCCTCTGTTCAGTTTCTCAGCCACATCTCGCCATCCTTAGTATCGAGCCCACATCTTTATTTAGTTTTTAAAACAGAAAGGCAGTGGTTTGCTGATGCCAGGATGTGAGGGTGACTGCACTCACACAGTGTTCCAGACTCGTCTCTCGTGTCATTCAGAAAAGTCTGCACTGCATATGTGCAGAGAAGGGGATGCTGTGAGTGGGTGGGATGCATTTTCACCTCCCCATCCAATCATCCCCATAGCATCCCCTGTCCATTCCCTCACCGCCACCCATAGCATCCCCTGTCCATTCTCTCTCTCTACCCTTACCTACCAGTCCCTTCTCTCTCTGTCCCACACATGCCACTCTCCCCACCCCGTCCATTCTATCGCTGCACCCTCTGCCCTCTGTCCAGTCCCTCATCCACCCTCTGTCCCCATCCATTCCCTTTATCGCACCACCCTCTGCCTTCCCCAATCCAGTCCCTTCCCTTACACTCATTTTCTCTCACCTCCCACACGCTGCCCCCATCCATTCCTTCTCTCCCCCACCTTCTCCCGCCATTCATTGTTGCTCTCTTTCTCCACCCTCTACCCCGACCATTCTCACCCCAACCTTTGCCCCCGTCCATTCTGTCCCCACCCACTGCCCCGTCCATTCTCTCCCTACCCACTGCACCGTCCATTCTCTCCCCACCCACTATCCCCGTCCATTATCTCCCCAATCATTGACCCCTGTCCATTCTCTTCCCACCGACTGCCCCGTGTCCATTCAGTCCTGATCCACTGCCCCCCGTCCAATCTCTCCCCATCCACTGCCCCATGAATTCTCTCCCCACCCATTGCCCCCGTTCATTCTCTCCCCACCCTCTGCTCCGTCCATTCTCTCCCCACCACAGGCCCCCGTCCATTCTCTCCCCACCCACTGCTCCGTCCATTCTCTCTCCCCACACTCTGCAACCAATTTCTTTCACTTCACACTTTGTAACTCCGCATTCTCTCTCTCCTCCCCAATCCTCTTCACCACATTCTCTCTCTCTGCTCCCACCCTGTGTACCCCCATGCATTCTCTACCCCCGATGCTCTGCTCTCCTACCCATTTTCTCTCTTTCTCTTTCCCCAGTCTCTGCGCCCCCGGTCAAATCTCACTCTGAGTACCCTCCCCCCGTCCTTTCTCGTGCCTCGAGCCCTCTTTGATCGCTGTATCAAACCCTTCTAATGATAGAGAGAGAATGGATGGTGATGGCGACCTGGGGTGGGGGTGGGGAAGGGAAGCGGTGAGAAATGGCTGACCTTTAACATTGAGAATACCTAAAATGATGTGTTCAGAAACGTCAGTAATGTCTGAAAGCACATTCAAATGTTTAAAAAAAGCTGCAGACATCTTTCTGAAACCTGCATTGAAATCTGCGCAGTTAGGCCACAATTGAGGACAGCCGGTAAGCTTGGAATGGCCTATCCCTAGTCTTGTGAAATTGGTTCAGAATATGTAGAAATACAGTCATAGAGTTGCAGAGAACAGAAACAAACCTTTCGGTCCACGCCGACAACATTTCCTAAATTAAACTAGTGATCTATTTGCCAGCATTTGGCCCATGTCTCTCTCAGCCCTTCCTATTCATACCTCCATGCAGAAGCCTCTTAAATGTTGTAATTCTACCAGCCTCGACCACTGCCTCTGGCAGCTTATTCCAAACGCATACCACGCTCTGTGTGAAAAAGTTACCCCGTTCGGTCCCTTTTAAACCTTTTCCCTCTCAGCCTAAACACCTCTAGTTTTGGACTTCCTCCACCCTGGGGAATAGATAGACAAAAGTTGAGCTGCCAGACAAAATCATAGAGTCATAGAGATGTACAGCATGAAACAGACCCTTTAGTCCAACCCATCCATGCCGACCAGCTATCACAACCCAATCTAGTCCCACATGCCAGCACCCAGCCCATATCCTTCCAAACCCTTCCTATTCATATACCCATCCAAAAGCCTTTTAAATGTGGCAATTGTACCAGCCTCCACCGTTTCCTCTGGCAGCTCATTCCATACACGTACCACCCTCTGCGTGATTCAGTTGCTCCTTCGGTCTCATTTCTATCTTTCCCCTCTCACCCTAAACCTATGCCCTCTCGTTCTGAACTCCCCGATCCCAGAGGAAAGCCTTTGCCTCTTTATTCTATCCATGCCCCTCATAATTTTGTAAACGTCTATAAGGTCACCCCTCACCCTCTGATGCGCCAGGGAAAACAGCCTCAGTCTGTTTAGCCTCTCCCTCTAGCTCAGATCCTCCAACCCTGGCAACATCCTTGTAAATCTTTTCTGAACCCTTTCAAGTTTCACAACATCTTTCCGATAGGAAGGAGACCAGAATTGCACGCAATATTCGAACAGTGGCCTAACCAATGTCCTGTACAGCCGCAACATGACCTCCCAAATGCTGTACTCAATAAACTGACCAATAAAGGAAAGCATACCAAACGCCTTCTTCACTATCCTATCTACCTGCGACTACAATTTTAAGGAGCTATGAACCTGCACTCCAAGGTCTCTTTATTCAGCAACACTCCCTAGGACCTTACTATTAATTATATAAGTCCTGCGAAGATTTGCTTTCCCAAAATGCAGCACCTCACATTTATCTGAATTAAACTCCATCTGCCACTTCTCAGCTCCTTGGCCCATCTGGTCCAGATCCTGTTGTAATCTGAGGTAACCCTCTTTGCTGTCCACTACAACTCCAATTTTGGTGTCATCTGAAAACTTACTAACAGTACCTTTTATGCTCGCATCCAAAACATTTATGTAAATGACAAAAAGTAGAGGGCCCAGCACTGATCCTTGTTGTACTCCACTGGTCACAGGCCTCCAGCCGGAAAAACAGCCCTC
Source organism: Chiloscyllium punctatum (assembly GCF_047496795.1). Taxonomy (NCBI): domain Eukaryota; kingdom Metazoa; phylum Chordata; class Chondrichthyes; order Orectolobiformes; family Hemiscylliidae; genus Chiloscyllium; species Chiloscyllium punctatum. The sequence goes on from NC_092774.1 coordinate 69,924,561, forward strand.
CACCACCACCCTCTGCCTTCTACCTTTGAGCCAGTTCTGTATCCAAATGGCTAGTTCTCCCTGAGATCTAACCTTGCTAATCAATCTCACATGGGGAACCTTGTTGAACGCCTTACTGAAGTCCATATAGATCACATCTACTGCTCTGCCCTTATCAATCTTCTTTGTTGCTTCTTCAAAAAACTCATTCAAGTTTCTGAGACATGAATTCCTATGCACAAAGCCATGTTGACGATCCCGAATCAGTCCTTGCCTTTCCAAATACATGTGCATCCAGCGCCTCAGGATTCCCTCCTACAACTTGGCCACCATCGTGGTCAGGCTCACCGGTCTATAGTTCCCTGGCTTGTCTTTACCGCCCTTCTTAAACAGTGGCACCACATTTGCCAACCTCCAGTCTTCCGGCGCCTCACCTGTGACTATCGATGATACAAATAACTCAGCAAGAGGTGCAGCAATCACTTCTCTAGCTTCCCACAGAGTTCTTGGTTACACCTGATCAGGTCCTGGGGATTTATCCATCTTTAACCGTTTCAAGACATCCAGCACTTCTTCCTCTGTAATCTGAACATTTTGCAAGGTGTCACCATCTATTTCCCTTCAGTCTATATCTTCGATATCCTTTTCCACAGTAAATACTGATGCAAAATATTCATTTAGTATCTCCCCCATTTTCTGTGGCTCCACAGAAAGGCCGCCTTTCTGATCTTTGAGGGGCCCTATTCTCTGAGAAGAAAGTGAGGACTGCAAATGCTGGAGATCAGAGCTGAAAATGTGTTGCTGGAAAAGCGCAGCAGGTCAGGAAGCATCCAAGGAACAGGAGAATCGACGTTTCGGGCATAAGCCCTTCTTCAGGATGCACAGTTGGGCCACAACCAAGGATAGGCTGTATGAGTGAATGAGCGAATAAAAGACAAATCCCACCTCGCCCATGAGGAGAAAGTGAGAACTGCAGATGCTGGAGATCAGAGTCGAGAGTGTGGTGTTGAAAAAGCACAGCAGGTCAGGCAGCATCCAAGGAGCAGGAGAATCAACATTTCAGACATAAGCCCTTCACCTTGCCCTCTCCAGTGTGTGTTGTGAAACTGCTTAACTGCTTAATAATTTCTAGTGGCCGAGCAGAGGCTGATAACAAGTTTGCAACACACGAGAATAACCTCAGCTGAAACCTTGGATTCATGTCTCACTACAGGAGACCCAGCTACACGATACATACAAACCCTATCTCTCTCTCTCTGTCTCTCTCTGTCTCTCTCTCTCTCTCTCTCACACACACACACACACACACACACACACACACAAGTACTCACACGGTCGTGCAGACCCTCTCTGATAGACAGGGCTCCCTCTCAGACACACATTGATATACCCCTCACACTCTCACCCATGCACTCACATTCTCACACAGTTATACTCCATCACACGCACACTTTACCCATCATGCACACACACACACACACACACACAGACGCTCTGTCTCATGAATGCACTCACACATAGAAGTCTTTGGGGTGAATTGCATTTGTAGGATTATATGTTTGGAAATAGAAAACGTCGAACTCAAGACTGGGATACAGAACGACTCTAACCTCACAGCTCTCATGCGTTATCTGAACTCTGGTGTCACCTCCCTTTATAAAACATTAAGTTACCTGGAGAATGTTACTAAAAAGAAGTTCTGGGATTTACAGATGAATGAACCGAAATCTGCAACCCATTTTAAAAGATGAAAGACTGAACAGGTTTCTTCAATATATCATTTATATTGCATGACACTATAATCTTTTGCTATATATTCTTTGTCTTACCATTCTACTCAACAGCTACCTGATGAAGGAACAGCGCTCCAAAACCTCGTGCTTCCAAATAAACCTGTTGGACTATACCCTGGTGTTTGTGTCATTTTAAAACTTTGTTTCTCGTGAATACAGCCCGCACCTCCCACTGTTGCCAGTAAACTTTGCAATGCCAATGAAACAATAAACCGGCAGTCCTAAAAAATTTACAATTTCGAACAATACCATCTACTCATTTACTGTTCCTTCTGAGACACGACATTGGAAACTCGGTCCTGGTGGCTGAAAGAAATGAGAAGCTGTTGGATTTCCCAGCTTTCAATGAGAGTTTAAGCCTGATGGTAAGTTCAGGTAACCTTTACTGCGACCCAACTTTGTTGCAGCTTCAGATCTCCACATCACAAGGAGTACAAAAAGTAGCTTTTCTTTTAAAAAAAGCACCTCAAGCTCAAAGTGCACACCCTCACCCCCACTCCCCCCACCACACTTCTTTATTATTGGTTAGTTGAGTTGTCCTTTTGTAACTGTATCCTTTGTACAGCCGGGTAAAGCATGCAGCTGGGACGACTGAGTGAATCCTTTCCCGCAACAGCAGTTTCCATCACTGAAAAGGACAGGAGTGAATCAGATGGGTTTTTGCCCTCTGAAAATGGTTTCATCCTTATATTCTGAAGTCCAGATTACTGACCGAATCCCAATTTTGCCATCTGCCGCGACGGGATTCGAACCTGAGAGTCCCCAAAGCTGGGTTGTTAGCGGCGCTCGGCCATCGCTCCTCCCATCGCCCCTGCGATGGCACGTGAACGCGCTGGTGCCTCCGCAGGTGGGAGGAGCAGTTGAAGCCCTTCCGGCACTGACAGCAGGTGAACGGCCTCTCTCCGGTGTGGACCCACTGGTGGGTCAGCAGTGCAGTTTACTGAGTGAACCCCCTCCCGTACATGGGGCACGTGAATGGCTTCTCTCACTTTTGGACCCACTGGTGCGTCTCCACATGGCTGATCCGACTGAAGCCCTTCCGCAACACTGAGCTGGTGAATGGCCTCTCCCCGCTGTGAATACGTCTGTGGGTTTCCAACACGGATGGGGAAGGGAATCCTTTCCCTTAGTCCCCATATTTCCACAGTTTCCCCATTGGGGGAGCTTTCCTTGTGTTGGTCTGGGTTTGAAATTACAATCAGAACGGCGACATAGTCTATCCCCACCGTCAGGGATGAGACTTTCATTCCCCCAAGCTGAGTAAATGGTGTGAAGCACTTTTCACAGTCAGCGCACTGAATCTCCCTCACTCGGTGTCTCAGTATTCTTCCTGCCGCACCAGTGTCCAAAATCTCTCAAGCAAACAACAGCAACCATGTCTTCTTGATTGGAATGGCTGCTGATATTCAAGTCCCAATGAATCAAGTGGCTCTGTCAGAAGTTGATGTATCATTTGTTTTCAGATTTCTTTCGGCACGTCTTCCTGCAAAAAAAAATCACAAAATAAGCGATCATTGGCAGTACACTTAAACGAACAGAACATAGATGGCAGTTACTGTAGTTTGCCAGATGCCTGCTGATCACATAATACCCAGCACACAGAAACCTGAAATCCCTCATGCAGCCAGATAGCCTCAGGTGTATTTAGAGGAAAACGTCATTCAAATCTAATCGAATCTTAAGCTAAATACGTGTACATATATATATCAATATGCCATTCCTTTCAATGCGGCTCAGTTCCATGAGAAACTACACTTTTAATTGTGAACATGAGGAAAAAAGCAATCATTTTCCAGGGTGAAAACTGCTGCATACGTGCCAAACTGAGGGAATACACAAGGAAAAGACCTAAAAGAGAGAGAGAAAGTACTTGAGCACCTTTGCAGAATCTGCTCCATCTATGGATTCACTCCAGTTACTACAAGTAAACCTCCCTGGGGGTCAGGCAGCCCTGCATCGGGAAGCACTGGGATGATCAACTACGACCAGTTTACATGGAGAACACATCTCCACATTAAACAGCCTCGAGGCAAACTTCCCTTCTTTCCACTTAAAGTTCAAGACCGCTCAAAGCGAAATTCCCCAGGTAAGTTTGGAAGAATTTCTTCCAGGTGTTCACTAATCATTTCTATGAGCACTTTGTTAAAGTTTGAATATTGCGAGTTTTGAAAATTAGTGATTCTGAGCGAAATCACAGTTCGAAAAACAGAATGTGGGAATTTAGACAGAGTTTATTTTTGCACATCGACGATTGTCTGCACAACAACATATGACACGACAGCAGAGAAGATCTTCTGACGTCATTCTCAAACGTGCCTGCCACACGCCAGATGAAAAGCTGAATACTTCTCTGGAAAAACTGCCGAACAATGCAGGAGAATGGCACAACGGGTGCGTGTTGGGACCATAACGCAAAAGAGAGACCATTCTCTCCTATTCATTCAACGTCGTCTTTAGCAGCTTTCCCGTATAACGGCGCTCTGTTCTGCACCTTGCCTTCACATCCGCTTCCCAAAAAAAGCTTCGACATAAATATTTCACAATGATATACTGGCCCAATGTGCACAGTTGAGGTGACAACCTGAGGGGTCAGTAAATCCCTAACTGACACTGACAAAGAGGCAGATGCATTAGACGCAAACGGGAATTCGGTGGTCATGTTTAAAGTAACAATGTGCAGAATTACATGGAGAAGGCAAGAGAATGATACGAATAGAGACCCACGTTTACTTACTGTGTCGACCCAGCAGAGCGAAGGTGGGCCGCATGGCGTCTATTCAGAGTGAAATCATAAGAGAATGTGGGAAGTTAGAAAAAGTTGATATTTACACAGCCTCCATACGTCTGCGCAACACCATATTAGACGACAGCAGTGAAGATCTTTGACATCAGTCTCGAACGTGCACGCCACGCGCCAGACGAAAGGCTGAAGGGACCTGTGGAGCGGCCAGTTGTGCATAGGAGCAGAGTGGGGCAGCGGGAGCGTGCTCGGCCCGTAACCCAGAGGTCGATGGATCGAAATCATCCTCTGCTCTTGTTCAGTGCCTCCTTGAGCGACTTACCATTTGCAATGGTGATCTGTTTGTTTAGCACCTTGCCTTTCAAACCGTTCAAGTAAGGTCCTTTTGGAGGTCTGAGTGGCCTTCTCCTGTTCTTCGTCGGATTCCTGTGAACTGAATCGCAAAACCACTTCTCTGAGATGCCAATGAACTGATAACATTGAAACGCATACCTTGTGGTTTCGTGCCTTCCCTTCAGGAGTTCGCCAAGTCCGTACCGACGTGAATGACAAGACGATCCGTATGTCAGAAACCGCATCCAGGGGACAGAATGACAAGCAGATGTTCTGCAAACTCTTTGCTGCTTGCAATTCTTGGATCAAAGTGGAATGTATTTCACACTGAGCAAGTTTCAGCTGGCTCCGAGTCTCCAGTGTACATTGCTCTCTTTCCCGCCAGCTCAGAGAGAGAACAATAGGAGGGACAAAGGAGTGAATAACGATCCGTGTGGGAGGGTGAATAACTGTGAATGGAGACCGTTAGTGGCTAACAATAAGTAGTGTGTCGTAGCAGACTTTGTGATAACAAGGGCTCGTATGTGTGTGGTAGGGGTCAAGGACATGGGGGATTTCAGGCCCAAAAGTCATGGAACTCGATCTTGAAGACCGGAGGGCTGTAGGGTGTTGAAGTGGAATATGAGGCGTTGTTCTTCCATCTGGAGCCGAGCTTTGCTGGAACACTGCTGTAAGCCTGAGACAGAGATGTTGGCCAGGGAACATGGTGGCGTGTTAAAGTGGCAGGAAAGCAGAAGCTCAGGGCCTTTTTTTGCGGGCAGAACCGAGATCCAGCAGTCATCCAGTTTATACTTCATGCTCCGTTGGGGAAACGACACTGTGAGCGGCGAATGCAGTAGACTAGGTTGCGGCAAATGTGCAGGTAAAGTGCTGCTTCACCTGGAAGGTATGTTCGAGCCTGGAAGGATATTCCGGAGGGAGCAGGTAAATTGTGCTTCTGAGTGAAATCACGGTTCGTAAAAATAGAATGTGGCAATTTAGACAGAGTTCATATTTGCTCGTCGGCGATATGTCTGCCGGTACGTGATGGGAGCATAACCCAGAAGGGAAACCATCTTCCCTATTCACTCAATGTCGAGCTTAGCAGCTTTCCCGTATAACGGCGCACTGTTGTGCACCTCGCCTTCTCATCTGCTTCCCAAAAATCTTCGACGTAAATATTTCACATTGATACACAGGCCCATTATGCAGAGTTGAGATGACACAATCGTGCAGGTCTGCGGGGTCTTCTCCTGTTCTCTGTGCCCTATGTTGAGGAGGGCAATACTTGTCACTGGTCACTCCGGTGTCAGAGAAACGTTTAGAAAGAAAACGGTTTAATTTTCTGCCAGTAGAGAGGGCCCGGTTCCTGGGGACGGGCAAACGGCAGCAGAGAGACAGAATGAGAAGCAACTGATCATACAATCATAGAGATGTACAGCATGGGAACAGACCCTTCGGTCCAACCCGTCCATGCCGACCAGCTATCCCACCCCAATCCAGTCCCACCTGCCAGCATCCGGCCCATATACCTCCAAACCCTTCCTATTCATATATCCAGCCAAACGCCTCTTAAATGTTGCAATTGTACCAGTCTCCTCCACTTTCTCTGGCAGCTCATTCCATACACGCACCACCCTCTGCGTGAAAAAGTTGCCCCCTCGATCTTTTGTATATCTTTCCCCTCTCACCCATAACCTATGCCCTCTAGTTCTTGACTCCCCGACCCCAGGGAAAAGACTTTGCCTATTTATCCTACCCATGCCCCTCATAATTTTGTAAACCTCCATAAAGTCACCCTTCAACCTCCGACGTTCCAGAGAAAACAGCCCCAGCCTGTTCAATGTCAACTGGACTTTACTCTGAGCAAGACTCAGCTGGTTCAAGAGGTAGGGAGGGGGCAGGGGTGTCTACGCGCTCGCCGTGTGATTCGTTGGTCGAGGGGTATGATTCTCGCTTTGGGTCTTCGCCGACGCAGACGTGCGAGAGATCCCGAGTTCAAATCCCGGACGAGCCCCAGTTTCGTGACTTGCGGAAAACGAGGTTGGGCTCCCTGGAGTAACAATGGGACAGAAAGCAGCGAAGTGAAATGATTGGAGATCGCGTTGAATAAGTTGACGTGAGTGGTGCAGTGTATGAGGGATGTGTTGGGGCCATAACCCAACAGGGAGACCACTCTCTCCTATTCATTCAACGTCGTCTTTAGCAACTTTCCCGTATAACGGCGCTCTGTTCTGCACCTTGCATTCTCATCCGCTTCCCAAAAAAGCTTCGACATAAATATTTCACAATGATATACTGGCCCAATGTGCACAGTTGAGGTGACAACCGCTGAGGGGTCTCCTGCTCTCTGTATCCTATTTTGAGGAGGGCAATGCTTGTGACTGTTCACTCCGGTGTCAGAGAAAACTTTAGAAAGAAAACAATTTAATTTGGTTGACGCAGTGGTGCAGTGTTTGAGGGATGTCAGCGATGAGGGTCGATTGGAAATTTGGGAGAGCTCTCTTCGGAGTACAGAAGTTTGAAATCTGGCCCGATTGAAGCTTTTCAAGTCATGCAAAGTCTAGACAGAGAAAGTAATGTCGTCAAAATGTTCCCACGCCTGAAAGGATCGGCAACGATTCGGCAGAGTTTTAAAGGCATGAGGAAAAGAACCAAAAGTGACATTAGGAAGAATGCTTTCGTACAGGGTATGATTGGGGTCAGTAAATCCCGAACTGACACCGACAAAGAGGCAGATTCATTCGACGCAAAGGGGAAGATTTGGCTCAAACGATATACGGAGTCAACGAACTCCTTCCAGGATTTGAAATGTAAGGAGCTGCCGTTGTGGAGCTGATCAAGATTTGAACATCCAACTTTCAGAACTCGAGCCAGACGCGCCACCGCTGCGCCACAAACTCACAGATGCCATGGCGGCGAAGCTGTGCGCTTTTAATGGGGTCAGGAAAATATTCCCCAAACGGAAAGGGACTGCGGATGCTGAGAAGACCAGACCAAAAGAGAAACTCGGTAGGTTTGACAGTACCTGTCGAAGAAAACAAAATTCTGAAATGTTGTCTCTGATTCTCTTTCCACAGACGTTGCCTGACCTGCTGAGTTCCTCCTGCAATTTCTAACTGAAAGTTCATTTCATCTTTTGGGGTGAAACACCGAAATATCTGCAAACACCATGTGCCGATATTTAACCCTTTCGAATCACTGTGAAGTGATTGGATTCAAACAAACTCTGCGATGATTCACTCTTTCTCAGCTCCATAGGCAGACAGACCTGGGAAGTCAAGCTGTCAGTGTGGTTCTGTATTCGTGGGCCGAGTGGTGAATGCGATGTACATGAAATCCATTGCGGTTTCCCCACGCAGGTGTGAACCCTGCCGAGTACAAAATGAGAAATGTCGTCGAAAAGAAAGGGAGCTTGCTCCCCGGCTTCTTCTTTAAGATTCAAATCAGTGGAGGGGGAAAAATATTTCACTCAAATTGGGACTGGTGGGAATCTGCAACCCACTGCCTGTTCGGGTGGAGCAAGCCGATACCCGCAGAGCTTCTTTTCAGGCTATGAGCAAAGTGTTTGGAAATGAGACTAGAAGAGTGAGGTGCTTGAAATCGTGATCGAAATGAAGCAGGCACCTGAGGACAAGGGTGTTTCCTTTGCCAGTGAAAGATACTGCTTCACAAAGTTGGGCCTGTGGAAGGGAATCAGTGACGGTGATTATCTTTGGTTGTTCACCTTGTGAATGAACCCATTGCTGCGCATGTCCGTGTTAACGTCAGAACTCTGCAGCATGGTGGCGTTAGATACGCGCAGGGACGGGGCGCAATGGATGATGCATCTGACTCCACCTACCTGTTTGAAATGCAGCTCACAGCTTCTTCACACACCCCAAATAATCTTCTCATTGTCCCTGAAGCCGGCATACGGTTTGAATTCCCGATCTGCGGGAATGAGAATCCTTTCACTGTCTCGCGTCAGTAAATGTCCCTAAGAACATCGGAGTCAACTCACAGTGCAGTCAGATGAGGGGAAGCTGAAATAGCCCCACATGCTGCTCACGGGCACATTTTATTCTCCCCAACTCAACGCCTCAACCACTGCGGCTCCTGGCAGTGGAAAAGAAACAATCACCAAAACCCAGTCTAAGCTCTGTGAATCTTCAGAAAATCAGCAAACGTTCATCCCTTCGGATTTTCTATCCTGGGCTGACAGGGATGGGTTTTGTCACTCTTTTGTAGGACATTGCAAGTGGATGTTTTGCAAAAAAGCACCACAATGCAATCTGATTAATCAGGACCTGGATGTTTTCGGTCTTTGAATGGAAGTGTTGTGCTCCAGAACTTTGCTGTTCACAGTTTATAATACTTATCTTCCCAGTCCCCTGTATCACTTGTCGAAAATGTTTAATTTGTGTCTTGTAATTCTTTCACTGTCTGCTAATGAGGATAGCGTTTCCGTGTTTTACCTAAATTATCTTGACCTTGCATACCTCAAGCCTCAAGCGAATTTCACGAGAAACCTTCTCCAGTTCAAAAGCCAACTGTTCATGATGGCTCTGTTTCTTGTCACGTGTCCAATTTCAGATCGATGTTGTTAATGTCCCTTCTACTCCTTCAGATCCAGGTTTCGCTCACAGGGCTAGAACAGAACTGTCACCAAATACATTTACCAATCTACGTTCATCCTATCGATTGTATTAGCATCATCAACACTTCTCATCAAAATAACTCGAGAGACTTTCATCACAATTTTCTGTGAACAGTTCTACATTAGCTTTGCTGAATGAGCCCCAAAGTTCTTGAAGTGGCTCCTTATTTTCGGCCCTGATTATTAATCTCTCTACGCATGGGAATGGATCCTTCCCAGCCGCTCTATCTCTCATCAATGTGTTTAGTTCAATTCGATCTCCCATCAGCCTCCTCTGTCCTGATCAAATCCAGGGGAACAGGAAACGTTGGGACTACGGCGCAGACAGGACAATCCCAATACTCACCTTTCCTGTTAGAACTATTCCATGAGAAAGTTTCGACCACAACTTTGGGCGTGTAGTTGTGGCCGAACACTTAAGGTGTTGGCGTAGAGATCCTTTGGGTCTCCCCCACCCAGGGTGGTAACCTGCTGGCTATGCTTCCTCCGCTGGCGATTTTAAATGACTTCCTGTTGGTTGCATTATCGCTCAAACTTCACAAAACCCGTCTCAATAAAGACCCGTTTTCTCATGTCTGGGAATTGATTGCCATGCAGGAAACTCGGGTTCTGAACAAACAACGTACCAGACTCACAACGTCAGCTCTGTTTCCCTTTCCACAGATGCTGCTCGACCCGTTGGCTTTCTGCAGTATTCTCTGTGTTTATTAGGCACAAGTGCTGCTTTTCATTCAAGAACTTCAATCCCTGTCCTCTGGTAACTGACTCTGGTCAGTGGCAATTGGTTCTTCTGATCATTAAACTGCCCATTCCCACCGCTTCTTCTCCCATCATGACCAACAGCCCCAGGAAATCTCCAGTTATCCTTCTTTGCTCCAAAGCGAACATTCTCCACCTTGGGAATGTCTCCCCAGAATGGAAATTCCTCATCCCTGGACATGAGGCAAGGGAAGCGAATTTGGCAAAATATTGTCAGTTAGGAAATGGAAAAAATGTGCCAATGTTCATGAAGCAAAACAGAAATCCCAGTCTCCAGCTTTGTGAACCTTTAGAAACACTTTGGGAAGCGGATTTAGAGGAGAGTGAAAGATGACCGGTCCGATTGAGCAGAGACAGTCCAGACACCGTCCCCTTATTGAAGAGGCCGGGAGGTCGACTCTGATGTTCTCGGCACATGAACTGATCTGAGACATTGAAAGAATTGTCGTTCCTGCACATCAGGAATTCAAACCCCTTCTCCCCTGCGAGCCAATGAGAGAACTCGGGAACAGGCAAAACACTGAAAGGCTGGAAGGGCGCCGGCCCCGGAGTAAGAAAGCTAGTTCCTCGTGACATGGATGTGTCTGCAGAGAGTGGGATCAGACTGTTCAGTGTCTCCACAGTAAATGTCCCAGACTTTATTTGTGAAAATTAAGACTGATAGACCACACTTGTAATTCTCGGCGGGGCAGGCTGAATTTTGAATTCACTAATAGCCTCCCCTAAGCGATGACGTTTTGTCGTTGCCTGTCTCTGTGGCGCTATTGGCCAGTGCATTCAGCTGTTAACTGAAAAGTTGGTTGTTCGAGCCCACCCAGTGGCGGTGTGTTGGTTGCTCCTCCTTGGCTTGGGTTGTGTGCTTTTAATGGGGTCTATCAAACAATTTCCAGAACAGCTGCTTCTCATTCTGTCTCCCTGCTTCCGTTTGTCCCGTCTCCAGGAACCGGGCCCTCTCTACTGGCCGAAAATTAAACCGTTTTCTTTCGAAACTTTTCTCTGAGACTTGAGTGACCAGTGACAAGTATTGCCCTCCTCAACATAGGGTACAGAGAACAGGAGAAGACCACGCAGACCTCCACGAGTGTGTCATCTCAACTCTGCACACTGGGCCTGTGTATCAATGTGAAATATTTATGTCGAAGTGTTTTGGGAAGTAGATGAGTTGGCGAGGTGCAGAACAGAGCGCCCTTATATGGAAAGCTGCTAAAGAGGACATTGAGTGAATAGGAGAGATGGTTTCCCTTCTGGGTGATGCTCCCATCACGCACCCGCAGACATATCACTGACGCGCAAATATAAACTCTGTCGAAATTCCCACATTCTATTTTTTCGAACTGCGATTTCACTCAAAAGCACATAATTTCAACACTCGCAAAATTCAAACTTTAACAAATTGCTCATAGATGTACTTTGCGGACACCTGGAAAAAGTTCTTCCAAACGTACCTGGGGAATTTCGGTCTGAGGGCTCTTGAACTTTAAGTAGAATGACGGGAAGTTTGCCTCGAGGCTATGTAATGTGGAGATGTGTTCCCCATGTTAACTGGTAGTGGTTGACCATCCCAGTGCTTCCCGATGCAGGGTTGCCCTGACACACAGGGAGGTTTTTTGATAAACTGTCCCGGGGGCATCGAGCCGTACCGTGACGTCACAGGGCGAGCCCCCGGTGATGGCCTGCAGCTGCTGTGACGCAATAATGATGCTGGCCCCGGAACATGAATACAAATTAGTTCATGAGTCACGTGGTACTGAATTATTGGATGGAATGTTCTTTCAACTTCACGGATTTATATGTGAGAGGAGGTAAGTGGGCAGGGTTACACCTCGGGTCCACTCTTCCTTCACTCTCAACACCCCACACCCACCTCCCATTGTCCCAAGGCACTTTATTCTCTAACCGCCGAATGTGTAACACCTGCCCATTTACCTGCTCCCTCCTGAATATCACAGGGCTCGAACATCCCCGCCAGGTGAAGCAGCACTTTACCTGCACATTTGCCACAACCTAGTCTCCTGCATTCGCTGCTCACAGTGTGGTTTCCCCAAAGTAGCATGAACCATAAACTGGGTGACTGTTTCGCAGAACATCTCAATTCTGCCCGCAAAAAAGGCCCTGAGCTTCGGGTTGCTCGCCACTTTAACACGCCACCCTGTTCCCTGGCCAACATCTCTGTCTCAGGCATGCAGCAGTGTTCCAGCAAAGCTCAGCTCCAGGTGGAAGAACAACGCTTCATTTTCCACTTGAAGACCCTACATGCCCCCTGTCTTCAATATCGAGTTCCATGACTTTAGGGCCTGAAATCCGCCATGTCCTATTCTCTCCTATTCATGTAACGTCGTCTTTAGCAGCTTACCCGTCTAAGGGTGCTCTGTTCTGCACCTCGCCTTCTCATCTGCTTCCCAAAAAACTCAACATGAATATTTCACATTGATATACTGGCCCAATGTGCACAGTTGAGGTGACACACTCGTGGAGGTTTGCGTGGTCTTCTCCTGTTCTCTGTTGAGGAGGGCAATGCTTGTGGTCATGTTCAGATGCGCAGATTTACACGGAAAAGGCAAGAGAATGATACGAATTGAGACACGCATTTACTTACGGTGTAGAACCAGCAGAGCGAAGGTGGGCCGCATGGCCTCCGTCTACGCTGTGACATATGTTATGATTCAGAGTTAAATCACAGTTCGATCAACAGAATATGGGAATTTAGAAAACAGTTCACATTCACACAGCCTCCGTACGTCTGCGAAACACCATATAACACGACAGCAGTGGAGATCTTTGACACCAGTCTCGAACTTGCCTGTCACACGCCAGACGAAAGGGTGAAGGGATCTATGGAAAACACTGCGTGCGGGAAAGTAGAGTGGCGCAGCGGGAGGGTGCTGGGTTCATGTCCCTCGATCGAAACTGTCGTCTGCTATTGCTTCCCTTTGTACCAGGACTCTGTTCTGTGTCTTTCCTTTGCCTCTGCTTCCCAAATCTACGAACATCTGAGCTGAATATGTCACTAAACACGGGCCCAGTTTACACAATTGAGGGGAAGTGCTTGTGGAGATTTGAGTTCTTTTCCGCCAGTCTGCTCTGAACTGAATCCTAACACCTCTTCTCTGAAATGGGAATGAGCTGATGAAGTTGAAACAATTCGAATTTGAATCCCTACCGTGTGGAAACAGGCCCTCCTGCGCAACATTCCTTATCAACCCGCCGAAGAGTAACCCGCCCAGACCCGACATTTACTTCTGAATGATGCGCCCAACCTACCGACCTCTGGGCACTATGGGGCAGTTTAGCATGGTCAGTCCACCTAACCTGTACATCTTTTGACTGTGGAAAGAAACCGGAGCACCGCAGGAAACCCATGCAGATACGGGGAGATTGAACAAACTCCACACAAACAAGCCGCACACGGGTAGGATCGAATTCATGTCCCGTTATGAGACAGCAGGGTTAACCACTGAGCCACAAAGCCACATTATTTGCGGTCGTATTCATTCCCTGCAATAATTCCCCACTCCGGTTCAGACGTGAATGACAGGACGATCAGCATTTCGAAAGCAGCATCACCACACAGACCCAGTTCCCATGATGAGGACACATATCACCGATTGGGAATCATCTCGGAGAGATACAAGTGACAGAGAGTCACATGGAAATGATGGACTGAACGGCTTCAGGCTGCGGCGGAATGACGTCACGCGTTGATGCCGTCCCTCTCCCTGTCTCTGGGACAGAGCGGCTGAGGGAGAAACAATGGTTCATTTTCATCTTCATCTGGGACAGTTGGGGCTCAGATGTTCACTGCTGCCCGTTCGCAGCAAAGAAACAGACGCCTGTGTTAGAAAAGTCTTTCTGCAGGATTGCTGTGTGAAGACGAATTCTGAGCACCGAGCAGGCTGCACACAAATGTACTCATATGAATTTACCTGAGGGACCAGTTTCCGGTGTCCATTTCTCTCTGTCCCACCAACACAGCATCTTTCTGTCTCTTTGATTACAGACCTTTGTAATGTAGTTAAAACTTGCCCATTTCCTACGCATTAGTGGAACTGACGTCTCCCATCCCAAATGATTAAGAGAAAGCAGAAGAGCGAATGGGCTCTGCCCTCCCCCAGAACAGTTTGCAAGTAGAAACAAAATGGTTTAATTATCCGCCAGTGGAGAGAGTCCAGTTACTGGGAACGGGACAAACAGCAGCGTCCTGGGCGCAGGGAGACGGAATGAGAAGCAAATGTTGTGGAATCTCTTTGCTGCTTGCGATTCTTGGAGCAACTCAAACGTACTTCACACTGAGCAAGTCTCAACTGCTTCAGGGGAGGGCGCTTGGAGCGTCCGGGGTCAGGGCAGTGCGCGCCTGGGTTGGCGTGTGGGCCGTTGGCCTTTCGGTATGATTCTCGCTTCGGGCCTCCAGGTGGGTGGACTTGCGAAAGATCCCGGGTTCAAATCTCGGACAGTCCCTAATTTCTTGAGTTGCCTTGTGCAGAAATGCCGGCGCAATTTCCTTAACAAGCACATTTATGAAACGAGATCGGACTGCCTGAAGTCGGGATGGATCGAGCTCCCATTACAGTGAACATGGTAAAAGGAAACACTTGCTCAAAGTGAAAACAAGCATTGCACATCGTTCGCCCGCGCAGTCCGACTCTGAATGAATCCTCCAGCTGCATTATTACTCAATTGTGAGCGTGAAATTTCAGGAAGCGGGGAAGTGAAGTGATTGCAGACAGCGCTGAACTGGTTGATGTTCATGGTGCCGTGTATGAGGATTGTCAGTAATGAAGGTAGATTGGAAAGTTGGGACAGTTCTACTTGGAGAACAGTAGGTTGAAAGCTGGCCTGATTGACGTTTTTCAAGTCATGAGGGTCGAGACAAAGGAATAATGTAGTGCAAATGCTCCCACGTCTGAAAGGATCGACAACGATTCAGCAAAGTTTTAAAATCACGAGGAAAAGAAGTAAAAGTGACATTAGGAAGAACGTTTTCGTACAGGGAGTGATCAGGGTCAGTAGGTGACGCAAACTTCAAACAATTATGGTCCTGAACCCATAGGACAGACGGATGGGAGTGGAAGACAAGAAGAAAGAGAGACACAGAGTGAGCGAGAAAAGGGTGAAGTGTCAGAAAAACAGAAGTTAAGGAAAAACACAGAGAGACTGAGGAAGGGATACAATTCCAGTGGGTCCCAGCTTTCTCTGTGGTTTCATACACTCCCTCTCATCCATGAGAGACATGCCCTGCTCCTAGAATCTACGTCAGTCTGGCTGGTTCAGGGACAGTGTGGGGGTGATGGACGGTGGTTAATCGATCAAAACTGACATTGAGACTCGAACAGTAACCACACTCATTCACACACACGTGCGCGCGCACACACATGCACACACACACACACACCCACACACACACACACACACACACCCTTTGACACTCACCTCCTGCTCAATCCACATGGCAGAGGGAACTATGGCTGACAGGACCTGCTTTAAATACCTTCAGGTCTATGACTTAAAGATCCTTCTATTCCCAAAACTCAGCTCTTCTTCCGAGAGTATACCTCCCCCAGAGATGGAGCATCACAAGTTGTGAGTTGAGAGGAAGCGGGGGTGGTGTGAGAGAAAGCAGCAGCTCAATTGTTGAGTCCAAACTATCTGTCTGTCTGTCCCTCTCCTCCTTCCCCCACCTCCTCACCTCACACACAGATTACAGACTTAAAATCCACACAGAGACAAAGCTGCAGTTTCAAACCAGCAGCAGCCACAACACACTTTCATTTAGACAACAAAACACAGAATTCTGCACCCACAGGACTCAAATTTATTTCATAAGGAAACAAGGATTTTCACACAGCTAAACACAACAATGTCTGAGTATATCTCTGGACATGTTTGTAAATGTCAGTGATTCTGTGTCTCACTCTGACTGTATTACGCTTCCATCTCTGTGTTAATGTCTGTTTTTCTGTGTTTATATGACTATCTCTGCAAGCAATGGGACACAGATTATGTCGGAGGGAAGTTTGAGTGTGTCTGTCTGTGTATGAATGACAAACTGTCTGCAGTGGCACACGTTGTCCCAGAAGCCTGTGTCTGAAAATTTCTTTGTTGCTGTCTGTGAATCTGATTTTGTGCCTGTGAGTGTTGGTGTGTGCCCAGTCCTGCCTGCAATGGGACAAACTTTGATTCATCACGTTTATAATTCATTCTTTCAAAGTCAGAGTTTCTCTCTCTCTGAGAAGTACAGTAACACAATGCCGGCTTCTGCTGGCCTACCCATGTGACATCACAAGTGCCACATTTCCCTGTTCCACTACATCTGTGTCCTGGGGGCGGGGGGGGGGGGGGGTTGAGATTCATCAAAATTTAATTGAGAACAGCAGCAGCAGCACACAGCTGCCTGAGTCAGGTGTGAACTCAGAAGGTGGGATGACTGAGTAAATCCTTTCCCAGAAAAGCAGCAGGTAACAGCTTCTCACCAGTGTGTATTCGTTGGGGTTTCAGAAGGTTTTTTTTTGAATGGACAAATCGCTCCCCACATACAGAGAGGGGAATGCCCTCTCCCCAGTGTGAACGGACTCATGTATCAGTATTTCATGTCTGTGTTGAAAGCTTTTTTCTCAATGTAAGCATTTCAAAGGTCTCTCAGTGTTTACCAGTTGGTGTGTCTAGAGGCTGATAACAGAGAATGCCTTGTTACACTCAGGGCAGATGAATGGCCTCTCCCCACTAAGTCCATTCTTGTTTCTCAAGGACGGGTGATTGATTGAATCCCTTCCCACAAACAGTAGATGAATGACTTATCTCCAGTGTGACTGCATCAATGAATTTCCAGCATGTCTCGACATTTTTATCCCTTCCCACAGTTTGCACATTTCCATGGTTTCTGTGGTGTAGATCATGTCTCTCCATATTGGATGATCAGCTGATTCCTCACTTCGACACAGGTCAGGGTTAATAGACTTATAGAATCCCTACAGCCCACAAGTCCACACCAACCCTCTGGGGATAAGACATCCAGACCCATTCTCCTACCCCATGACTGAACATTTACCTTTGACTAATTCACCTAACCTACACATACCTGAAAACAATGTGCAATTTTAGATGGTCAATTCACCGAACCTGCCCATCTTTGAATTGGGAGAAGAAACCGGAGTACCCAGATGGAGCTAACGCAGACCCAGGGAGAATGTGCAAACTCCACAGATACAGTCGGCTGAGGCTGGGATTGAGCTATTGTGGCGATACAATCTCTCCCTGCTGTGAATGGTGGGATGTTATTCAATCTGTGGAACTGGTGCAGGACTTGTCCATTTGTCACTGGGTACACCGATGTTTGCAAACTTTTCCCACAGACAAACATTGACAATCTAATGGTTTTCAAATCCTGATGAATTGACTCACTCTAAGATGCTGATAAGATATTTGCTTAGAATTCACGCTGATAGATGTGTCTCTGTGATACTCTGTGAAACAAACTTAAATCAGGAAAAATCAGAGATTGAGAAATCGTACTGTTTAAGATACTAAAAGGAGTTAAGAATCATAAAAACCTTATAGTGTGGAAGCAGGCCGTTTGAATACACACCCATCCTCTGAAGACCATCCCACACAGACTCACCCCATATCCCTGCATTGCCCATGGCTTACCCACTCTAACCCCGTGTAAAGGAATTTCCCAGAGTTCAGTACTAACTTGAATACAAACACTTCCCAGTAGGTTGACCTAAACCCATACATTTCCTCCCTCCAGCTCTGTCTCTCACTTTTCGACGACACCAGCTCAGACACCCGCACTGCGCATGCTCCATAAACAACTTGGCGCTGCCTTTTGTTCATTCTGATTGGCTCGGTGTCCCGCCAATTCCAGAATGTCGTCCCGAGCTGCCCCACTTTCTATTGGGCAGGACATGCGGTCAATCACACAAGAGGTGAAGCATAAAAGAGATATGCGTTCATCTCTGAGCCGGCGTGTGTTTATTGTCCATCCCTCGTTGACTGGAGGACGGTGAAGAGTCAACCACAATGGAGTCACGTATAGGTCAAACCGGAGAAAGGTGAGCCCAATGGTATCTTACAATAATAGACAGTCCAGATTTTTAATGACTTAACGGAACACCCCTAACTGGCCTGGTGAGATTTGAACACCTCTCACAGAACATTAACCAGGATTGGTTAGGAGTAGACCAGTTACATTGAGACAAAACCACTGTTTTCTCAGACAGGAATTTCCAGCTTTGGTCAACAAGAGGACACAGTGTTTCAGGGAAACCAGAAGTATCTATTCAGAATTTCCAAGATGAACTGACAGGAATACCTTCTGTAAAACTCCCTCACAGGATTTTGGGGTGAAGATTTACATAGGAAAAGAAGAATCATAATCCATAAGTCCGTGTGTGAGTAAGAATAATACATATTGTTACGTTATGGAGATCAAACCCTGTTAATTAAACTAAACGCCCAGAAAAACTCACCTTGCCTCATAATCTGTTAAAATGTGAGTGACAGAATTCCTAAATTCCACTATTGAAAGAAAATATTTTTCTAATTCAAATAGTGAACACTAAACAAAACCTATTCACAAATCCAACACCCCCTTTCTTTAACTACTTACTATCTGACCCCAACTCGACACGACTTCATATGCTATTGTAATAACATATTTATTAAACGTTACAAACGTTATATAATCTCAATGCCACACAGTCTCCTCTTCATTGATGTTTTCACCTTTCTAGCTGCTGATCTTCCTGGGTGCTCTTCTTTTTACTTTATGTTTCACGTGAACAGGTACCTTTGATGGAGAGTGTTTTCAATTTCTCTGAGAGCAAGGTATTAGATCGGCAGTTGCTCTCCCACTAA
Source organism: Chiloscyllium punctatum (assembly GCF_047496795.1). NCBI lineage: Eukaryota > Metazoa > Chordata > Chondrichthyes > Orectolobiformes > Hemiscylliidae > Chiloscyllium > Chiloscyllium punctatum. The sequence goes on from NC_092774.1 coordinate 69,943,636, forward strand.
CTTTCAAAATGCCGGGTTTATATCCCCCATAGGACACATTAAATTTTTATTTGATTGATTTCCAGAGATCAAAACAATAAAATTCAAAATCTCATTGCCTTCTGGTATCCTAGGCAGAGCTGAAATTAATTAAATTTGAATTGTTGTAAAAACATCAAACCGAACACAGGTATCCATTTAACAGCCAATTGCTACATTTGAAACAGCCCGACCTTTTGCTCGTAGCTGTGGCTGTACTTTAAGTTGAGAAAAGCACTCTCTATCTTAAACTGGCAAGACATGCTTTCGACTTCATCACATTGCATTGATCATTTGTCCTGGACGAACACGAAGACTCCAACACCATGATGCAACCATGTAATTGGGGAGACTATGGGAAGAGATTGTAGTTCCCCTGTCGAGCTGGAAATTGATTGATACAGTCACACTGGAAATAAGCTTCTGCGTGCTCCACATGTGGAAAGGGATTCACAGTGTATTCCAGCTTCCAGAAAAATTTGCTTATCACACTGAGGAGATACCGTTTAGCTGAACCTCCTGTGGAAAGTGTTTCACACAGTCAGTCAACCTCACTGTGCACCAACGAGTTCACACTGGGGACAGGCTGTTTATGTGCCCTGTATGTGGGAAGGAATTTGCCGGACATCAAACTTGTTGCGACATCAGCGAGTTGACACTGGAGATAAATTATTTACTTGCTCAGAGTTTGCAAAGGGATTCGGAGAGTCCCACAACCCGCTGATACATCAACACATTCATTCTGGTGAGAGTGTGTAAAAGAATTCACTTCTGCCGACACATCAATGAGTTCACACTAGGGAGAAATCATTCACTTGCTCCGAGTGTAATACTAACTGCATTCAGTTTTCTCAGCTCATCAGTGCAGTTACAACATTGGCATCTACCCAACAATCTTGACATTTGCCAGATTTTATAAACCACAATCAGGTCACCCCATAGCCTCCGATGTTCTCGGGATAACAGCCCCAATTTATTCAGCTTCTCCCGATAGCTCAAATCTTCCAACCCTGGCAACATCCTTGTAAATCTTTTCTAGCAACACATTTTCAGCCCGTATCCTATCAATGCTAATTTTGCAAACCTCCATAAAGTCACCCCTCAGCCTCCGACACTCCAGAGAAAACAGCCCCAGCCTGTTCAATGTCAACTATATTTCACTCTGAACAAGACTCAGCTGGTTCAAGAGGTAGAGCGGGGCCGCACAGCTAGCTGCTGTGAGGCTTGTTGGTCTCGGGCTATGATTCTCGTTTTGGGTTTCTTTCGACGCAGACGTACGAGAGATTCGAGGCTCAAATCCTGGACAAGCCCGCGTTTCATGACTTGTGCCAAAGTGCCCGTTTAATTTTCTCAAAAAGCACCTTCGTTAAACGAGGTTGGGCTCCCTGGAGTACCAATGGGGCAGATAGCAGAGAAGTGAAATGATTGGAGATAGCGTTGAATAGGTTGACGTGAGTGTGCAGTGTTTGAGGGATGTCAGCGATGAGGGTCGGTTGGAAATTTGGGACAGCTCCCTTCGGAGAACAGAAGTTTGAAATCTGGCCCGATTGAAGCTTTCCAAGTCATGCGAAGTCTAGACAGAGAAAGTAATGTCATCAAAATGCTCCCACGCCTGAAAGAATCGGCAGAATTTTAAAGTCATCAGGAAAAGAACCAAATGTGACATGAGGAAGAACGCTTTTGTCCAGGGAGTGGTTGGAGTGAGTAAATCCCTAATTGACACTGACAAAGAGGAGGATTCATTAGACGCAAACGGGAATTCGGTGATCATGTTTAAAGTAACAATGTGCAGAATTACATGGAGAAGGCAAGAGAATGATACGAATAGAGACCCACGTTTACTTACTGTGTCGACCCAGCAGAGCGAAGGTGGGCCGCATGGCGTCTATTCAGAGTGAAATCACAAGAGACTGCGGGAAGTTAGAAAAAGTTTATATTTACACAGCCTCCATACGTCTGCACAACACCATATAAGACGACAGCATTGGAGATCTTTGACATCAGTCTCGAACGTGCATGCCACACGCCAGACGAAAGCCTGAAGGGACCTGTGGAGTGGCGTGCTCTGCGTGGGAGCAGAGTGGCGCAGCGGGAGCGTGCTGGGCCCATACCCCGAGCTCGAAGCCATTCTCTGCTATTGTTTCGAGTCTCGTTGAGCGACTTTCTTTTGTGATGGTACTCTGTTCAGCATCTTGCTTTTCAAACGACTACCTGAGTGTCTAAATTTCTCTAACAGTGCATTGTTCTTTTCCTTGCCATGTCATTTGCTTCCTAAAACTTCGGGATCTGAGCTCAATATATCAAATCGATACACAAGTCAAATTTACACAGTTGCGCTCGCACCCTTGTGGAGCTCTGAGTTGTCTTGTCCTGTTCTCTGCCGGTGTGTCCTGATCTCGTGTGAAACCTCTTCCCTCAGATGGCAATGAACCGGTGAAGTTGAAACTCGTGATTTGCTGTTTTAGTCCCTTTCCTGAGTAAAGAAACCAACGTCCGTGTAATAAAAGACTTTCCGCAGGATTGCTGCGTCAAGACAAATTCTGAACACCAAGCAGGCTGCACAAAAATGCACTCATATCAATTTACCTGAGGGAAGAGTCTCCGGTGTCCATTTCTCTCTGTCCCGGCAGCACAGCATCTTTCTATCTCTCCATTAACAAGACCTTTGGAACAAGTTCAAAGTTGCCCATTTCCTACGCATGACGGTAACTGACTTATCCTGCCTCACGTAATAGTGTGAGAGAGCAGAAGAGTGAATGGGCTCTGCCTTCCACCAACGCAGTTTGTAAGTAGAAACAAAATGGTTCAATTATCCACCAGTGGAGAGAGCCTGGTCCCTGGGTACGGGACAAACACCAGCGTCCTGGGAGCAGGGAGACAGATTGAGATGCAGATGTTCTTGAAACTCTTCGCTGCTTGTGTTTCTGGGAGCAATGTACAATGAATTTCGTACTGAGCAAGTCTCAGCTGCTTCAGGAGGTGGCTGCACCCATGGCTGGTGGCTCGTTAGTGTGGGGTATGATTCTAGCTTTGGGTCTTCGTGCATATGCAGCCGTGTGAGGGTTCCAATTCCAGGCGAACCATTATTCCTTAAATTGACCTGAGCAAAAATGCCCAACGAATTTTCTCAATAATGCCGCTTCATTAAATAAGATCGGACTGCCTGAATTAGGGACGGCGCAGAGCTGCCATTGCAGTGAACACGGTGAAGGGAAACACTTGTGCAAAGTTAGAACAAGTATTGCAGATTTTTCACCCGCGCAATCCGAGTCTGAATGAATCCTCCACCTGTATTACGCTCAATTCTGAGGGTGATACTTCAGGAAGCGGGGAAGTGAAGTGATTGCAGACGGCGCTGAACAGGTTGAAGTGAATGGTACCGTCCTGAGGAATGTCAGCAATGAAGGGAGATTGGAAAGTTTGGGGCAGCTCTCTTTGGTGAACAGCGGGCTGAAAGCTGGTCTGATTGAAGTTTTCCACGTCATGAGGGTTTTAGACAGAGGAAATAATGCAGTGAAAATGCTCCCAGGCCTGAAAGGATCAAGAACGATTTGGTAGAGATTTAAAGTCATCAGGAAAATAAGTAAAAGTGACATTAGGAAGACCGTTTTCGCACAGGGAGTGGGGCCAGTAAGTGGCTGTCTGACAGTGACAAAGAGGTAGATTCAATGGACACAAAAGGGAATTCGGTGGGCATGTTCAATGTAACAATGTGCAGATTTACAGGGAGAAGGCGACACAATGAGACACTTATTTACATATTGTGTTGAGCCAGCAGAGCTAAGGTGGGCTGCATGGCCTCAGTCTGCACTGTCACACATTTCGTGATTCTGAGTGAAATCGGAGTTGGACCAACAGAACGTAGGAAAATTGACAACGGGTATATTCTGCTCAACAGGATACTCCATCACAGCAATGAAGGTGTTTTGACATCATTCTCGAAGGTACATGACGCAATGCAGATTCAAAACCGAGTATCCCTTTGAATCACGGAGTAATTTGTTTACAGTTATTCAGTTGAGGTGAGCGGAGATGCGCATTGGGGCCACTCCAGTTGATAGGACGAAGACGTTTTCTCCTGTGTGATAGTCCCACCAGCACTCCAATTTGCTGTGCTTCCAGTCAGTAGATGCAGATCACTATCCCATACTGATACACGGGCCACGATGACCCAGCTGTGGTGACAAGCTTGTGAATGTCTGAGTGCTCTTCTGTTCTCTGTCGGGCTGCTATGATCCGAATCATCAAACCTCTCTTCTCCGAGATAGGAATAAACTGGCGAAGGTGAAACACATCAGTTGCGGTGTGTTCCATGTGCAGGAGGCCCTGCATTAATTCCCCACGCTGTTTCACACAGCAGCATCCTCTCGGTGAATTACACTTGGCAAAAAAATCGATTGAACCAAATCAGTGTCCGCCATTGGATTTTACTGACACCGTTTATAAAATTCAGGCTCACCGTTAATGTGGAGAGGGGCCGTCAGACTGTAGTTTCCGCTCCTTCTGTTGAATAACGATAATTTTAACAGTGTCCAGTGAGAGGAAAGGATTTGCTGTTGGTGGGAAACATTTCTATCTGAACTCGCTGTCACTCTCCTGATCGATAGAAACATAAAGCTGGGAGTCTCTGGATTATGTTGTTAAAGCGTTGGTATTATGTTGTTCACACCGAGCTGTCACCAACTAAACGAGGCAGCTGCCCAGAGAGAGGTGGCTGTGTTCAAATCCCGTGATGAACTGGGGGAGCTGAGCATTTCCCCAAACAATGGGCACTCCACCTCCCTGACACAGTGTTCACAAATCAAACTGACAGCAAAGCTTCACGTGTGATCGAAAGTTTCCAGAAAGAAGACTTGGCTCAACAGATATCCGGAGTGAACGTACTCATTTCTTGATTTGCAGTGTAAGACGTTGGTTATCGGGAGCTTGATGGGATTTGAACACACAACGTCCTAATCTGGAGTCAGACGCACGACCGTTGCGTCACAAACTCACGGCCCAGAGCATGGCTGGAACACTACAGCAAACCTGAGACAGAGATGTTGGCCCGGGAACAGTGTGGGGTGTGGAATTGGCAGGCAACTGGAAGCTCAGGGTCTTTTTGCGGGCAGAACGTAGATGTTCTGTGCAGCAGTCACCCAGTTTATGCTTCGTTTTCCCCAATGAAGATGAGACCACATTGTGAGCAACAAATGCAGTAGATTGGGTTGTAGGAAGAGCAGGTAAAGTGCTGCTTCACTTGAAAAGTAAGGTTGGGTCCTTGGATAGTGAGGGAGCAGGTAAATGGGCTGGTGTCACACATTCAGCAGTTGCAAGGTAATGTGCCATTGGGTGGGAATGGGGTTAGGGTTGATGGGAATGAAGGAAGAGTTGACCCAAGGTATAACTCCTGCACATTTACTTATCCGCCAAATACAGAAATTTGTTAAGTGTGTACAAGGAAATTTTCTAATTCACAATCAGGATGTACATACTGGCGAGGGTGCAAAAGCTAAGGGCCGGCAACCATAATTCTATTAACATTACAATAGTGATTGAAAATAATATATCAGATCTAAAGGTTGAAGTTCTAAATTGGAGGAAGACGCAGGTATGAGGCAAGATCTTTCAAAACCTGATTGGGGGCAGATGTTCGCAGGTTAAAGGACTGCTGGAAAAAGGGAAGCCTTCAAATATGAGATAAGAAGAGTCCAGACACAGTATATTCCTGTTGGGGTGAAAGGAAAGGCTGGTAGGTGTAGGGAATGCTGGATGGCTAGAGAATTTGAGATTTTGGTTAAGATAAAGAAGGATGCATACGTCAGGTATCGACAGAGAGATCGAGTGAATCCTTAGAGTATAAAGGCAGTACGAGTATACTTAAGAGAGAAATCATGAGGGCAAAAAGGGGACATGAGATAGCTTTGGCAAATAGAGTTAAGGAAAACCCAAAGGGTTTTTATAAATAGGGTAAGGACAAAAGGATAGCAAGGGAGAGAATAGGGCCCCTCAAAGATCAGCAAGGCGGCCTTTGTGTGGAGCTGTTGTACATCGGGTGGGGGTTGGGGGGGGCGGCGTGGATACTGAACGGATATTATGTATCAGTGTTTACTGTGGAGAAGAGCATTGAAGATATAGAATGTGAGAAAGTAGATGGTGAAATGTTGAAGAAATGTCCATATTACAGATGATAAATTTCTGGATATCTTGAAATGCAGAAAAGTGGATAAATCCCAAGGACCTGATCAGGAGTACCACAGAACTCTATGGGAAACTGGGGAAGTGATTGCTAGGCCTCTCAATGAGATATTTGTATCATCAATAGTCACAGGTGAGGTGCCGGAAGGCTAGAGGGTGGTTAAGGTGGTGCCACTATTTAAGAAAGGTGGTAAGGAAAAGCCAGGGAACGAGAGACCAGGGAATGAGGCAGACATCCGTGACGGGCAAGTTTTTGGAGAGAATCCTGAAAGATAGGATTTACATGTAATTGGAAAGGAAAGAATTGGTTAAGGATAGTCAACATGGCTTTATGCTTGGGAAATCATGTCTCACGAACATGATTGAGTTTTTTGAAGAAATACAAAGTGGAATGATGGGTGCAGAGCGATGGACGTGATCTCTATGGACTTCAGGAAGGCGTTCATCAAGTTTCCTCATGGGAGACTGGTGAGCAAGGTTTAATCTCATGGCATGCAGGAACAACTAGCTATTTGGATACAGAACTTGCTAGGAGAAATAAGACAGAGGGTGGTGATGGAGGGTTGCTTTTCAGACTGAAGGCCTGTGACCAATGGTGTATCACAAGGATCGATGTTGGGTCCGCTACTTTTTGTCATTTATATGAATGATTTATATGTAAACGGAGGAGGTATAGTTAGTAAGTTTGTAGATGACACCAAAATTGGAGGTGTAGGGGACGGTCAAGAAGGTTACCTCAGATTACAACGGGACCTTGATCAGATGGGCCAATGGGCTGAGAAGTGGCAGATGGAGGTCAATGCAGATAAATATGAGGTGCTGAATTTTGGAAAAACAAATCAGAGCAGGACTTTTACATTTCATGGTAAGTTCCTTGGAAGTGTTGCTGAGCAAAGAAACCTTGGTTTTCAGGTTGATAGTTCCTTAAAAGTAGAGACGCAGGCAGATTGGATAGTAAAGAAGGCGTTTGGTGTGCTTTCCTTTGTTGGTCAGAGCATCGAGGATAGATGTTGGGAGCTTATGTTGTCACTGTACAGAACATTGGTCAGGCCACGTTTGGAATATTGCATGTAATTTTAGTCTGCTTCCTATCGGAAAGATGTTGTGAAACTAGAAAAGGTGCAGAAAAGATTTACAAGGATGTTGCCAGGGTTGGAGGGTTGAGCGAAAAAGCGAGGCTGAATAAGACTGTTTTCTCTGGAGCGTCGGAGGCTAAGGGGTGACCTTATAGAAGTTTATAAAATCATGAGGGATATGGATAGGGCAAATGGGCAAGTTCTTTTCCCTGGGATTGGGGAGTCCAGAACTAGAGCGCATAGTTTTAGGGAGGGGAGGGGAAAGATATAGAAGGGACTTAAGGGGCAACCTTTTCCCGCAGAGGGTGATGCATGTACGGCATGAGCTGCTGGAGTAAGTGATGGAGGCTGTATAATTACAGCATTTAAAATGGATCTGGATGTGTATATGAACAGGAAGGTTTTATGGGGATTTGGGCCAAGTGCTGGCATATGGGTCGAGATGAGGTTAGGATATCTGGGCTGCATGGACAAGTTGGGCCGAAGGGTCTGTTTCCGTGCTGTACATCTGTGTCACTCTGTGAGACTCCATGGGATTCTCTCGGAGAAAGTGAGGACTGCAGATGCTGGAGATCAGAGCTGAAAATGTGTTGCTGGAAAAGCGCAGCAGGTCAGGCAGCATCCAAGGAGCAGGAGAATCGACGTTTCCAGCATGAGCCCTTCTTCAGGAATTTTTATGTAAAAACTATAAACATTCCATTAGTTAAATATTGTGAAGTGTGAACCCACTGTTTTAGTCCCCAAGTTCGACCTGAGCTCCTCCCTCCCCCATCCAAGGAACTCTGTTGACAGTCTTCATGTCACATTTAAAACCAAGATCAATAGATTCGTGGTCAGTCGGGGGATGATCAGTTACAGGAAAAGGGCAGGAAAGTGCATGTGGAGAATGTCAGATCGGCCACAATCCGACTGAATGGAGAAGCATGCTCAAGGGGTTGAATGGCATTTTCCTGTTCCTATTTCTGATGGTTCCCCGAGTCCTTTACTGAGAGTGCTGATGTTCCCTTGTGTAATATCAACAACTTAGCAGCTGCTGAAACCTCTTGCTCCTTTGTTACCTCTAAACACAATATGTCAATGTGTTCAGGGGAGGCGATAGCCGACTTTATTGTCACCAGACTCTTCACCCAGGTAATGTTCTGGGGACCTGGGTTCAAAACCTGCCACGGCAGATGGTGGAATCTGAATTCAATATAAATCTGGAATTAAGATTCTAATAATAAAACTGTTGTGGTTTGTTGTAAAAACTTATCTGGTTTCCTGCTGTCTAAACGTGATCTGATATGATCTACATGTGATTTCAAATCCACTGTCAGCTGATTGAATCCTCACTGCCCTTTCAGTAAATTCTGAAAGCTAACGTTTTTTTTTAACTATGATGTTGCCAGAATGATTTATAGACGGCATAGGCTGGGACTTTTTTTGACAGGAGTGTAGAAGGTTGAGGGTGGAGGTTATGGAGGTTTATGAAGTCATGAGGGATAAAGATAAGTTGAATAACCAGTGTATTTTCCCGAAGGGTAGGGACATTTAAAATTTGGGAGTATATTTTTAAGATGAGAGGGAAAAGATTTAAAAAGGACAGAAGGGGATCACGTTTTTTACATTGAAGGTGGTTCGTGTGTAGAATGAACTGTCAGAGGGAGTGATGGATGCAGGTAATGTTACAATATTTAAAATTATTTGGATACGTACATATGAGTCAAACACAGGCAGGTGGGTCTAATCTTCCCACAGATATTCAAAGGGACAGCCAGTCAGAGGGGGGCAGGGCCACGCCTATCGTTGTTGTGTGGCATGTGTGACAGCTGCAACAAGACGTCGCAACTCCTGTGCTCAATGCTCTGACCAATGAAAGCAAGCATGCCAAAAGCCTTCTTCACCACCCTGCCTACCCACGACTCCATTTTCTAGAAGCTAATAACCCGCAACCCTAGATCGCTCTCAGTTCTGGTCCCCTTGGTGTTCTGACTTCTGACTTCTTCAACTCTGGATTTATGTTGAACTTGATGGGATACTTTGTCCAACTCAGCATTTGTAAACAGTATCGCTCGGAGGGATTCATTTGAAACTTTTGAGGAGGTGAGCTCAACAAGATTGAACTATTCAAAGTTACTTGGACTCTATTTTAAAGTTACATCAGGACCAGTAGTCAGAGACACGTACAGCATGGAAACAGGCACTTCGATCCAACTTGTCCATGCTGACCTGATATCCTAAATTAATCTAGTCCCATTTGACAGCACCTGACCCATATACTCTGGCAGCTCATTTCGTATATATACCACCCTCTGCATGAAGAAGTTGTCCCTTTAATATATTTTGCCTCTTAACCGAAACCTCTGCCCTCTAGTTCTGGACTCCCCCAGCCCAGGGAAAAGCCCTTGTCTCTTACCCTGTCCATGCCTCTCATGATTTTGTAACCTCTATTCGGTCACTCCTCTGCCTCTGATGATTCAGTGAAAAAAATCCCAGCCTATGCAGCCTCTTCCTGTAGCTCAAATCCTCCAAACCCCTGCAACATTCCCGTAAATCGTTTCTCATAGAGTGGTCAACGTTTCAGTCCTGAAGAAGGGTTAATACCCAAAACGCTGACTACTCCACATTCTGGTGCTGCCTGGCTTGCTGTATTCTCCCAACCTCCTGCTTCGGCATGCAGTATGTAGTAGCTTAGTGTTTACCACTGCATCCTCATAGTGCCGGGGGCCCAGGTTTGATTGCAGCCTTGGGTGACTGTATGTGAGGAGTTTGCACTTTCTCCCAGCGTCTGCGTGGGTTTTCTCTGGTGAAAATGTTTTCTTCCATACACCAAAGATGTGCAGGTCTTTGGCCATGCTTCCTTGCCCGTAGAGGTAGGTACATTAGGCAGAGGGAAATGGGTCTGGATGGGTTACTCTTCGGAGGGTCGCTGTGGACTTGTTGGGACAAATGGCCTGTTTTCACACTGAAGCTAATCTCATCTGCGCTACTTTTGTCACTAACGAATGACAGAGTAGACTCGACGGGCCGAATGGCTTAACTTCTGCTCCGATGGTCTTGCGGTCTTAGGTTTCTCTGGATCATTTCATTTGGCAATGAGCAGTACCAGGCTCATTGAGCAGCAGTGTTCACTGAAAGCAAAGCTCAAAGTATGGTTGAACTCCTACAATGTGGAAACAGGTCCTTCAGCCCAACACATCTGCACTGATCTTCTGAAGAGTAACCCAGTCAGATCCATTTTCCTACCCTCCCTAAATTGCACACAGACCCCAAAGGGTGGAATTATTCCTGGGTTCCTGGTGCCATGAGGCAGCAGTGCAACTCTGAGCCACTATGGGGTTGTGGTTGTGGGGTGTAGGGGACACAATTGCAGTCCAGCAGAAAACAAAACAACCCACCGACTCTCCCACTGCACCCACTGTCAGGACTGGCAGGATGTTCAGCCCTGGGGGGTTACCCAAGACAGCGTCACCGGTGGGATCTGATTGCTGGGAGCGATGGTGCCCCCGCTGGTGCTTCCGCAAGTTGCAGGAAAATATGAACCTCTTCCCACACTCGGGCGAGCTGAAGGGCCTCTTCCCAGTGTGGACACACTGGTGCTTCAGCAGGGCGGAGGAATTGCTGAAGGCCTTCCCGCACTCAGGGCAGCAGAAAGGCCTCCCCCCCTCCGACACCGCCCTCCGCCCCCACAACCCTCCCCCTGGGTGGATTGGTTGGTGCTTCAGCAGTGTGGAGGAGCGGGTAAAGCCCTTCCCACACCCCGGGGAGGACAACGGCTTCTCCCCGGTGTTGACGGGCTAGTTTCTTAGCAGGGCTGAGGAATTGCTGAAGGCCTTCCTGCACTTAGGGCAACTGAGCGACATCTCCTCGATGTGGACCTATCAATGGGCCATCACGTCGGAAGAAAGAACAAAGCCCTCCCTGAGCTCGGAGCAGAAGAACGGCCTCTCCTCAGTGTGGACCCACTGGTGTCTCTGCAGGTGGGAAGAACTGCTGAAGGCCATCTCGCACTTGGAGCCGGAGAACAGCCTTCCCCAGTATGGACCAACTGGTGCGTCAGCAGGGCAGAGGCCTTCCCGCACTCCGGGGAGCAGAAGGGCTTCTTCCCCTCTGTTTGCCCATTACTGCTGCAGAACCCTTTCAAATTTCACAATATCATTCTGAGAGGAGGGAGACCAGAATTGCACACAATATTCCAAAAGTGGTCTAACCAATGTCCTGTACAGCTACAATATAACTTCCCAACTCCAATACTCAGTCAGAAGATTGCAAAAGCTTTCAAAACCCACAATAAACAAACAGGAAAGAATGGAGGGAAAAATCGAATGTTTGAGAGTCAGCTTGGAAGCATCAATGAGAAATCGGCGGACTGGGTTTATTGGGTACCCATTCTCCTTAAATACACTATATACGTATTTCTCTTCTGTTCTTCGTAGTTTCTCTGTGCTGCAGTGTGTAGTGGCTGGTTGAAATAATGTCCTGATGCAGCTTCGTTTGTGTGTGTTGGGATGATTGCTTCTGTGGTTAAGGATTTGGTTTGTGTGTGTTGTTTTTCTGTAGATGCTAGTTTGAAGCTCCCCATTGACTGTTTGCTCTACTGTGACATCTAGGAATGGCACTTTGTTGTTGTTCTCCTTCTCTTCAAACCAGGAGCCCCCCTCCGGCCATAGTCTCACTACTTGGAACACCAATATACAGACTTGTCAAAGGCCTCCGTAGAAGGCTAAAACACCAAGTCGAAGATTCACACAACTCTATTTACTCCATCCAAGAATTCCTGAACACCAAAGACACTAAGATCGAAGAGGATGGAATAATGATGTCCTTTGACATAACAGCCCTGTTCAATCCATTAACATCAACGTGGCCAAAGAAAACTGAAGACACTACTCGAACAACCAAAGACACAAACACAGCATCAACTTCATCAGCAAAGATACCACTGTCAACTTCATGGAACTGTGCCTTACCACCCACTTCATATTCAGTAACAAGCCCTACAAACAAATCAACGAAACACCCATGGAACCACCAATATCAGTATTCCAGGCAGAAGCAATAATGCAGAGACTCGAACAAACAGCCCTTTCGACGATCCAACCCAAACTTTGGGTCCGCTACAGCAATGACACTTTTGTCATCAAAAAATGAAACAAATTAGAGGAAACCTACAACACCATCAACAATATCCTGACTGGCATAAAATTCACAAAAGAGGAGAACAACAACAAAGTGCCATTTCTACATGTCACAGTAGAGTGAACAGTCAATGGTAAATTCAAAACAGCGTCTACAGGAAAACAATGCACGCGAACCAAGAACTTAACTACAGAAGCAATCATCCCTACACATACAAACAAATCTGAATCAGGACACTATTTCAACGAGCCACGACACACAGCTGCACCGAGGAACTACGAAGATCAACAAACCGAGTATTTAAGAAGCACGGGCAACCTATGAAACCCCTGAGAAGTGGTTCCCTGACCGGGAATAGAACCCGATCCACGGGGCTGAAAGCGCCCAATCGTAACCACTAGACCACCAGGGAGACACAGGCAAATGCTGACAGCTCTACCAAAAGTTTCTTCCCTGCCCGGAAATCAAATCTGGGCCACGGTCGTGAGAAGGCGTTCACCTGTGTATCCAACAATGTCATTTCTTGTATCCATTGCTCCCGATGCGGTCTCCTCTACATTGGGGAGACTGGAGACTCCTCGCAGAGCCGTGTCAGAGCGCTTGAGGGAACATCTCCAGGACACCCGCACCAATCAACCTCATCGCCCTCTGGCCCAACAGTTCAAACCCCTCCCACTCTGCCGAGGACATGCAGGTCCTGGGCATCCTCCATCGCCGCTCCATCACCACCCGATGCCTAGGGGATGAACGCCTCATCTTCTGCTTCAGATAAAGTCAACCACAAGCCATCAATGCAGACTTCTACAGTTTCCTCATTTCCCCTTCCCCCCTCCTTACCTCAGTTCCAACCTTATTGCTGAGCGCTGTCCTCATGACCTGTCCTACCTGCCAATCTCCCTTCCCACCTATCCGCTCCACCCTACTCTCTGACCTGTCACCTCCATCCCCACCCCCATTCACCTATTGTACTCTTTGCTACCTTTGGCCCAGCAACACCCGATTTATCTTTCCACCCTGGAGGCGTCCTGCCTTAATTCCTGATGAAGGCCTTTTACCCGAAACGTTGATTTTACTACTCCTCGGAAGCTGTCTGACCTGCTGTACTTTTCCAGCACCACTCTGATCTAAACTCTGGTTTCCAGCATCTGCAGTCCTCACTTTTGACTCACCAATAAACTCAGTGTGACGATTTCACATCAACAAACTGACACAAGCAGACACAACGTCGACAGAAACCCTAGCACATTACTTTACATTAAAGACATCTGGGAAATGATGTCCAGACAACTCAACCCTCTCAGCATCATGGTCGCCCACAAACCTACCATCACACTTGAACAGCGGCTAATGAACCTGAAATACCCGATACAAACAACCAGCGAACGAATGTTATTTAAAAAATACCACACAAGGAAATATATACATGAACTCTGCCACACAGGTCTCTGAGGCAAGAAATGCTGGGATGAGATAATGAAGATTATTTCAGCCAAGACGAATCGGCACTGACTGGACAGCCATTTAAAATCAACGCTGTCAGCCCAGGATGGAAGACCCGAAGGGATGAACAGTTTTCTTATTTCCTGAAGATTTACAAAGCTGAGACTGGGTTTTGGTGCTTGTTCCCTTTTCACTCCCAGGAGCCGCAGTGGTTTGGGCGGTGAGTTGGGGAAAGTGAGATGTGCCCGTGAGCAGCGTGTGGGGCTATTTCAGCTTCCCCTCCTCTGACAGCGCTATGACTTTACTCTGATGTTCTCAGGGACACTTCCCGACGCGAGACAGTGAAAAGATTCTCATTCCCGCAGATCAGGAATTCAAACCATATGCCGGCTTCAGGACAATGCGAAAGATTATTTGGGGTGTGTGAAGAAGCTGTGAGCTGCATTTCAAACAGGTAGGTGGAGTCAGATGCGTCAACCATTGCGTCCCGGCACTGTGCGGACCTGACACCGCCATGCTGCAGAGTTCTGACGTTAACACGGACATGCGCAGCAATGGGAACATTCACAAGAGGAACAGCCGAAGATAATCACCGTCACTGCTTCCCTTCCATAGTCCCAACTTTGTGAAGCACTATCTTTCACTGGCAAATAAAACACATTAATCCTCAGGTGCCTACTTCACTTCGATCACGACTTCACACCCCTAACTGTTCTCGTCTCATTTCCAAATACTTGGCTCATAGCTTCAAAAACTGCTCTGTGGGTATCTGCTTGTTCCACCCTGACTGGCAGTGGGTTGCAGATTCCCGACCAGGCCCAATGTGATTGAAATATTTCAACTCCTCCACTGAGTTGCATCTTGAAAAAAATCGTGGAGCAATCTCCCTTTCCTTTATACGACATTTCTCAACTGTAGTCGGCAGGGTTCACACCTGCGTGGGGAAAGTGCAATGGATTTCATCTCCATCGCACTCACCACTCGGCCCACCAGTACAGAACCACACTGACAGCTTCATTTCCCAGGTCTCTCTGCCTCTGGAGTTGAGAAAGAGGGAATCATTGCAGAGTTTGATTGAATCCAATCACTTCACAAGATTCGAAATGGTTAAAAATCTGCAAATGGCGGGTCTGGGTGTTTCATCACGAAAGATGACGTGGACCTCGTCAGCAGGTTACCACCTTGGGCGGGGAGCCCCTCAGGATTTCTATGCCAACACGTTAACTCTTCGGACGCAACTACACGCCCAAAGTTGTGGTCTAAACTTTCTCATGGAATAGTTCTAACAGGAAAGGTGAGTATTGGGCTTGTCCTGTCCGCGCCATAACCCCAACGGTTCCTGTTCCCCTGGATTTGATCAGGACAGAGGAGGCTGATGGGAGATCGAATTGAACTACACACATTGATGAGAGATAGAGCGGGTGGGAAGGATCCATTCCCATGCGTCGAGAGATTAATATTCAGGGCTGAAAATAAGGAGCCACTTCAAGAAATATGGGGTTCATTCAGCAATGCTAATGTCGAACTGTTCACAGAAAATTGTGATGCAAGTCTCTCGAGTTATTTGATGGGAAGTGTTGATGTTGCTAATACAATCGATAGGATGAACGTAGACTGGTAAATGTATTTGGTAACAGTCCTCGTTATAGCATCGCCCTCTTGTTTAATTGATTCGACCCTCCTCATCTCTATGTACAGGAATTGCTCCCCAGCCTATGTCGCAACTCTGTAACAAAATGCATCAAAATCACTTAGTAAAGCCTGAGTACCAGATCAAGTCACAATCCAGTGGTTCCATGAGCTTTGAAAGTAACTATAAAACGTACCATACGCAACGATTGCTCTGAGATAATCTGGGTGACGAAGTTTCTTAATTCCTTTCCTCGAAATGAATGACATCTTACTCATTTCAGTGTTCTTTAATATGGACTGGTATTAATTCCCATAGCACTTGACCGTTCTAATTCTGTGATTGAGCCATTTATTGGCCTCGAGACATGAGTAGAATCTGTCAATTTTCAAGTGCCACCGTTAACGCACAACTACAAACTTGTCTCCCGTTCACTCTCAGCTTTCCCTCATAACCGAGCAACGGGGACAGGAAGAAAAGGAACGGGAGTAAAACTCAGTTTGAATATGATTAGATTGCCAGTTGAAGAAAGAGCGAATGTTCCGCACAAAAGCAAAGTTTCACGGGAACATTGCACAATATGGATGTCAAACTCATGACCTCAGAATAAAAATCTTTTGTTCTACTACTGAGGTATTCGAACATATAGTCAGGGTGTGACCAGTTATTTTATCAAGGCAAAATAACTTCTTAAAATTTACGAAAATACATACATTTATCAGCAGAAGTCCACAGCTTCAATGCTTTCTGCTCAAACCTCAGGTAAATCATTAAGATTCCACTTCCTTTTTGCTTCTTTCTCAACGCTAACATCCAGTTTCTTCAGTTTCTCTTATTGAATGTAAAGTTGTTTGTCTTTTTTTGCCTTTTTTGAAAGCAAATTCGCTTCAATATCAACAAAACTGTCAGGCAAACCTGACACACAAACAGCTCCTCGCTCCCACATATCCCCAATTCTCACTTTCAGATTTGCAAAGGTCTATAAAATAAAGTAAGCAGTTGAGCACGTTTAGATAGTAGATGACTGACATTTATGGGTGACTCGCTTGGGCCTTTGCCAACGCTGCTCGCAGGTTTCGTGATCAGGACATAATCTCCCTCAGTTTTGCTGAGCCTGTGCTTGGTTCATTGGGAGATTAGGCCCGGGTTGCAGTCGACCCCGACTTACGTTACATTGATGTTTTTCACTGGCAGCAGAAGATTAGAGATTATAGGACCAGAACATTGCTGCTTTTCTATTTCTTCCTGTGTCGTTCCATCTGGGACTGAGGAAAGCGAATCATTATCGGGAAACCAAGAACATTACGTTTCTAAAGATTCAAGTGCAGGAATTCAATCAGTTATCTGTTCTGTGACTGTGTTTGTCCGAATATTGGTATAAGATGTCTGGGTGTGTCTGTATTCGATATTTCAAGAACAAATAACTGGAGAATATTTTCTTGCAGATTGTGTCCCCAATAACAGGCCGGAAATGTGCAACAAGGAAACGGTTAAGATTATAGGAACATAGGAATATGAGTAGGCTATTTAGCCCCTCAAGTGTGTTCCAACGTTCAACGAAATCATGGCTGATCAGAGGCCTAACTCCATTTATCTGTCTTTGGCCCATGTCCCTTAATACCTTTCCTGAACAAAAAAAAATCTGTTTCGGATTTAAAACTGACAAATTATCCTGTACCCACTGCCGTTTATGTAGGATATTTCCAAACATCTGACAAACTCATTGTGTAGAAGTGCTGCTGAACATGTACCCTGAAAAGTCTGGCCCTAATTCTATAATTTTGCTCCATTTCGACTTACAACTATTTTGGTGAACAGCCGGACTTGCTGACTAAATGCACCAAAGAGTCTGAGATGTAAAAAAACAGTAAGATCACGAAACCCGAGTGTTAGCGAATTCCAGCTTCAGACTACAATTACTGAAATAGCAATTGTCCTTTATCAGTGTGACTTTACCAAAATAAAGGCTGCGACATTCATTGTAAACAGTCTGACCACAGACACTGCAGACACACCCATGTCACAGAAACCACCCCTGTGTGGGGATACAAACAGAGTGGTATGGCAGCCTGTCTGCAATTTCGTTCGTTTCACTTGCATTGTCACTTTTGTCTCGCTTTCGAAACACGAACTGACTGAACGAAATACAGTCTTTCTCAGCCGTAATCATACAGTGCTTTTATCGCACTATCACTGCTTTAAGTATTGGTCGAGTAATTCGGGAACGTGGTTTAGAAGCCGATGGCTCTCACCGTGTTCAAACTTTACCAAATGTCTGCAGAAATCATTAGCCAACATCGGGAAAAAGTGCTTCCAGACATTCCTGAGGAATTTCGGGGTTTGATAGGTCTTGAACTTAAGTGGAAGGAAGGGAAGCCCCGATGCAGGGCTGCCTGACCCTCTTTAAAAAACTGTCACCAGAAATTCCAGCCGCAACACGACGTCATAGGACATGCCCAGAGATGGCCTGCAGCTATTGTGACGCAATAATGATACTGGCCCCAGGAACATGAATATGTATTCGGCATGGGTCACGTGGTACTGAATCCAAAAATATAGAATGTCAGCAAACCAAACATGAGCAAAACCAACGTGGTGTACAAATTCTCATGCAAGGACTGCACAAAACACCACATAGGACAAACAGGAAGACAGCTAACGATCCGCATCCATGAACAACAACTAGTCACGAAATGACACGACCAGCTATCCTTAGTAGCCACACACACAGACGACAAGCAACATTGTTCGACTGGGACAACACTACTATTATAGGAAAAGCCAAACAGAGAACAGCCAGGGAATGCCTAGAGGCATGGCATTCATCCACAGATTCAATCAACAAACACATCGACCTGGACCCAATATACCGGCCACAGCAGCGGACAGCTGGAACTGACAACCGGAAGCGTCAGATACAAATCACTATAAATGCCGGAGGAAACATCACTGAAGCGCTTCACAGGAGGCTCCCAAGCACTGAGGATATCACCGAGACAGGGGACGAAACGTCTGCAACACAAGTTCCCAGTTCGGCGAACAGAACCACAACAAAGGTTTTGTTTGCAGGAACTGAGTGACAAAAACAGGATGCTCTCAAATTTCGACAGGAATTACACTTCTGTTCAAGATTAACGGAAAGCTTTGTAGCTCGGTTGCCGATTGTCGTAGCTCGCTGAGCTGGGAAGTTGATTTGCAGGAGTTACATCCTCTGTCTAGGTGACATCTTCAATGCGTTGGAGCGACCTGTGAAGCGCTGCTGTACTGTGTCTTCTGGAATTTATTTGGTTCTGTTTCTGCTGCTTTTGTTTGACGGTTCTGGTTGTTCGTTGCAGTGATTGGCATATGTCAATGTGTTTATTGGTGGAGTCCGTGGGTGAGTGCCATGTTTGTTGATTTCTCTGGCTGTCCTCTGTTTAGTTGTGCTATGACCGTTGTGCTGTCCTCGTCGATTTTATCGTCCTTGTCATCTGTGTTTGTGTGGGTACCAGAGACAGTGTTTAATGGGTAGATGGTGTTCATGGTTACGGATTGCCTGCTTGTCCTGGACTGTATAGTTTTCATGCAGCCTTTGCATGGAATCTTGTAAACTATATATTTTTCCACATGATGTGGTTGGGTCTTTTGTTCTGGTGAGTTGTTGTCTGAGCATGGCTGTCAGTATGTGGCCTGTCATGAATCCGAGTGGTCGGAGATGTCTGGCTATTAGTTCTGTGAGGTTTATTATATAAGGTAAAGTGGTGAGTGTGTTGGGTCGTGGCAGATCCTCGTCCCGTTGTTTGTCTGCTTGGCAATTGTGGATGAACTTGCGGTGATATCCGTTCTTGGTGAAGCCTCTGTAGACGTGTTCTTCTTCCCTTCACAGGTAGGCAGTGCTGCAGTGTGTTGTCGCCCTTTTGAACAGCGTCCTAATGCAGCTTCTCTTGTCTGTGTTTTGGTGTTGTCGTTCAGGGTCTGGTCTTGGGATGTGGCTTTTCTATACACTTTTGTAGCACATCCCCCTTCTGTGTCCTTTCTCCCATAAACCGTCAGCTTCCAGTTTCCTGTCACTTCAACCTCCCACTGTGTTCCCATGACACCATTTCAGTGTCTGATCTGCTGCAGTGATCCCACAAGGCACAGCGCAACCTGGAAGAGCGAAACCTCATTTTCTACGGAGAGACCGTGCTGCCTTCAGGACCCAACACCGAGTTCAATCATTTTAGAACCTGTCCACCTTCTTCCACGGTCTTTACCCGCCCACACATCCCATCAGTTCCGAAGACGGATCGTTGGGCTCAAAACATTATCTCTCCTTTCTCTCCACAGATGGACTAGACCTGCTGGTTTTGTTCATTTGAAAATGAACAAAATGAGCAGGGAGACAGAATGAGAAGCACTGTTCTGGAAACTCTTTTGCTGCTTGCAATTCTGAGAACAATGGCGAATGTATTTCACACCGAGCAAGTCTCAGCTGGTTCAGGAGGTGCTGGAGCCAGCGGCCTGTGGCTCGTTGGTCTAGGGGTATGATTCTTGCATTGGGTCTTCTATCGCGCAGTCTTGCGAGACATCCTGGCTTTCTTAACTTGACTTGTGCAAAAATGCCCGATTAAACTTCTCAAAAAGCACCTTCGTTAAACGAGGCTGGGCTCCCTGGAGTACGAATGGGACAGGAAGCGGGGAAGTGAAATGATCGGAGATAACGTTGAACAGGTTGACGTGAGTGGTCCCGTGTTTGAGGAAGGTCAGCAATGAAGGTAGTTTGGAAAATTGGGACAGCTCTCCTCGGAGAACAGAAGTTTGAAATCCGGCGTGGCAAGTTTTCCAAGTCATGAGGGGTCTAGAGATTGGAAATAATGTCGTGAAATTGTTCCCACGTCTGAAAGGTTCAGGAACGATTCGGCAGCGTTTTAAAGTCACGAGGAAAAGAAGTAAAAGTGACATTCGGAAGAACGTTTTCGTACAGGGAGTGGTGAGGGTCAGTAAATCCCTGTCTGACTGTGACAAAGGGGCAGATTCAATGGACATACAATTGAATTCGATGGTCTTGTTCGACCAACAGAATGTTTATATCAACACAGCCTCCACACCTCTGGACAGCAGTGTATTACATAACAGCCGTGACGATCTTTGATATGAGTCTGGAACGTGCATGCCAGACGCCTGTCGAAAAGCTGAAGGGTTATGAGGAAAACACTGGGCACACCAAACGCAGAGTGGTGCAGCGAAAGCCCCACAACCCAGAGTCCCATAGATCGATACTATCCTCTGTTGCTATGGCTCAATCTCTCCTTGAGTAGCTTTCCTTTGTAGTGAGGCCCTGTTCGATATCTTGCCTTTGCATCTGCTCCCCAAAACTTCGCGTGTCTGAGTGACATGTATCATACTGATACACTCGCCAAATTCACGCAAGTGAAGTGACTCGCTTCTGGACGTCTGAGTGGGCTTCTCCTGTTCTCCGTCGAGTTCCTCTGAATTGAATCGTAAAACCACTTTTCTGAGATGTCAATGAGCTGATAAAATTTAAACCCATGCCTTACGTTTTTGTCCATTCCCTGCAGTAATTCACCACGCCGGTTCGGACGTGAGTGATAAGACAGTCGGCAAGTCAGAAACCGCATTACGACTCAGACACATTCCCCCACGATTAGGACAGATCACCGATTGTGAATAAGTACAGAGATAGGCAAGTGACAGACAGTCGCTGTGGGTTGATGGGCTGAACGGCTTCTATCTCCATGAGAATGATGCTACGTGTTTATGCCATCCCACTGCCTGTCTCTAGGACAGACAGGCTGAGGGAGCAAAAATGGTTCATTTTTAACCGTCCCTTCCGTGTTGGACTGCCTGCAGTCCCTCAGCTCAGGGCCGTGGGGATGACTCTCAGTGAGTGAAGGTTTCACACGGATTCTCTTCATCTGGGACACTTGGGGCTCAGATGTTAACTGCTGCGCGGTCGCAGCAAAGAAAGCGATGCCCACTTTGCAATAGACTTTCCGTAAGATTGCTGCGTGAAGACGATTTCTGAACACCAAGCAGGCTGCACAACAATGTGAATTTACCTGGGCGAAGAGTCCTCGGTGTTCATTTCTCTCTGTCCTGCCAGCACAGCATCTTTCTGTCTCTCCGATAACAGACCTTTGGAGAAAGTTCACAATCAAACTTCTTCATGTTCCCCGCATTAATGTAACTGACACCTCTCACCCCAAGAGTTTCAGAGAGAGAGAGAGAGAGGGGGAGAGAGAGCAGAAAAGCGAATTGGCTCTTACCCTCCCCCAACCCTACATTCCCCCACAACCCTCCCCCCAGAACAACGTGCAAGTAGAAATAAAATGGTTTAATTATCCGCCAGTGGAGATAGTCCAGTTCCTGGGGATGAGACAAACATCAGCCCCCCCGGGGACAGAATGACCAGCAGATGTTCTGGAAACGCTTTGCTGCTTGCAATTCTTGCAGCAATGTGGAATGTACTTCACACTGAGCAAGTTTCAGCTGGCTCAGAGTCTCCAATGTTCATTGCTGTGTTTGCCGCCAGCTCAGAGAAAGAACAATATGAAGGACGTAGGAGTGAATAACGATCCGCGTGAGAGGGCGAATAACTGTTAATGGAGACTGTTAGTGGCTAACAATACGTCGTGTGTCATTGCAGACGAGGTGATAAACAGGAGTCTTTTGTGTGGTAGGGGTCAAGGACATGGGGGAGTTCAGGCCCTATAGTTATAGAACTCGATATTGAAGACCGGAGGGCTGTAAGGTCTCCAAGTGGAAAATGAGATGTTGTTCTTTCATCTGGAGCTAGAACACTGCTGCAAGCCTGAGACAGGGATGTTGGCCAGGGAACAGGGTGATGTGTTAAAGTGGCAGGCAACCGCAAGGTCAGGGCCTTTAGTTTCTGCGGGCAGAAGCGGGATGTTCTGCGAAGCAGTCACCCAGTTTATGCTTCATGCTACGTTGGGGAAACGACACTGTGAGCAGCGAATGCGGTGGAATGAAATAGCAGCAGGGAGACTGGATGAGAAGCAACTGTTCGGGAAAGTCTTTGCCGCTTGCAATTCTGAGAGCAATCTCAAATGTATTTCATACTGAGCATGTCTCAGGTCGCTCAAGAGGTCTGGGGCATTCGCTGCGGGCGTGCTTTCTGGCTCGTTGGTCTCGGCGTATGATTCTCGCTTTGGGTCTGTTACTGCGCTGACTTCCGAGAGGTCCCGCGTTCAAATCCCGGACGATCCCGCGTTTTTTAACTTGACTTGTGCAAAATTGCCTGATTACCTTTCTCAAAAAACACCTTCGTGAAACGACCGTGGGCTGCCTGGAGTACGAATGAGGCAGAAAACAGAGAAATGAAATGGTTGGAGATCGTGTTCAACAAGCTACTTGGATGCTGCCTGAACTGCTGTGCTCTTCCAGCACCACTAATCCAGAATCTAGTTTCCAGAATCTAGTTTCCAGCATCTGCAGTCATTGTTTTTGCCATAGTGCTCAACAGGTTGACGTGAGTGGTGCAGTGTTTGAGGAATGTCAGCAATCAAGGTAGATTGGAAAATTGGGACAGCTCTCCTCGGAGAACCGTACTTTTCCAAGTCATGAGGGACCTAGAAACAGGAAATAATGTTGTGAAAATGCTCCCACGCCTGAAAGGATCCATAACGATTCGGAAGAATTTTAAGTCACGAGGAAAAGAAGTAAAAGTGACATTAGGAAGAACGTTTTCGTACAGGGAGTGGTGAGGGTCAGTAAGTCCCTGTCTGACATTGAGAAAGAGGAAGATTCAATGGACCCAAAAGGGAATTCGGTGGTCACGTTCAGATGTGCAGATTTCCGCTGAGAAGGCGAGAGAATGAAACGACTCGAGTCACACGTTTACTGAAGTGTAGAACCAGCAGAGCGAAGGTGGGCCGCATAGCCTCCGTCTGCGCTGTGACACATGTTGTGTTTCAGTGTGAAATCACAGTTCGACCGATAGAATGTGGGAATTTAGAGAAAAGTTTATATTTACACAGCCTCCATACGTCTGCGAAACAGCATATCACACGACACCAGTGGAGGTCTTTGACATCAGGCTCGAAGGTGCCTGCCGCGTGCCAGACAAAAACCTGACGTGTTCTGTGCAACGCGCTTCTGCAAGCCGCCGCAGAGTGGCGCAGCGGGAGTGTGCGGGGCCCGTAACCCAGAGGTCGATGGATCGAAACCATCCGCTGCTATCGTTCACTCTCACCTTGATCTGCTTTCTTCCGCAAACTGCCTTTGCATCTACTTGCCGATGTTCTTATCGATGCACTCGCCAAATCCACTCCATTCAAGCGGCATGGTTTTAGAGGTCTCGGTGATATTCTGTTCTTGGTCGGTTTCCTCTGAACCGAATCGGAAAACCGGTTCTCTACGATGCTAATGAGCGGGTAAAGTTGAAACCCATGCCTTGCGGTTTCGGCCATTCCCTGCAGTAATTCACCACCCTGGTTCAGACGTGAATGACAGGCATGTCAGAAAACGCATCACGACTCAGACATCGTCCCCCACTCTTAAGACGGAAACCACCAATTGTGAAGAACCTCAGATCGAGAGAGAGACGAGTGACAGACTGTCGCCGTTGAATCCATGGGCTGAATGGCTTCTGTCTCCGCGAGAATGATGCTACGTGTTTATGCCGTCCCATGCCTGTCTCTGGGACCGGAGGGCTGTAAGATCTCCAAGTGGAAAATGAGGTGTTGTTCTTTCATCTGGAGCTAGAACACTGCTGCAAGCCTGAGACAGGGATGTTGGCCAGGGAACAGGTTGATGTGTTAAAGCGGCAGGCAACCGCAAGGTCAGGGCCTTTTTAGCGAAACTGACAACTCTCACCCAAAGGATTCAGAGAGAGGGAGACATCTGAACCGCAAAAGTGCTAGATCACTTTTCCACTAAAGCATCTTTGTTAAACGAGATCGGATTGCCAGAAGTCGGGGATGGGGCTGAGCTGCCATTGCAGCGAACACTGTGAAGGGAAACATTTGTCCAAAGTTAGAACATGTTTTGCAGATTGTTCGCCCACACAATCCGAGTCTGAATGAATTCTCCAGCTGCGTTATTGCTCAAATCTGCGAGTGAAATTTCAGGAAGCGGAGAATTGAAGTGATTGGAGACAGCGCTGAACAGGTTGTCGTGAATTGTGCCGTGTATGAGGAATGTCAATTATAAAGGCAGATTGGAAAGTTGGGGCAGTTCTCCTTGGAGAACAGAAGTTTGAAATCTGGCCCAGTTGACGTTTTCCAAGACATGAGGGATCTAGACAGAGAAAATATTACCATGAAAATGGTACCACGCCTGAAAGGATCGCTCACAATTCGGCAGAGTCTTGAGCAAAGGAAGTTAAAATGACATTATGAAGAACGTTTTCGTGCAGAGAGTGGTTAGGGTCAGATTTACACAGTTGCGCTGGCACCCTTGTAGAGCTCTGAGTTGTCTTGTCCTCTTCTGTCGCTGTGTTCTGATCTCAAGTGTGAAACCTCTTCCCTCAGATGGTAATGAACTGGTGAAGTAGAAACACATGACTTGCTGTTTTTGTCCATTTCCTGCGGTAAAGAAACAGACGCCCTTGTAACAAAATACTTTCTGCAGGATTGCTGTGTCAAGGCAAATTCTGAACACCAAACAGGTCGCACAAGAAGGCACTCATATCAATTTACCTGAGGGAAGAGTCTCCGGTGTCCATTTCTGTCTGTCCCGATAGCACATCACCTTGCCATTTCTCCGAGAACAGACCTTTGGAACAAGTTTAAAGTTGCCATTTGATGCATTCGTGTCAATGACGTCTCCTCCCCCAAGTGATAGGGAGAGAGAGCAGAAGAGCGAATGGGCTCTGCCTTCCACCAGCACAGCTTGCAAGTAGAAACAAAATGGTTCAATTATCCACTAGTGGAGAGAGCCCGGTCCCTGGGGACGGGACAAACAGCAGTGTCCTGGGAGCAGGGAGACAGACCAAGAAGCAGATGTTCTTGATACTCGTTGCTGCTTGAAATTCTGGGAGTAATGTACAATATATTTCGTACTGAGCAAGTCTCAGCTGCTTCTGGAGCTGACTGCGCCCATGGCATGTGGCTCGTTGGTCTCAGGGTATGAACAGGTTGACGTGAATGGTGCCGTGCCTGAGAATTGTCAGTTCTGAAGGTAGATTGGAAAGTTGGGACAGATCTCCTTGGACCAATGGTTACTGTGGAGGAGGATGATAAGACACAGAATATCGAATAAAATATTATAGTGTCATGTAACATAAATGATATATTGAAGAAACCTAGATTACTGTTGAGTCTTTCATCTTTTAAAACGGGTTGTAGATTTCGGTTCATTAATCTGTAAATCCCAGAACTTTTTAAGTCACATTCTCCAGATAACTTAAGGTTCTATAAACGGAGGTGACACCTCAGGTCAGACAATGCATGAAAGCTGTGAGGGTAGGGTCTATCTGTATCCTAATCTTGAGTGAGACTGGTTCTATTTCCAAATATATAATCCTGCAAACGCAGATTCACCCCAAAGACTTCTATATATGAGTGGATGCATGAGAGAGAGCGTGTGTGTGCGTGTGCATGCTGGGTACAGTGTGTGTGTGTGTGTGTGTGTGTGTGTGTGTGTGGAGTGTGTATGATGCGTAAGTTTGAGTGTGGGGATGTATTACTGTTTGTCTGAGAGAGAGCATGTCTATCAGAGAGGGTCTGCACGAGCGTGTGAGTATGTAAGAGAGTGTGCTTGTGTGTGTGTGAGTGTATTGTGTCGCTGGGTCTCCTGTAGTGTGACATGAACCCAGGGTCTCGGCTGAGGCTATCCTCATGTGTTCTCAACTTGGCTATCAGCCTCTGCTCGGCCACTAGATCAAAGAGGGCTGAGGCACCAGAAAGGACGGGCGGGGGCACTGGTGGTGGTGGAAAAGGGAGAGAAATGGAGAGGGGACAGAGGTTGGGGAGTAGAGAATGACTGGGGTTCAGAGGGTTGGGGAGAGAATTGGGGTGCAGTGTGAAGAGGGGAGAAAGGGCGGTGGCAGTGGGTGGGGAGAAAATGGACAAGGGGCAGAATGGGAAGCAAGAGACAGCACAAATCCCACCTTCCCCAGGACTGGTGTCAGTGTCCCATGAACTGGAACCCACTCTTTCCACAGCAGATTTGGGGCAACCATTTCTCAATATAAATATGGCTAAGGCATATCATCCCTGCAGGCCATTCACACCGACCTTCCCAACAGCATCCCACTCAGACTCACTCGATTATGCTACAGCCCTGCAGTTCCCCATGGCTATTTCCTGATGAAGGGTTTTGCCCGAAACGTCGATTCTCCTGCTCCTCGGATGCTGCCTCACCTGCTGTGCTTTTCCAGCACCACACTCTCGACCCTAATCTCCAGCATCTGCAGTCCTCACTTTCGCCCTGTAAGGGGTGAATGTTATATTCCTAGTCTTTTAAATCTTTTAAAATCTTTTCCCCTCACCCTAAACCTATACCCTGTAGTTTTGGAATACCTCTACTCTGGGGAAAAGACAGAAACGTTGAGCATCCAGACAAAATGCAAAAGGAATAACATGTCAAGGCACAGGGGAAAAAAAACATTTCGACAAAAAATTGCTTTGGTATTTTTCTCTCGTATTCGCATTTGGACACTTAAAATTTGTCATGATCTTGAGGTGCCCGTGTTGGACTGGGGTGTACGAAGTTAAAAAACGCACAACACCAGGTTACAGTCCAATGGGCTTGTTTGGAAGCACAAGCTTTCGGAGCGCCGCTCCTTCATCAGGCGGTTGTGGAGGATAAGATGATAAATTCTGTGCCTTACGATCTTATACTCCACAACCACCTGATGAAGGAGCAGCGCTCTGAAAGCTAGTGCTTCCAAATAAGTCTGTTGGACTATAACCATTTGTTTTGTGATTTTTAACTTTAAAATTTGTAACAAATTCCTGCACACTGAGCATGCTCCGCGGTGTCAGCAGTCAATGTGCATAACCGCCAGTGTCAGCAAAGCACTGCGCATATTCCTTGGTGCCCGCAGAAACTGCGCGTCAGCTCCTTTCCATGGACCAATGAAGAACCTTGGAGGACCGGAAGGAGACTGGTCCTCCTGCCAATCAGAGACGGCCATTGTCGAAATGTGGAGGTTGGACTGTGATCTCTGAAGATGCTGCCGCTCCTTTCTCTGTGAACTTCACCCCAGACTGTAACTTCCTTCCTCTGTCTAACTTTTGTGAGTACAACAGTCTGTTTCTCACCATTTTTCCATTTTTTGTTTCATTCTGGGTTTCAATTTTTAACTTGCAGCAACTGAAAGGAAAGAGTGAATCGAGGGAGGGGACAGCATCTGGAAAAGTTGATCCAGGTCTGTGTCTCAATTTGCAAACTCATGTCAAATGCAGTGACACAATCTATAGCCTTTGATGTGTTTTAAAAAACGCAGAGAGGAGGCGCATTGTTTAAATGGTGATATGTTGAGATGTGGTGAAAGTGAGATGATGGAGATCAGAGTTCCAAAGTGTGTCGCTGGAAAAGCACAGCAGGTTAGGCAGCAACTGAGGAGGAGGAGAGTCAATGTTTGGGCACGAGCCCTTCATCAGGAATGATGTGTGGATGGACAAAGGCGCCTCAGCGTCCTTCTACACCAGTCATTGCCAGTTGTCAGACAGGAGCAGCAAGCAATCAGCAAGGCAAGTGATATATTAGCAAGAGAAGTTGAGTTCAGAAGAGGGGTTGTCTTCCTGCAGTTAGGTCAGTCATTGAATGTATTCAAGGCTGAGTTCATTTGACTTTGAAGAAGAAAGAAGTGGATGGGTATTGGGGGAAGGTAAGAAAATGGTTTTAAGACCAGTATAGAACAGTTACAGTCATACAGCACAGAAACAGACCATTAAGTCCAACTAGTCGATGCTGACTGTGTTCTGAAACTAAACTAGTCCCACCTGCCAGTGTTTGGCCCAGACTCTCTGAACCTTTCCTATTACAATTGCAACATTTAAGAGACATTTGGCTGGGTATATGAATAGGAAGGGTTTGGAGGGATATGGGCCGGGTGCTGGCAGGTGGGACTAGATTGGGTTGGGATATCTGGTCAGCATGGACGGGTTGGACCGAAGGGTCTGTTTCCATGCTGTACATCTCTAGGACTCTATGTACTTATCCAAATGTCTTTTAAACACTGTAACTGTACCTGCATCCACCACCTCCTCTGGACATTGATACCACATGAGAACCATTCTCTGTCTTAAAATAAAAAGGTGCCCCTCATGTCTTTTTCAAATATTTCTCCTCTCATCTTCAAAGTTTGCTCCCTAACCTTGAAACACCCATCCCGGGGAAAGAATACCTGCTGTTCACCTCATCGATACCCCTGAAAATTTTATAATCCTCTCTAAGGTAATCTCTCAACCTCCGATGCTACAGTGAAAAAAATCCCACCCTGTCCACCGAGATGCCGGTATATTTATATCCAGTTATGAACTGTTCAATGCTGGTGCCGACTGGAAAGACCAAATGACCTATTCCTGCTCCCAATTCTCTCACTCTGTGCCCAGGACAGCAAGAGACCATATGACATAGGTGCAGAAATTAGGCAATTCAGCCCATCAGATCTACTCCACCATTCAATCACAACTGATACGTTTCTCAACCTCATTTTGAAATTTTGATCTTGGAAAGGCAGATCAGGGCAGGATCTACAAAGTTAATGACGAGTGTTGTTGACCAGATACCTTGGAGTTCTGGTTCATAGTTTCTTGAAAGTGGAGTCGCAGGTAGACAGGATTGCGAAGGAGGTGTTTGATGTGCTTGCCTTTATAGGTCTGTGCATTTCAGTACAGATGTTGGGAGGTCATGTTGCCCATGTACTGGACATTGATTAGACCACTTTTGGAATACTGTGTTCAGTTCTGGTTACCCTGCTACAGGAAAAGTGTTGTGAACCTTTGAAAGGGTTTGGCAAAGATTTACAAGGCTATTGCCAGAGTTGGAGCGTTTGAGCTCTCGAGAGAGGCTGAATAGGCCGGGGCTGTTTTCCCTGGAGCATTGGAGGCTGTGGGGTGACCTTATAGAAGTTCATAAGGAGCATGGATAGGGTGAATAGCCAAAAACATTTCCCCAGAGTAGGGAAGTCCAAAACTAGAGGGCACAGATTTGAGGTGAGAGGGGAAAGATTTAAAAGGAACCTTATGGACAACTTTCTCACACAGACTGATGCAAGCGTGGAATGAGCTGCCAGAGGAAGTGTTGGAAGCTGGTATAATTACAGCATTTTAAATGGCATCTGGTAACAGGGTGAATTGAGAGGGATATAGGCGAAGTGCTGACAAATGGGACTATGTTAATTTGGGATATCAGGTCAGCACAGACAATTTGGACTGAAGGAAAGCAGAAATATTGTCGTGAAGACTGGAATTTCAGAGCAGCTTTCAAAGATATTTTGTCCTTACTGGGAGCAGAAGCTACAATGAAATCTTTCATTTGAGAGACAGCAACTGAGTAAGTGAGGACATCCAGGATTTTGATGGAATGTGGGAATTTGTTGCCATGTGGAGTTGAAGTGTTTCAAGTAAAGTGTCCTGAGCGGGAAGCCTAGTGAAGGGTTAGGTGGGTTTTTGCTTTAAACTGCTCATTTCGTTCAGCCCCCAACAATGGAGTTCAAATGCTGTGCATCAGAACGAGCGGTGAATCAGTTACTGGTATCATCAGAAGTCTTACAATTTTCAGTACTGCAGTTATTGCATTGTTGTATCAGCATTGTAAAGGTTACTGGCAGCAGCGGGAGGTGTGGGCTGTATTCAGTGGAAGCGATGAAGCAGTTTGATAACACACATATGAGCAGGCAGAGTGGGACTTGTCTTTCAATTTGCAGAAGTTGGGAGGTTCTGGGAGCTGTGGTTCTGGACAAACACAACTGCAGTAAATCATAGAAGCCCTACAGTGTGGAAGGAGGCCATTCAACCCATCAAGTCCACACTGACCCATCGAACAGCATGCCACCCAGACTCAACCTACCTCGTCGTTTCTGCTGGTGGGTTAGACTAGGTAACAAGATTAGGGGTAGGTTTAAGGCAGAGGAGGAGGGACTACATTTCCTGGAGAGTGGTGAATCTATGGAATTCTTTGCCCAAGGAAGCAATAGAAGCAGGCATATTCAAGACAATCGATGGGATTTTGGATGGTAGGTGAATTTAGGGTAGTCAGGATAATGCAGGTAAGAGGAGCTGAGATGATGGATAGATCAGCCATGACCTTAAAGAATGGTGGAGTAGGCTCGATGGGCCAAATGGCCTCTTTCTGCACTGTAGGGATTTTATGATTGCATAATATGGTGTATATCTGATATCCACCGTTGTACACGCTGCATGGCTATGATTTTTCACCTTCTAATATAGTAATGGGATTACATCCTGTATTTCTTGTATTCATTTTTATTGAACAGGTCAGCAGGAAGTCTTTCAGCAACTTTACTGGCTTTCTTTCCTGAAGCAGCCTTGACATTTCATTTTCATATCCTTGATTCAGCTCCATTTCCAGCACCTTTGTAGGAAGGTTGTTCCAGGTCATTGTCACCTAGATGAAGTTTTCCTCTTTATATACCTAATGCTACCTTGCTGAATGAGGGTTTTCAGGTTTCTGTGTCATGGATAATATATGATCAGCAGGTATCTGGCAATCGAAGGAATTGTCACCGATGTTATGTTCATTTGACTGTACTGACCATGACTTATTTCGTGATTTGTTTTGCAGGAAGACATGGGGAAAGAAATCTGAAACCAAAAGATACATCAGCTTCTGACAGAGCCACTTGATTCATTGGGACTTGAATATCAGCAGCCATTCCAGTCGAGAAGAAATGATTGCTTTTGTCTGCTTGGACACTGGTGTGGCAGGAAGAATACTGATACACCCGAATGAGGGAGATTCAGTGCGGTGACTGTGAAAAGTACAGTACTTCACACCACTTACTCAGCTTGGAGGATCAAAGAGACCGTTCACTTGCTCACTGTGCGGGAAGGGCTTCACCCGCTCCTCCCACCTGCAGAGACATCAGTGAGTTCACCGACCATCGCAGGGGGATTGAAGGAGCTTCGGCCGAGTGCCATTATCGACTGCATTAATAACCCAGTTCTGGGGACTCCCGGGTTTGAATCTCACCAAAGCAGATGGCGGATTTGGAGTTCAGTCAGAAATCTGGAATTCAGAATCTCATTATGATCTTCGGGGAACAAACACCCCAATCTGATTCACTCATGCTTGAGGGAAGGAAACTGCTGTTGTGGGAAAGGATTCACTCAGTCGTCCCAGCTGCATCCTTTCCCTGGTCTGGCCTATATGTGACTCCAGACCCACAGCAGTGCGGTTGACTCTTGACAGCCCCTCTGCAAATGCGCGGGGGGAATCTTACTTGCATACAGGCTATGGGTTGCAATTGCTGAGTGAAGCAATACTTCCTCCAGGCTAAGGCTGCACCAAGGATCGAATTACAAAGGGACAACTCAGCTGACCAATAGTGAAGAAAGTGGGATGCAGGGGAGTGTGTGTGTGTGTGTGTGTGTTTATAAAAAAGCTACTTTGTGTGCACCTTTTTGCTGGGACGATCTGAAGCTGCAACAAAGTTGGGTCCCAACAAAAGTTACCTGAACCTACCGTCGGACTCTGACTTTACCAAGCGTGCACACATGCAAACACACACTCTCGCAGCCAGACTCAAGTGTATGCACACAGTCACTCACTCTCATGCATGCACACATAGATAAGACTATGGGGTGAATTTGCATTTTCAGAATTATGTTTGAAGATACATTCTATTTTGCTCAAAGTGAGAGTGCGCAGGATAAGTCTGTGAGAGGATGTGTGTGTGGATGAGAGTGTGGGTGGGTACATGTGTATGCATCTGAGAGAGCGCGTATATCTGAGAGAGTGCCTGCGTGAGTATGTGAGAATGTATGGCTGTGTGTGAGAGACAGAGAGACAGAATGTGTACAGTGTAGTGGGGTCACCTGTAATGTAACATGAACCCAAGGTCCTGGTGGAGGCCATCCTCATGGGTTCCAAACTTGGCTATCAGTCTCTGCTCAGCGACTAGAAATGATTAAGCAGTTACACAATAGACACGGGAGAGGGCAGGGTGAGAATTGTCTTTCGATTTGCAAAAGGTGGAAGGCTCTGGATGATGTGATCGAGGGCAAACACAACTTGGAGGACCTTCGGCTCAGAGAGGTGGAGCTGGA
Source organism: Chiloscyllium punctatum (assembly GCF_047496795.1). Lineage (NCBI taxonomy): Eukaryota > Metazoa > Chordata > Chondrichthyes > Orectolobiformes > Hemiscylliidae > Chiloscyllium > Chiloscyllium punctatum. Next base: position 69,976,278 of record NC_092774.1, read on the forward strand.
AGCCAGGTTGCTGACACGCTGGGAGGGCAAGGAGGAAAGTTAATCAGATGCTTTTTATTCCGGGAGATGGTCTTTCCCTCCCGACAGAGCCTTCTGATGGGATCTGTGGACAGGGTCAGGAGGGTGTGAGCCTGGGTCAGGCAGGTAAAGGGGACCTGAGAGAAGGCTGCAGGGGAGAGGAGCTAACTGTGGGGTGGTGGGAGTAAGAACAACGTTAGGGAGGGGGAGATAAGGGACAGAATAGTGACGGGGATTGACTCCGTTCTCTGCAGTTGGCAGCAGAAGCACAGATGGCATCAGAATCTGATGCCAGGATTCAAGAACCGCTGTGCTCTGGGCTGCAGAAGTGGGAAAGGGAAGTGTAATGGGTGTGGTCCAACAACGTCAGCAGGACACAGCCTCTGCTGAGGCTGCATGAGAAGATAAAAGCTGCAAAGACAAAGCAGAACCTCAAAGCACTGGGTGGGATGGTGGCTCAGTGGTTAGCAATGCTGCTTAAGAACGCCGGGAGCCTGGGTTTGATTCCACCCTTGGGTGACTGTCTGTGTGAAGTTTCGCATGTTCTCCCCCTTGTGTCTGTGTCGGTTACCTCTGGGTGTTCTGGCTTCCTCCCACAGTCCAAAGATCTGCACTTTACGGTGGATCAGCTGTGCTAAAGTGTGCAGGTGAGCTTGCATCTTGGATGACCATGTTAGTTTCGATTCCTTCATTTGTAAATCCCAGAACATTTTTAAACTTACATTCTCAAGATAGCTTTTAACAATAGGTGTCATCTCAGCTCAGATAATGGATTGAAGGTGAGACATTAAAGTCTGTCTGTGTCCCAATGTTAGGTCAGACTGATTCTATTTCCAAAGTGGGAGCTACAGAATCTTACATGGATTTATATAGTTTTTGAGTAATTCGGAATAAATGGACTTCTGCAAGGAAGTGTACAAACAACTGACCAGGAACACGACAGGCAACTGCCAGCTGATCTGTCCAAAGAGCACAACCGTGAACTGACAGCATTCATCAAGACTTCTGATCCAATCCTTCCAGAGGCTCAGCATCCACGGACTAGTTCAATCCATGGATGTGTCAGTACTCTACACCAGCATTCCTCATGACGATGGCATCACGGTAACAGCCTCAGTACTCAATACCAACAACTGCCAATCTCTGAGCACTGTCCTACAACTCATCCGCTTCATTTTCAACCACAACATTTTCACCTTTGGCAACCAGTTCTTCATCCAGACACATAGAACAGCCATGGGGACCAAATTTTCTCCCCAGTATGCCAACATTTTCACGCAGGGGTTCGAACAAGGCTTCTTTTCTGCACAGGACCTCCAACCAACATTATACACCAGATATATTGATGACATTTCTTCCTCTGGACCCATGGTGAGGAGTCACTGAAACAACGATACTGTGATATTAACAAGCTTCATCCCACCATCACACTCGCCACACTCTTTAGTATCTGTCTCATTTTTGAACACATGCAGCTCTATCAAGGATGGATATCTCAGCACTTCTCTGTACCACAAACCCAAGGATAACCTGACAGTGCTACACTTCTCGAGTGAAACATATTAAAACAGCCACCCCCTCTGGACAAGCCCTTCGCATACATAGGATCTGTTCAGGTGAGGAGGAACGTGACAGACACTTGGAAGTACACAAGCATGATCCCATAAGAACGGGATACAATGTTCAACTCATCAACTGCCACTTCCAATGTGTCACAGCAAGAAATTGGAATGACTTCCTTTAGGAGACAGACACGAGCTGCAACCAAAATGGTACCATTTGTTGTCCAGTACTTCTCAGGAGCCGAAACACTACGCCATGTTCTTCACAGCCTGCAACACATTATTGATGAGGATGAGCACCTCGCCAAGACCTTCCCCACGCCTCCACTTCTCGCCTTCAAACAACTGCCAAACTTTAAACAGATAATTGTTCTCAGAAAACTGCCTGGCCTTCAGGACAACACAATACAACTCTGTCACGGCAGATGATGAAAGACGTATCAGAGTGTTGACACAATTACCACCATTACACGTGGGGAAACCACCCACCATGAGTGCAGCAGGTACTCATGTGACTCAGCCAACGTTGTTTTATCTCATACGCTGCAGGCAATGATGCCCTGAGTCTTGGTATATTGGCGAGACCGAGCAGAGGCTACAGCAACAGATGAATGGACACTGCACAACAATCACCAGCCAGGAGTGTTCCCTCCCAGTCGGGGAACACTACAGCGGTCCGGGGCATTCAGCCTTGAACCTTCGGGTGACCATCCTTCAAGGTAGACTTCAGGATAGGCAACAACGGAAAGTGGCTGGGCAGAGGCTGATAGCCAAGCTCAATACCCATGGAGATGGCCTCAACCAGGACCTTGTGTTCCAGTCACACTACAAGTGACCCCACTATAATATACATTCTCACTCACTCACTCACTGACACTCACTCACACTCACTCACTCTCTCACACACTCATGCATTTACACAAATACATGCTCCTCCAAACCAACACACTCACACAGACTCTCTCTTATACACATGCGCTCTCTCAAAGGCTCTCTCTCTCACACACACCCTCTCACAGACTTATACCCCATTACACACTCACACTCTCTCTCTCTCTCTCACTCACTCACACACACATACACACCCTCTCACAGACTTATACCCCATTACACTCTGTCACACACACACGATCACTCGGTTTCTCCTGCACACACTCACACACATAAAAGTTTGTGGGTTGAATTTGTACTTGCAGAATCGCATTTTATTTTGCTCAAAAACTCATACACGTAAGATTCTGTAATACCACGATAGAAATAGAATCTGTCTGACCTAACATTGGGACACAGACAGGCTTTAACTTAACACCTTCAATGCATTATCTGATTGAGATGACACCTATTGTTAAAAGCTATGTTGAGAAGGGAACTTTTGAAAAGTTCTGGGATTGAAGGAATCAAAACTAACATGGTCGTTCTAAAAGATGGTAGAGGTCAGCTAAAGTTGTTTAATATTCCATTCCATGACACTGCAATCCTGTTGCTATAAAGTCTGTGTGTTATGATTCTGCTCCACAACCAACCGATGAAGGAGCAGCGCTTTGAAAACTAGTGATTCCAAATAAACCTGTTGGGCGACATTGTGTGATTTTTAACTTTGAAAATGTCATCAATGCCAACATCTCCATACTGCGCATGCTACTCGGTGTCAGCAACATACTGCGCATGTTCCACGGTGTCAGCATAACATTACGCATGCTCACACAACAAGCGGAAACACTCTATGACCTTGCTTTGATGGACCAATGAGAAGCTCTGGAGGACCGGATGGAGACTGGTCCTCCAGCCAATCACCGCAAACCCATCGTCTGGATGCGGAAGTAGGACCATGAATTTCTGAACTTGCTGCAGCTGCTCCTCTCTCTCTGAATGAAGATTGAGCTTCACCCCACACTGCAACTTCCTTCCTCTGTCCAACATCTGTGAGTACAACACACTCTTTTCTCAACCCCTTTTCCATTCCGGGATTGAGCTGTTGACTTGCAGGAACTGAAGGGAAACGGAGTGAATCCAGGGAGAGGACAGACTCTGGGAAAGTTAGTCCAGGTCTTTTTTCAATGGCAAATACAGGAGAATTGACATTTCAGGCTCGAGCCTTTCATCAACAATGATGTGTGGATGAATAAAGGGGCCTCTGCGTCCTTCTAATCCAGTCAGTGCAAGTTGTCAGACAGGTGAAGCAAGTAGTGAGTAAGGCAAGTGGTATATTAGCAAAAGGAATTGAGTTCAGAAGTGGGGACGCCTTCCTGCAGTTAGGGCGTAATTGAAAATATCCAAGGTTGAGTTCATCTG